>NC_138772.1:85827759-86307759 GCF_965119305.1 Pelophylax lessonae | reverse complement strand
GTTTTCCATCCATCTGGAGGTTTGGATGAAAACTGACAGGCGATCCATTTCCACATGATCTCTGGTAGAGGAGAGCGGGGGTTTTGACAGCTCCGTCTCAGCACAGAGAGTGGAGATGGCCCTGTCATCCGCCTGCTCAGCGGGGATCTGCAGATCAGTCCCTACTGAGTCCACCAGGCGGAAGGCCCGTGTGAAAGGACCTTATATCAACTCCAGTATGTGTTGGCTTAAGTCAACCTCATTTTTGTTTGGATTGTGGAAGGAAACCGGTTCACCCAGAGAAGACCTAGATGAGGGTTGGGGGAAGCATAAAGACTTCATGCAGACCGAGTTTTTAGTTAGAATTAAACCCGAAACCTTACAAAGAGCACTAATCGCCGATAGACGGCACACTGAGCAATTTCCTTAGGGGAGGAAAACGCATCCATTGTGTACAAGGCCTAAAGCTAGGAAACCATTGTACCTAAATAATTAAGCATATGCTCCATGGACTCGTCAGATACTTACTGGCTTTCCAAACAAATTTTACTCTTACCACCCTTGTAAAATATTGTGGATATAAATATATGTAAAATAAAAATACATTTACACAAAGGTACTCCGACCCTAGTATCCATGTAGCATGTTTATCTTACAACTTTCATTTTTTCCATTTATAAGCAATAACATATGCAGCTACATGTAAGTACAGCTTTCACTATATTCCCCAGTGTTGGCAGAAACAGCTGTATTTTCTGAAATCCCCAGAGAAGATCATTTACAATGTTTTCCAGATATTTTACAAATTGAGGATTATTGTCAGCGGACCCTCTAAAGAGCATATGTTTAATACCCTGGACATCAGTTCTCTTTAGAATGTTTGTTTCCTTTGGCTAAAACGAAAGGGTTAAATGTCATCCCCCAATATAGTTTGTTCTGTGCTTGGCGGGATTCAGTGCCAGTCTTCTCTCTAGGAGCAGCCCCCATACTTGTTATCATTCAATAATGCTCATTGTTCTTAGTGAATCAGCTGTGCAAAATGAACAGTTTAATAAGCTCTTTTTCCAGGCCGCTTTCTTTTTGTCACCAGAACATAAAGTCCCAGAAAGGCTGCTGTCACACATAACAAACATAATGCATTTTATTGAGAAAATGGAGCACTTCCCTGACACCACATCTCTCCCCTTCCCCTTTATTCAGATAAATTGGTGTGTTCCTTTTTGTAAATCTAATGCTCATGTAGTACATCGCTACAAAATATTCACATTTCCCCATGTTTTATCCCTTTCACTGCTTCAATATTGGCCACTTTCACCCCCTTCCTGTCCAGGCCAATTTTCAGCTTTCAGCTCTGTCACGCTTTGAATGACAATTGGATGGTCATGGAACACTGTACCCATATGAAATAAAAAAAAAAAAATTCCACCCAAATGGAGCTTTCTTCTGGTGGTATTTACTCACTACAGTTTTTTTTTTTTTTTTCCTTTTGGCTAAATAAACTATAAAGACCAAAAATTTGGAAACATTGTGCAATTCATCTTTCTCATAAATTTAGGCCAAAATGTATTCTGCTAGATTTCGTGGTGCAAATAATCAAAATCGGTGTATATTCTTTAAATCAGTGTTCCTCAACCTTTTTTTCAATCAAGGCATCCTTTGAAAGTTTATTCAGTCTTGAGGCACCCCAGTCTAATGCGGGGTACACACTGAGGTTTCTGTTTTGTACCTCCCACCAATCCAACTACTCTTCCTTTACCTGCAGACAAGGTTGGATACATGCTGTAGCCACGATGGCAGGTTTTATACCCCCTGTTGCATGCAGCGGGCATTGCTGATGACTGGGGCCGTGCTACAACCACCTTGCACCGTGTGTGGTTGCAGCACAGTGGTGCTGCATTTAGGGGGTAAAACCAGCAGTGAGGAGGCGACATATCACATCCTCGCTACCTGTATTATAGGCTAGGCCATCATTATGTAGCGCAACAATTCTTTTTTTTCAGATCCTCAGAGATCTTTGCTTTGAGGTGCCATGTTGATCTTCCAGTGACCAGTATGAGAGAGTGAGAGTGATAACACCAAATTTAACACACCTGCCCCCCATTCACACCTGAGACCTTGTAACACTAACGAGTCACATGACATCGGGGGGGGGGGTGGCTAATTGGGCCCAATTTGGACATTTCCACTTGGGGGTGTACTCATTTTTGTTGCCAGCGGTTTAGACATTAATGGCTGTGTGTTGAGTTATATTGAGGGGACAGCAAATTTACACTGTTATACAAGCTGTACACTCACTACTTTACATTGTAGCAAAGTATAATTCCTTCAGTGTTGTCACATGAAAAGATATATAAAAGTATATTTACAAAAATGTGAGGTATGTACTCACTTTTGTGAGATACTGTATATAAACACACATATATATATATATAATGGCCTAAAAAAAAAATGCAGATCTGCCTGATCCAGACACCTTGTCACTTGGCTGACTTTCCCTTTCATGCTCGGCATTCCCACTGACCGGAGAAATGTTTGTTTACAATTTTTTTTCACCGCAGAAGGACAACAGTTGGGAATTCTGCCAGTCTCCGCCCTGTATATTATACAGTGCCTTGCAAAAGTATTCACCCCCTTGACTTTCTACCTATTTTGTTACATTACAGTCTTAAGTTCAATGTTTTGTTAATCTGAATTTTCTGTGATGATCAGAACACAATAGTCTTAAGTTGGTGAAGTGAAATGAGAAAAATATATACCTAAAACTATTTTTTAGAAATTGAAAACAGAAAATTGGCATGTGTATGTATTCACCCCCTTTGTTATGAAGTCCATAAAAAGATCTGGTGCAACCAATTACCTTCAGAAGTCGCATAATTAGTGCAATCTAAGTGTCACATGATCTGTCATTACATTTACACATCATTTTTGAAAGGCCCAAGAGGCTGCAACACTTAAGCAAGAGGCACCACTAAGGCTCCATGTACACGGGACGTTGTTAAAAGTCCCTTTGAATGCTGGAATTTTTAGGACGTTTGAAACGTCCGTTCGGTCGCGTTTGTACCCGCGTTTAGCGACGTTTGCGAGCGTTTGCGTTTAGAAGCGTTCCTAGAGGTCAAAAAAATTATTCCCCTTTAAAATGGAAAAATGCGAACGCTAAACGCGGGTCATCGCGTTCGGACGCGTTTAGACGCGTTCGGACGCGTTTGTGCGTTTGAAACGCCGGGAAACACACGTTCGAACGCAAATAATTGCGTTCTAAAAAAAGTCCCTGAACGCAACTGCCTGCAAATGACTGTAAACGACCTGGTGTACATGGACAGATAAGATAAAATGTAGATGGGTTCAGGGGCTTCTGAAAAAAACGCCCAGCGTCCCTTGTACATGGAGCCTAACAAAACACTGCCATGAAGACCGAGGAACTCCCCAAACAAGTAAGAGACAATGTTGTTGAGAAGTACAAGTCAGGGTTGGGTTTAAAAAAAATATCCAAATCTTTGATCACCAGGAGCACCATCAAATCTATCACAACCAAATGGAAATAAACATGGCACAACAGCAAACCCGCCAAGAGACGGCCGCCCACCAATACTCACGGACCGGGCAAGGAGGGCATTAATCAGAGAGGCAGCACAGAGACCTAAGGTAACCCTGGAGGAGCTGCAGAGCTCCACAGCAGAGACTGGAATATCTGTACATAGGAGGACAATAAGCCGTACGCTCCAAAGAGTTGGGCTTTATGGCAAAGTGGCCAGAAGAAAGCCATTACTTTCAGCAAAAAACAAAATGGCACGTTTTGAGTTTGCGAAAAGGCATGTGGGAGACTCCCAAAATGGTATGGAGGAAGGTGCTCTGGTCTGACGAGACTAAAACTGAACTTTTCGGCCATCAAAGAAAACGCTATGTCTGGCGCAATCCCAACACATCACATCACCCAAAGAACACCATCCCCACAGTGAAATATGGTGGTGGCAGCATCATGCTGTGGGGATGTTTTTCAGCAGCTGGGACTGGGAAACTGGTCAGAGTTGAGGGAAAGATGGATGGTGCTAAATACAGGGATATTCTTGAGCAAAACCTGTACCACTCTGTGTGTGATTTGAGGCTAGGACGGAGGTTCACCTTCCAGCAGGACAATGACCCCAAACACACTGCTAAAGCAACACTTGTGTGGTTTAAGGGGAAACATGGAAATGTGTTGGAATGGCCTAGTCAAAGCTCAGACCTCAATCCAGTAGAAAATCTGTGGTCAGACTTAAAGATTGCTGTTCACAAGCGCAAACCGTCCAACTTGAAGGAGCTGGAGCAGTTTTGCAAGGAGGAATGGGTGAAAAATCCCAGTGATAAGATGTGGCAAGCTCATAGAGACTTATCCAAAGTGACTTGGAGCTGTGATTGCCGCAAAAGGTGGCTCTACAAAGTATTGACTTTAGGGGGGTGAATAGTTATGCACATTGACTTTTTCTGTGATTTTTGTCCTATTTGTTGTCTGCTTTACAAAAAAAAAAAAAAAAATCTTCAAAGTTGTGGGCATGTTCTGTAAATTAAATGATGCAAATCCTCAAACAATCCATGTTAATTCCAGGTTGTGAGGTAACAAAACACGAAAAATGCCAAGGGGGGTGAATACTTTTGCAAGGTACTGTACAGGGCTGAGACAGGCAGGGCTGCAAACTGTCGGCAGAGGGTGAGCAGACAGGATTTGTTAACCAGAGTTGCATGGCATAAATACAGTATATATAAAATCACGGGACACAACATTTAAAGAGTAATGAAAACCCCATACATATTCTCACTAATTGCAGGCATCGGGATTGATATTAATTCATGGAATGATTACATGAATTAATATTAATCACCATGCCTGCAATTAGAAGGATAAAACCAACTGTGCCAAAAATGTATATTATAACAAACAAATGTTATACCTCCCAGAGCTCCTATGCATTCCTGCTAAATAGCCTCCTCACTGTCTTTCTTCACCCCTCCCACACACCTGCATGTGTCTCCCCAGCTACACCGACGCAGGAATTATCACATCCTAGAAACCATCAGAGCAGACCCAGAAAGCTGTGCGGGTGCCCAACCCGCCTTTAGCAACAGATGATGATGTCATGGGTTGGCAGGATGCGTGTGGGTGGCCTGCTCAGCTTTCTGAGTGCCTGTGACAGCTGCAGGCACGTTTAAGACAGCGGACCATCACTACTGTACTAACAAATCGGTTTAGCTGCCAACTATTAGAATCTTTTACTGGATGCCTGCTTAGTTGGGGACGTTTTTGGCAATATTTCCAACGCACCCCTGGGGACTCTGCGGCACCCCAGTTGAGAAACCCTGCTTTAGATTGTAGGAAAATTCAGAGAGAGTCCACAAACTATGGTACATATATGAAAATTGATCAATCCTGATGAACTGACGGACAATCTCATTTCTTGAGGCCTGAAAATGCCAGGACAGTACAAATATCCCCCAAATGACCCCATTTTTGGAAAGCAGACAATTCAAGGTATTCAGTAAAAGGCATGGTAATTTTTTCGAAGGTGTCTTTTTTTTTTTTTGCCACAATATTTTGGAATGCGAAAAACAAAAAAAATTCACATTTTTTTAAAGTGTTCTACATACTGTTACCAGTGCAGTACAGTGTCATCATATAACTGGTGAGGCAGTGATCGGGGGCACTGACTGGTGACAGTACGTGAAAATTTTATTTTATTTTTTTAATTTTAAAATGCCTTCTGAATGAAAACTGTTCATTTAGTGTTTACTTTTGTGATTAGCTGTGATTGGCCACAGCTAATCACACGCTGCATATGGGCTGTGATTGGCCCTGTCTGTACCATGTGATCACTGTGACCAGTCAGAGTTCATCACAATAGTACATAATAAATTGCATGAAACGCAGCCTTTCATTGTGTACAATTTATAATCTGCTGTGATTGGCCACAGTTATCACAAGGTAGCAGCAGTGGGCTGGTACAGTAATCGGTCATCGGCCGTGTCCAGTGACTACAGCGGATGACAGATCGCACCGAAGCACGGCTCGATCCTGGGAGGACGTCATATGACGTCCTCCCCGGATAATAGGGCTCCCGCACGGCGTATTGTGTGAGGGTTAGAAGATTCTCTAGGTTCTAGATCAGGGGTGTCCATCTCTGTTTCATTGCGAGTCTCTTCAGCAGTATGGTTGCCCTCAAAGGGCTATTTGTAGCTAGGGTATGCTATGTACAGAGTGCAGGATTCAGGAGTGCGGAGTTCAAGGAGTAGCTTTGCACAGTGTGCAACCCCAACTCCAATCTCTACTCTCTCCTCCTACCTGGCCCAACTCTCGCACCTCCCGGTGTAGGCAGCTCTGCCCGGCCTTGAAGGGAGATAGTTCTCTCTCTTTCTGGAGATCTACAACCCCCCCCCCCCCCCACCCGATCGGGATTGCTTCAAGGGATCTATTAGATCCAGGAGCTTCTGAGAGCATAGCTGCCTCTTGTAGTTACAGAAGGCTTCTGTGTTTACAAGTGACAGTGGAGGGCAGGAGCTGGAGTTCTGCAAGGTTTCCGGCTGCGAGGGCCACATGGTAAGGCCTGAAGGGCCAGATCCGGCCCGCAGGCCTTGTTTGATATATGTGCTCTAAGTACAGAAAAATATTTGTTGATCTGCCAGAAATGCAATCTGCTCCTGGGATAACAAAACACATGATATCTGTGTACTGAGTGCTTGTGCTTTCAGCGCTCCTAGATGCCTTATGGAAAGCTGCTCAGACCTGCGTTGGGCTCGGTTAGATGTGTGGCAATCCTTGCCACTCAAAAAAGCAATCCACAATTGATTGCTTTTAAAGAGGGCAGGTGACTGGTAAGGGATATGTTTAATATATATGTGTAAAAAGAGCGCCCACTATGAAAACCCAATATGTGTAAATGGCAGCATAAACTTGTATATACACATACAATATCAAGGTTCAGAAATCAAAAGAATTCAAAATCAATAAAAGTCCATCATATAGGTGAAAATGATTTCAGTTCCATCATAATTAAAGTGCTGAGGTTTAAACTATAATAGGACTTACCTGTAGGAACAGTGAATATGTCCTAAACTTTCACTGTTTAGGAGGTAATCACACCTTATGCAGCCGGAGACGTCGCGCATGCGCTCTGAAGGGATGGCATGCTTGTGTTGTCCCTTCAGAGCTCTGTGCTGCAGCCGTGACTCCTGTGTACATGTGCGGGAGTGACATCATTACTGCTCAGCCAATCAGATGGCCGGAGCACACCGGAAGGAAAACCTGGTGAAAATGGAAGCCCTGCCAGCGGTGACAGTGAACCGCTGGAAGGCTTCATTCCAGGGTGAATAAAAACGATTTATTTTTTAAATCGGATTTTATTTTTATTTTTTTATTTAATTCAGTTTTCTTTTTTATTTAAATCCGGTTTTTCTTTATTTAAATCTGATTTATTTATTTTTTTTTTTAATCAAATTTATTTTAATAAAATGATTTTGGAGTAAAAAATCTATCCTAAGATAGTTTTTCTATTTACGATACAATAATAATTTAGTTTATTCAGCATGAAATGGAGCTTAGTTATGTAGCATAAGGCTATATATTCTGCAATATTTAAGTTTTTGGTAAATTCATTCAATTAATCCAAGCTCTGCAAGCTGAGAGAACATGCACTGCATTGATGCATTCACACAATTTCACAGTAACCATGAGATAAAAACAAAGTTCAGGAATATTTCTTTATCCCATTATTTTGAAAATCTATGTACACTACAAACTGTATGATTTCTTGAAGAGAAATGTATCTGTACCAGGCTCTAAGTGTGAGGAGGAAGGGCAAGCAGTAAAAATGAAAGTGAAACCTTCTAAGCAGCTTATAAACCCTGTGATCTTTCTGCACACAGCTTGAAGTGCTTTATTCCTCCCTTGAGGAGCAAAATGGCAACAGGCCGTAAAAGAGACCCAGTTTAGAAATATGTTAATGAAGTGCATGGTGGCCCAAATGAAACCTCATGAGAAGATGTGCTGTGATGAAAAGACCGTGTTAAGTTTTTTTTATATGGACCCAGCAGATATATTCATTTTAAGTTCTTTTTGTTTTTTAAGATATTTTATTTATGCACTATAGTTACTAAACATTGTTGTTTAAGCAAATACAAGAATATATATTATAATGTTTTTTTTTAATTAAATTAAAGAATTTGAATAGTTCTCCAACTATATGTGATTAATCTTTTAACCTAAAATTGGTTCTGATATCACTCTTTTAGACCCCGTTCACACTGGGGTGACCTGGTCGCCTGACAAGTCGCCGTGGGTCGCCTGCCATAGAGCAGCACAGGAGCCGTTCTAATAGGAGCGACACAAGTCGCTCTGACCGGAGCTTCTTTGGGGCGACCTGCATTGACTTCAATGATATGAAGTCCGTGCCGGCCGCTCCGAGGTAGCGGTGCACCGTGACTTCACAGGTCGCCCGGCAAAGTTGGGTCGCCCCAGTGTGAACGGGGTCTTACCCTAATTTTGTTTTCAAATATTTACGATTCTAACTACCAGCAAGAATGAGTCCTTACATTTTAAAGAGCACCTGTCATTTCAGATCCATCATGGCATTGTCTGTTAGCGGGCGACCACTCACCTGCTGCCGCCACGTCCACCACCTTGTTGTGTCGTTGCTGCATCACCAGCTGTCCCCGTTAAAGTGAATGGGACTGTTGGTGAGTCGCTGCGGGATAGAGATAACAGTTGCTCTTTAAAAATTATGATTTAAATTTAATTGATTTAAATCAAGCCTTTTTACTAGTGATTTAAATCATGGTTTCAATTGTATCCACCCTGCTTTATTCTAAGGTAAGCATGTCATAATGTGCTAGTATGTGATGCATACTAGCACATTATACCATTGTCTTGCGTTTTTTCCACCGCTTTAGGCTTGAACCCTCAAAAGGTTTAACCACCGTGAAGAAACCATTGGATGCCTACTCTTACTCCTGTACTGCATATTCTATATATACACAGTAGCCACCCTTTGACAGTGGCATTGTTAGCCTGTGGAGAGGGTAGTGATGGATGGATTTTACATTAGTGACTGAAAAAAAAAGGGATTTACAAAAGGAAATGAATGCTGCTACCACATTTTAGGATTGGTTAACTACTGCTAAAGTTGAGTTTTATTGTATCGGATGCTCCAGCTCTGCTCACATCTAAGGAGATGCTAGGGATGCCTTTTTTTACAGCTGGCTTCTTAGGCTCCAGTCACACCTGGGCGTTTGAGTGTTTTTCAGCTCCAAAAACGCTCCAAAAAAATGTTCCAAAACGCCCAACAAGTAAAACTCCATTCATTTTAAATGGCCCCTGTTCACATCTGAGCGTTTTGCAAAATGCCTGTAGCTGAAAAAAGTACATGAGCTTATTTTTGGGCTGATTACCAGCATTTTTGATAGATGTCAATGCCTGCCTCCAAAAACGCCTGACAAAAACGCCTGAAAATCGCGGTAAAATTGCAGTAAAAATCGCGGTAAAAAAACGCGGTAAAACGCTACGCTCAAGTGTGAATGCAGCCTTATAGTTTGCCCTCAGACTGTGTGTTGTGCAGCGAGGGAGAAAGTGTGTCTTCCAATCTAAAGAATGTAGCATGTTACATTGAAGGGAGATGTGAGTTCTTCTGATATAAAATCTACAAATTAAAAGGACATAAAAACTGGACTTTACTACCCTGCTTTTGTGCCAGTTATGAACATTTATATAAATGATTAACAATACCGGAGTTAAACTTCAAACTTTGGGAATTTTTCTTGAGTTTATAGATGAGGTGTTGGCAGTAAAGTGTCAGTAAGTAGGTACATGGAGGCTCATCATTTATTCTATGAAAATGAATGTTCACATTTGGTGTCTGCATGATAACAGATTCTCCTGTAATGATCCTAAATCTCCATCATGACATTGTGATTGCAGAACCGCAAACCTAGAGAGGAGTTTATTAAAACTGGAGGAGCCATGCTTGGCAACCAATCGGATTCTGGCTTTCTTTAGTAAAGTTTAAATCAAGCTGAAGATGCATAGCTGATCCAGTTTTGACAAATTCAACCCCCCAATAGTGTCACTGTGGTGAAGAAGTGACAGTTGATGCTGGTCAGATCAAAAGTACTGATTATTACAGGTACTTGTATAGTGCCATCATATAATATATATGGTACATTCACATCAGTCTCTGCCCTCAAGGAGATTACAATCTAAGGTCCGTAACTCACATTCATACATACACATACTAGGGCCGATTTTAGACAGGAGCAGATTTCCCTACCAGCATGTCTTTGGTGTGTGGGAGGGAACCGGAGTCCTTGGAGGAAACCCACGCAGGTACAGGGAGAAGATGAGAACTCCAGGCAGGAAGTGGCGTGTTTTGGGTTTCAGACAGATGACCTTAGTGCTGCCAGGAGGAAGTGCTAACCACTTAGCCACTGTGCTGCCCACTGTACTCATAAATGTTTGATCATAGATGGGATTGTTTTAAAGATCCTTCAAAAACCATTGTATAGACACAATGAAAAGAAGAGTTATTTGGTCAATTTGACTATATTTTTCAGTAGAACTGATCATTTCCACCTCTGCTTTTCCCGCACCGCAATGCAATTGCACTGTGTTTGTGATCCGCTGCAGGTGTCAATATAACGTTAAGGACACCCCAAAAGCAGGTCACAAATGCGGTCCCTGCTCTGAATTGTATGGTACAAAACTACCATTCAAACTAGGGCTGCACGATATTGGAAAAAAAGTACATTGCAATATTTTTTTTCCCCAACGATATATATTGCGATATTGAGAGAGCCATCAATCCAGGCTAAATACAGGGTTAAAACGCACATCTACTATACAATAAAATGCAGTATTGTGATGATGAGGAGGTCTTGTGAACTGATAACTTCCTATGCTCTCTTCCTCTGGGGACAGTTATCATTCAGCATTATTCCCAGCTATCTCTATTGACTAACCCCCCCCCCCCCCCCATGTTAGAGAGGGGGAGGTGTTATATAGTCCTAACATACTTCCTTCCTAGAGTGACAACGCTGCTCCTCCTAGATACAGTACGGTTGTCACCTTAGGAATAGAAGTATGTTCCTAGCACGATCAGCAGGTGAAAATAAAGAAGAAAAATAAATTGTAAAAAAACAATTGTAGCCCCCCCCCCCCACCTCTACAGATCGGTGAGCTGCAATAGGTTTCATTTCTGCTTTACAGAGCTAACACTGCACCATCAGAAATCAGTGCCTGCCATTGGACGGGAAGATCTAAAAGCAGAGAAATCGGGACTCACATTTGTGGTAGAAGAATACAGCCCAACAATGCTGCCATCCGTCCCGCATGTTAAGTCCGTCCTGCAGCTCTCCTGACCGAGCGGTGAGCGCGGCACAGCGAACCAATCCGGTGTGCAGGCACGCGTGATTGGTTCCCTGTGCCGCTGCTCACGGCGCGCTGCTCACCGCTCAGTCAGGAGAGCTGCAGGACGGACTTAACATGCGGGACGGTCGGGCTGTATTCTTCTACCTTGCTTCACTGTGAGTCCCCAATATCGGCTGATCCGGCGATGTGACTAAAAACGTGAATGGCACAGGAAAGCGGTGCGGTACACATGCAGGTGATATTGTGAATCGGGGCTTAAAGAGATGATTTATCCATCTAACCTCACATTTAGTGCAAACAGATGAGACAGAGGAGTCGGGCAGAAGAGGACAGCAGAGTGAACCATAGTTATGACTATAAACCTAGTTAGGTGCAATTCTAGTTTATTGAAAGTGACCATGTCACTGCAGGGTCAAGACAGCAAAGAGGTGCATCTTTCTGGAAGCCCATGTCTTCAAATGCTGCTTTCTGGCCATTCCAGTGATTCAAATTTTGGGATGTGTATCTGAATACCTGCTACCCCCCGCCCCATGCAGTGGTTCCTCCCGCCAGCTTGTACATAACTACAGGATATATGTACCTTTTGGGGGGAACCACTGCATGCAGCTGTGGTAACAGGTTTTCAGCCTAGCCAAGGTCACTATAAAGCTGAACTCTCTGGTACGATGTGAACAATGCTCAATAATGCTGCTAAATATTCCTTAAATCATTTTAGTGTAAATTTTTTAGTAGTTAACACTCCTGCCTCGCAGCCCTGGGGACATCCGTTCAAATCCCAACACAACCTGCATGAAGCTTGCGTGGGCTTCCTCCAGGTTCTCCAGTTTTCTCCCACACGCCAGAGACATGCTGATAGGTTAATTGGCTCCTGTCTAAATTTTGCTCAAGTATGTGAGGTAAGGACCTTGGATTGTTAACTCCTTGAGGGCAAGGACTAATGTGAGAGTACAATACAGTATATGTAAAGTGCTGTGTAAATGTTCTGCACTATACAAATACCTGTATAAATATTAATGAAGCAACTAGGGCAAGCATATGCGTTTGACTTGCTATCAGCCTAATCCAATTTCAGATATAGCAGGACTGGGAGAGAGAGGGGTGGGACTGGGTGCTACTGGATCCAAATGTGCAAACATGGAATATGCTGATAGGAGAGGGAGAAGAGAGATGACCTGATCACAGTGGTGCTACTCTTTCACTGTCCAATCAGCAGGCAGGTATTCAATATAAGACTGAACTGTATCCCTTCCACAGTCTAGTAACAGAATAACTGGCATAGGAAAAAATTAGGAATGGATAGACAGAAATACAAATCCTTTATCAGGTATGACCCCTCTTATTTGTATTTTATCTCTGTGTTTAGCCTTTTGGTTGAAATTTTGCTTTTCTGCAAGTCTAGAAGAAATTTGTTTGTGAATCATTGGTCATTCGGGTTTGTGTTGTGACTTTTCCTGTTTCTCCTGCCTTTTGTTGTGCGTTTGTGTGTTTTTTTTTTTTTTTTTTAATAACAAACGTCATACTTGCCTGCTCTGTGCATTGGTTTTGCACAGAGCAGCCCAGATCCTCCTGTTCTCGCATCCCTCCGGTTGGGCTCTTGGCTCCTCCCTCCTGCAGGGTGCCCCCACAGCAAGCAGCTTGCTCTGGGGCCACCCAAGCAGACGCCCTACCGACCCAGGACTCTGTGTCCATTCACATATGGATTGGTGCCCCCCCCTTCTGTCTCCTGATTGACTCACTGGTTGTGATTGAGCTAATGGCCAATCAGGAGTGCAAATCCCCGGAGAGGCAGGGCTTTTGTGGACATCACTGGATTGAGAGGGGGCTCAGATAAGCTTTGGGGGGGGGGGGGGCTGCACTCAGGTTTTTTTTTTTTTACCTTCATGCATAAAAAGACCTTGTATCTCTACAACCACTTTAAGCTGGCCATGCATGGATAGAAATTCATTCAAAAAAGCATTTGATAAGCCAGATCGTTTGACTTTAGAAATGTTAGTGGTTACTTTTTATTTTTTGAAATGCAAAGTTTTAGTGCCGGTTCATACTGAAGCGGCACGACTTCGGGGGCGACCTGCGAAGTCACTGCACCGCGACTTCGGCACGACTTGCACGGACTTCATAAAATGAATGTCTATGCAAGTCGCTCCAGGTCGCCCTGAAGTAGTACAGGAACCTTTTTCTAAGTCGGAGCGACTTGTGTCGCTCCTATTAGAACGGGTCCTGTACTATTCAATGGACCGCGATTGACCGCGACTTGTCAGGCTGACCAAGTCGTCTGACAAGTCGTACTAGTGTGAACCGGCACTTATACCAAAAAGATCCCTTGTGTCAGATTTGTGTTGCATAATAAAACTATTTTCTAAACATTATTAGAGAAATCGATAGTAAATAGTTCAAAAGAACGTAAAGTGCATTGATCATTGATTGACAAATGTACCATTTATGTTAACGATTGAGAATGTCATCAAGTGTGAAAAACTATTCGATACAATGATGTCTTTAACATACAGTCGTTTGACAAATCTTTATCAAAAATAAGTTTTTCTTCTATCCATTTATGGCCAGCTCTATGGGAGAAAAGAGGACTGCGTTAAGTGAACGTTATCTAGCGGTGCTCAGCATTGTTTGATATCTGATTGGTTCCCAGCCAATAATGATCAGTTTCATAGGACTTTGGTGACCAGCAGTATCAGTGCAGTGTACAGATCTCTCCCATTGTCATAGTTGCTGCAAGCAAATCCTTCTTTTTTTTTTTCCCTAGTAATTGCAAAGCCGTGCCCACACTCTGGAATTGCATGGGAATGCTTTTCTTTTATGAAGTAAGAGATGAGAAAAGAAATCTGTGCTCGCTAACCTAAATAGGTTATACTACACACATGAATGATTATATTAATTTGAGGCAAAAGCTCTGGTCACAGGCTCTCCCTGGCAAAAATGAGGCTGAGTCTCAGCCTGTCTCCCTGCCGAGCACTGTGTCCCTGTACACGGCGTGATCGCTGGAGCTCATTATGAGATCTGCACCTCCGCATGTGCTGTAACAGATGGAGAGACTCTGAGGTCTTGTAATCTGCAGTGATATGGTATGTAAACGCAAATCAGGAGGATCTTTGTCATGATCCTCGTTTTGTACAGAATGGTGGTTCTTGGAGCTGTTAATTTTTCAGGCAAATGTGAAATTGTAAAGTGGTGCCTCCTTTTCTACTTTCTTTCCACCTGGTAATCCTGCAAATAGCATAGCATGGGACTAGAGGCTCCTCCTGTTCGCTTCCCTGATCTGGGTCATGTGACCACTGTATATTAATTAGGAAAAAGGTACTTGGATGTGTTTTTTTTTTTTTTTTTTTTTTATTATAATTAGTGACCTCATTTACATACAGAAATAGAAGGGACAATGTAATATAAACAGTGTGTGGTTAGTATCCCTTTAAACAATAAAGTTTTGTCTCCATTGTCCCTCTAGTTTGTGAAGGAGCGTTGCCACAATGGGGACATTGCTCTGATCAAACTGTTGATTGGGCCCCTGTCTTCATAGCGATGTCTGCCTGCCTTGGCCACTCTAAGGCCTCTTACACACAGGGCTTTCTAGGAGCAGTGCATCACTCTGGAAGCTAATGGCGCTTTTCCACTGCATGGAACCGTACCGGTTCGGCACGCTTTTGTGCTTTTCCACTGCGGTACCGCATGGTATAGGGTCGGTTCGGTACGGTACGGTATAGGTTTGCTTTTCCACTGCATGGAACCGAACGGTACGGTACGGCTCTGAAAAAACAGTACCTACTCGATTGTGGTTCCAACAGGTACCAAACTGGTACCATATCCCACAATCCTTTGCATGCAGTCACTACTAGCCACTGATTGGTCAGAGAATCACACCCACCCCGTTGTTATCCCACCCACTTAACTTTAGTACTACTTTAGTGGAAAAGCAAACCTATACCGTACCGTACCGAACCGTTCCGACACTATACCATGCGGTACCGCAGTGGAAAAGCAAACCGGGCCAAGCAGGGCCGAGTAGAGCCGAGCCGGTACTAGCCGGTACTTGCAGTGGAAAAGTGCCATTAGTCCCTGTACCAGTCTGCACAATGTACAGCCACATCTGTCCGCTGTGTGCTGGATGACTGTGCATCTGTCCCTCTTGAGCTTAGTAATGTCTGGAGGGTGGCCCTGGGATCATATAGGTGTGTGTGGCTCCAATTCCATTCATACATTTTTGTTCTACACTATGGAAAAGCAATGTTAGTTTTTGGGTTTGCGGTGGAGAGAGCCAGGAACTTTATCGGTGAACATTCACCACTGTAGTCCTAGAGTGATGTTGCTAAGGCAATGGAATGTTACTAAGGCAACCTATTGCTATCAGTCATAAGTGAGCCTGGCCTTTAAAGCTCAATTTAGGGCAGCCAGCTAAAACTACAAAATAAATTATGTACATAAATGGGAGCTGTTTCACTTCGCAAAGCATTTGTATTTCTGTCTATATAGTCCAAGGATTTGCACAGCTTTACTACGCAACACATCCCCGTCTGACAGGGCAGGAGAGCTGATTTTTCGTTGTTGCGGTTAGTGATATTTAAGTAACTTTTTTTTATTTTTTCTAAGTGCCCTTTTACACTGAAGCACTTTAGCGCTAAAAAGGCACCTGAAAAGCTCACGAAAACCTATTCCCATTGAAATCAATGAATGCTTTCACATTGCGGTGGTGTTCTGGCGGGGCAGTGACAAAAATCCTGTAAGAAGCTTTGGAGCATGTTTGGAGCACTAAAAAAGGGGCCTCAAAAATGCCCCTTTCTATTAAAAAGTAAAAAAATGGAAAGTGCCGAAAAAGCGCCCGAAAAAGAGCTTTGAAATGGTTCTTGAAGCAGTTTTTGAGTCGCGTGTCTAGAAAAAAGTGCACTGCTAGCACCTAAAAAAACCCCATAAAAAGCACTGAGTTTTATGGGCAGTTTTCAAGTGCCTCAGTATGAAAGGGCTCTACATGAGCTGCTCATAGCAGAACTTACATCATGCTCTTGTTGTTGTTTTTGCAATTTTTCTCCTCTGAGCTTTCTCCTCATGCTGACTCTTGGCCACGTCCAGGTAAGTAGGGGTCCCCTGTGCCTTCCAGGACCCAAGAAGTCCTGCTGGAGTCTACACTACTTGTGTGCTCCTGTTTAGAACTACAACTTTACGTCTAGCCATTCCAGAGACAGACACAGAGCCAAAGCCACACTGACTGGAACTGCTGTCAATCTCTGCTGTGGAGGAGGAGAGGGGTGGCTTTTTGTGCTGTGTCCCTCCACTCTCTTCCTGCTTGGAATGGCTTCACATATGATTGTAGTTCTAAATAGGAGCATACATATAGTGGAGACTCCATAAGACCCAGCAGACACAGGGGGCACCTGCATACTTGGAGTTGGCTAGTGCACCCATGGCAAAATAGGGGAGAAAGCGCAGAGGAGGAACAATGATGAAAGGCAGCAAGGGAATGTAATTTCTATTGCTATTAGCAGCTCATTTGGCTTCTCCCTCTTTAGGCTCCATTCACATATAAGCGTCTCGGATTGCGGGCAGAATTGCCGTGATCCTGCTTGTGATCCCGAACCATTTCAAGTTGCGGGATGCCCGTGTGATTCCCGTCACTTGCAATGGCACCCCAAATGCAGCACGATTGTTGCCCGACAAATCGCTGTAAAATTGTGCAAACAGAATTGCAGGACGCTTGTCACCCAAAAGACGTTCTTGTACTTTTTTTCGGCGACAGGCGTCCTGCGTTTCTGTATGTGCGATTTTTACCGCAATTCGTCGGGCGACAATTGCGGCAAAATCGCGCCACGTTTAGGGTGCCATTGCAAGTCACTGGAATTGCACGGTCGTCCCGTGACTTGCAATGGTTTGGAATCGCAGGCAGAATCTCGGCAATTCTGCCTGCGATCCAAGACGCCTATATGTGAATGGAGCCTTAACTTTGAGCTTTGTTAAACAGTGGACCGAAAGAGGCCATTACCAGGCTAAATTCAAGTATATAAATTATGTTTATGATTATATAAAATCTAATATAATTGTGATTAAATTTATTATCATTATACAGGATTTATATAGCGCCAACAGTTTGCGCAGTGCTTTACAACATGAGGGCAGACATTACCATTACAAAACGGTTCAATACAGAGGAACCAGAGGGCCCTGCTCGTTAGAGTTTACAGTCTAGAAATTAATGATCTTTTAATGAAGACAGCTGCTTTAATTTGTTCATTTTAGATCTGCCTGAAGTCCAGCTTTAAAGGCAAAGTCTGACTTGACACATGTGATGTAAATTGCAACCCCCCTCCACCCCATCCTTCCACCCCTGCTCTCCTCTGTAATTGAAATGTCCTCAACTAAATTAGATGTGAAAATATTGAGGATGAATTACACTCCAGGGATTCATTTGTTATTGGTATCTGCAACTTTTGTGGCACCTCTTGACCTCAACCAGCTGGTCGTAGGAGATTTTCTAAAGCTAATAAAGTTGTTTCCATTGGTTGATTTTTGCTGTGTGAGGGCTCACATCAAACTGCAGGACAAATTTATAAAAAGTCCTAACTAAACTTCAGAGCTCCCATCTGTCCCTCTTGTAGCGGTGTACTTCTGTATCTCTCTTTCCTCCTTCCTTCCCTCTTGTAGCGGTGTACTTCTGTATCTCCCTTTCCTCCTTCCTTCCCTCTTGTAGCGGTGTACTTCTGTATCTCCCTTTCCTCCTTCCTTCCCTCTTGTAGCGGTGTACTTCTGTATCTCCCTTTCCTCCTTCCTTCCCTCTTGTAGCGGTGTACTTCTGTATCTCCCTTTCCTCCTTCCTTCCCTCTTGTGGCGGTGTACTTCTGTATCTCTCTTTCCTCCTTCCTTCCCTCTTGTAGCGGTGTACTTCTGTATCTCCCTTTCCTCCTTCCTTCCCTCTTGTAGCGGTGTACATCTGTATCTCCTTTCCTCCTTCCTTCCCTCCTGTAGCGGTGTACTTCTGTATCTCCCTTTCCTCCTTCCTTCCCTCTTGTAGCGGTGTACTTCTGTATCTCTCTTTCCTCCTTCCTTCCCTCTTGTAGCGGTGTACATCTGTATCTCCCTTTCCTCCTTCCTTCCCTCTTGTAGCGGTGTACTTCTGTATCTCCTTTCCTCCTTCCTTCCCTCCTGTAGCGGTGTACTTCTGTATCTCCCTTTCCTCCTTCCTTCCCTCTTGTAGCGGTGTACATCTGTATCTCCTTTCCTCCTTCCTTCCCTCCTGTAGCGGTGTACTTCTGTATCTCCCTTTCCTCCTTCCTTCCCTCCTGTAGCGGTGTACTTCTGTATCTCCCTTTCCTCCTTCCTTCCCTCTTGTAGCGGTGTACTTCTGTATCTCTCTTTCCTCCTTCCTTCCCTCTTGTAGCGGTGTACTTCTGTATCTCCTTTCCTCCTTCCTTCCCTCCTGTAGCGGTGTACTTCTGTATCTCCCTTTCCTCCTTCCTTCCCTCTTGTAGCGGTGTACATCTGTATCTCCTTTCCTCCTTCCTTCCCTCCTGTAGCGGTGTACTTCTGTATCTCCTTTCCTCCTTCCTTCCCTCTTGTAGCGGTGTACTTCTGTATCTCCCTTTCCTCCTTCCTTCCCTCTTGTAGCGGTGTACTTCTGTATCTCCCTTTCCTCCTTCCTTCCCTCTTGTAGCGGTGTACTTCTGTATCTCCCTTTCCTCCTTCCTTCCCTCTTGTAGCGGTGTACTTCTTTATCTCTCTTTCCTCCTTCCTTCCCTCTTGTAGCGGTGTACTTCTGTATCTCTCTTTCCTCCTTCCTTCCCTCTTGTAGCGGTGTACTTCTTTATCTCTCTTTCCTCCTTCCTTCCCTCTTGTAGCGGTGTACTTCTTTATCTCTCTTTCCTCCTTCCTTCCCTCTTGTAGCGGTGTACTTCTGTATCTCCCTTTCCTCCTTCCTTCCCTCTTGTAGGTCTTCTGTACTGGCCTGCAAATATATGTACACTAGAGCTGCACGATTAATCGTAACGGAATCGAGATCGCGATTCACTCCCCCCTGACGATCTTAACATGACACTTGCTCGATTCTTTACATAGCTATGAGGGAGCAGCTGTCAAAAAAAAAAAAAAAAGCCTCCCGCAAAAGCCTATCGGCATTAGTCTCCCACTGAACTGTAAATGCAAATGATTACATTGTATCTTTTCTTTCCCTCTGCCAGAGGAAGAAAGTTTAACCTCTTAAAGACTAAACCTTTTTCCTACACCTGTTGCTTGCAAGTTAAATCAGTTTATTTTTCCTAGAAAAGTAGTTAGAACCCCCAAACATTTATATTTTTTTTTTTAGCGGAGACCCTGCAGAATAAAATGGTGATTGTTGTAAATTTTTATGTCACACTGTATTTGCGCAGCAGTCTTTCAAACGCAATTAATACACTTTAATGAATAAAAAAATAAAACAAAACCATAAAGTTATCCCAATTTTTTTATAATGTAAAAGATGTTACACAGAGAATTGTGATCTTTATTCCAAGCAAAAAAAATTGTGATTCTCATTTTGGCCAGAATCGTGCAGCTCTAATGTACACTATTTAAAGAGGAATGTTACCCTTTTTCACATATTACAGTTAATGCATAGAATGAATTAAGGTAAAAAATGATTTGACTTTAGAACCACTTTAATTCCACCATGATTGGTGAGTATAAGGTGATGATCTGGAATTACATGTAGGTCTGAGTTACTTGTTGGTTACCTACCATGCATACAGAACTTCCTATTTGGGGAATTGTAGGATAATAATCTGGGTCTTTGTGTGATTGAGGATAAGCAGATATCTCCCCACCAATGTTCTATGGTAAATATCTGCTTGTTCAGAATCTTGTGGCCGTTTATACCCTTATCTTCCATCAGTAGGGATTTAATAAATCTCTATGTAAAGTAGCAGCTCAATATTAGTAAACTGCTGAATAGAGGGTTATTTTAGGTTTTTGTTTAGAAAAACAAATGTATGCACCGTCTAGCCTAAGCGGTGGATTTAGACATTACGATGGCTTTTGTAGATACAGTGCATCTCAAGCTGAGGTGGTCTCTAGGGCACGGTGAATGGATGGAGTTATGCAAATTGCCTGAAATGTAACCCCTTTGTTGGATTGGTCACTGTATGTTCCCTTTGTTGGATTGGTCACTGTGTATGTTCCCTTTGTTAGGATGAGCGTGAGCTTTTACTATCTCTTCTGACAGCTGGCTCTTGGATGCATATGCTTGAATTACTGTCACTGTGCCACGTGATGCGTTCACTATTTGTCCACAGAAGGTCTGCCAGCCATCCCTTTGTTTTATCTTGTTAGGTGTCTAAACAAAATGCCCAGAGCGTTAATTCACAAGAATCATGCAAGGTCTTTCATGGCAAAGACTTGTTCACGCCTGATTGTAACAGTCTGCCTGATCCTACCTTTCGCTCACTTCTTTTACGTAACTTACCCATGCAACGTAGTGACCTATTTGCAAAGATTGTTATTAGTCTTTTATCCTCTTAAGTGGTTGACTATTGCTTCAATTGTGAAGCTGTGGATTATAAGGAGGAGGACTGTCTTGTTTTTATTCATTGTGAGAAGTTGGAATTTTGCTGGAGACATTGTGTGTGGGTTGTTGTTTTTTTTTTTTTTTTTTTAAAGAGCAATTTGCTTAGTTTAGTTGGGTAGAGAAATAAAAGCTCAAATGCCTGTAAAAGCAGCCTATTTTTTTGTGTGCTTCAGCCCTTAAAGGGTTATATAAAAAATGAAGAGCTTAGATGCATATCATTTACATTTTCAAAGTAGCTGTGGATTTAGAATAAACGTGTCATCATTTAATGTCTCTGGTTATGGTGAATAGGTTTTCTTGTTTCTGTGGTTTACTGGTTTTAATGGATTCTATGATTCAATTTTCGAACCAATGATTGTATCCTTGCAATGCATTCTGTTGCTTGCTGGTCATTCGTCGAGTGTATTCTGATCATTTTTAAATAATCCCTTCCTTTATGTTCCAGTGTGACATTCTTTTTAGGGCTTGCTGTATGGATACCATTAAATGTCTTATACTCCATACAAAGTTAAAAAGTCCCACTAGTTGCACATTTGTGCATTTATTACCTGAACTCTGGGATAAGCAGTTATTGTCTAAATCCATTTGTCCTGTGTATTGTTCCTTAAATCTTGGTGTGCTTTGGCTTTTCAGGGGTCTTAAACTGGTGGCCCTCCAGCTATTGCTAGAACTATTCCCATAAGGCATTGCAAGGCTGACAGTTACAAGCATTATGCCCCGTACACACGTGCAGATTATCTGAAGACTTTTGTCTGCAGACTTACCAAAACCATATAAACACTTTCAATTTGTATGCAATCCGGCAGGCCCTTGCACTACATAGAAAAGGTAAGTCTGCAGACAAAAGTCTTCAGATAATCTGCACGTGTGTATGGGGCACGACTCCCATAGGCAGAGGCATGATGAGACTTGAAGTTCCGCAACAGCTGGAGGTCCGCCAGTTTGAGACCCCTGCTCTATTTCTTCCGGATCTGGGCAGCAATCCGGTATGAAGCTTTACTCCTGTGCAGAAGCTTCCTGTAATAAAGACTGGTCACTGCTGCTATCTTTCCTTGTTCAGGGTGATTGCTCTGGTCTCCGCCTCCTCCTGTAGTTTTCTGCAGGCAGCACGTAATTGGTGGGGGGTCTACTTTGTTCCTCCCACTGCTCTGATCTCTGTACAGCACAGTGATGATGTGAATTCTACTTGGACAAGGTAATATCTGGGCTTGCAAAGGCATTAGGTGTCGCTTCTCTGATTTTTGGCTAAGATCAATTGTAGTACAGGAATACCCCACTTTTAAGTACACAATGGGACCAGAGCATGTATGTAAAAACGAAAATGTACTTGAAGTGAAGCAATACCTTTTTTCATTTCTCAACGCATGTAAATAGGCTAGCTCCATTGGAAATCTTGGTCTGCTTGACATGGCACTGCTCCCAAACCATAAGTGACAAGGACACCAAGCTTGGGGAGCATGTTAAAGGGAACAAGGACTATGACATGGTAGATTACCTAGGCAAGCTGGCCAGCCACAAGATAGGATATGTTGTACTGGATCCCCTCTCGGGGATCCCCAAGTTTGGTATCCCTGTCACTTATGGTTTGGGAGCAGTGCCATGTCAAGCTGACCGAGATTTCCAATAGACGCCAATGTTAAAAACCGGTAGTAGTGCCTTGCCAAGCTGACCAGGCTGTGTCCATATTCACAAGTGTACGTAAAATGGGGTATGCGTGTATCTGTTCTCAGTTTTCAGGAAGGATAACGCCGGTTCCTTTGAACTGGGGTGCGTTGGTTTGTTAGTATCCCTCTATGATGTAATTGGTATAGAATGGTGATGGTGGTGGGAAGGCCTTTTTCCTCCTGGGTTGAATCTGGCCTTGCAAAAGACTTGTCCCCAGTTGGAATTTGGCAAGGCTCTCCAAAGCTGTCTAGATTTCAATACCTCCTGGTAGGGATGGGGCTGCACTGGTCTGGCTGAAGGCCGGGCTGTGAGAGAAGCCCACGGTATATGTGCCCCTGGTATGGCTCGGCCAGGGGTGCCTTAATTCTCACAGGTGGGGGTGCTCATCTGGAGTTTTCGACAGTTTTGTCACTTGCACATACACACTTATTTTACACCTGCCTCTTGGGTGGGGCCTTTTGACTGGGACCAGAGGAACTTTTTATTCCTGGCCGAAGGGCCCGCCAAGGTATTGCACTTTGGCACCTTAAGCACTTCTCCTCCTCCACTTTCCCTTCCCCACTTTTGTGTGTGTATTTTTTTTCTTTGTGTGTTTGTTACTTTGCACATGTACACTTTACTCACAGTGATTAGAAGGGTGTGAGTCCTCAGGCCTACACTGAAAGTCTTGGGAGGGGGTGGATATGGCCTTCTAGCTTAGTTTGCCCTCTCTCACGGGGTCTCCCTTCGGGGGAGCCCCACCTAGTACTTGGGGTGGGCTGTTTCGGCAGTCCTAGAGAACGGGGTCTGCCTGGTTTTGGCCAGGTGGACCAGTGAGTACCTCAGTCCCCGTCTGGAGTCTCGTGTTCTGGGGGGTCAGGGTCCATCCACTTCGGAGGTGGACCAGTCGCACACCCTGTGCACTTTTTTTGCGCACTTTTTTTTGCGCACTTTTTTTTTTTTTTTTTTCACCGGTTGTTAGTCACACACCACGGGCTTAAAAAAAGGTGAAATTATAATGTGCGGTGATTGAGGAATATATTTAAATATTTTTTTCCCTGGACTTCAGCTTTAAACCGTTGTTTTGTCTTACCACAAAGTGTATCTGTCCGTGCAAAATAGTACCATCACCAATGACCGCATCAGATTTCCTTTTCACAAGGAAAGCACAAATGCCTAACCTTTCTGCAGACAGTAGTCCTCTTTGAAACAATGACACAGTCACTTTAACCACCTTGGCGGTAATCCCGAGCGTGACTCGGGGTGGATTTTTAATTGCAGGATCGGTAACCCCGAGTCACGCTCGGGGTAGATGTGCAGAGAGCGCAGCGGTGTTCTCTTACCTTCTCCTGGCGATCCAGCGATGATCTCTCATTGCTGAGATCGCCAGCCGAGAGACCCGCCGCTCCTCCGTCGGTGTGATGACTTCCTAGTTCCGTTCCCTGCAGCAGCAATGCTGCATGGGAGCGGAACTAGGGAGGGAAATTAAAAAAAAAAAAAAAGTTACACAAAACACACACACATATATATATATATATATATATATATTATATATTAAATAATAAAATAATATTATTGATTCGATTATAATTCACGCGTTTGTGTTTCAAATTTATCACATCTGGGATGTCTACTAGAGTCTTGTTTTGGTCAGGTTTAAGTCAGTAATTACTAAGAATTGTAGGCCTATAATACAGAACGCCAAATTTCCATGAAAACAATTGTACCGCTGACATAATCATACCGCCAGGGAGGTTAAGTCCTGCCATGTTCATACACACACACAGATAGTCATGTCTTTTTCTTTTCTTATTTTTCTGTCGTGTTCTCGCACCAACAATGACTGTTGTACAATGACTCTTGTCCTGAGCTTAAGAGATTTTCTCAGCATGGAACAAAAGACTTTTTAATTTCAAGCAGAACTGGTTTTTAAAACCATTATGTAAAAGTGACCCTGCTGCCAGACCAACAAATATCTTCCCTTAAGATTATATGTATATTTCATGTATTTGGGCATCTTATTTACCTGTAACAGCTTATCTTGTGTAAACATGCAAAAGCCCTGAGACTGCTGCTAGGCGCCGCCATCTTGGATGTAATGTTGGCAGCCCCAGCAGACCAGAGCGGTGATGTTCTCAGGGACCTTTGTGCAACACTCAGTTGGCCCCTCCCACCTGCAGTGATTGGCTTGCATTACATAGGGAAGCACAGAGAGTATAAAATATGCAATTTAAAACAAAGAGAGGTTTTATTCTAAATATACCATTAGTATATGGATGGAAAAGGGGGTGGGGGGAAAAGGGAAAGTAAAATATAAATAGATTAAACTTCAGCTTTACAAATGTACTCCTTTTTGTATGTCCCTGGAACCAGATAGCCATTGTTATGGCAGGTTTGCTGTTGCCAACAGAAACTCCATGTTCCCTGGTTTAATGAAGGCAAAACGCTTATTGTGGTTAAAAAAAATACATTTGTAAAAGTAAGTATTAAAACTACAATATTGCATATACATGCTAAGTAAAGAAATATTTAAAGCCACACCCCAGGAAAACCCCATCTAACCACCCTTTCACCCATGCCGCTAAGTGTTTATTGTTCTCTACCCGGTGATGCAAATTATACTCAACGGATTCCAGAAGCAGTGGGAGCTGAGCTGTTGAGTTACTGCTGGGAGAAAGATTTTAATAACTTCAGCGTTACTTCTGTGATTATAGAGGATGAATTTCTCCACATTGCCTGTATCTATAGAGATTACCTAGTTGGGGCTCTTTCACACGGGCAATCAGTTTTATGGCTCCGTTCGTGTCCTTTTTTTTTTTTTTTTTTTCACGGAGCGGATGACACTTGTCACTTGTGTCATCCGCTCCGTATGTCCGCATATCATCCCATCCATTTGCGGATGATATACGGACATAATGTATGTCTATGGGGATTGCGGATGTCAGCGGATGACACCACGGACATCCGATTTTGCTTCCTTTCCGTTTTTTGAACGGAGGAAAAATAGGGTTCTGTTCCGTTACAAAAAACGGAACAGAACTGAAAGGACGAAAATCGGATGTCAGCGGAATACCATTATGTCCGTAAATCATCCGCAAAAACATAGGATGATTTGTGGACATACGGAGCGCCCGTGTGAAAGGGCCCTTAGGTTGGGAAAAGAAACAAATCCATTTTGTTTATCCAGTAGAAAAAATACACAAATAGAAAATCTCCATATACAAAATTCTATACTCACAGTTGATCCAAATATTCCCTGCATTAACACTCTCTGGTATTATTATCTAGAAGTGTTAGTATTCAGTTATATTTTTCGCATTTAGGAATTCATCCTACTCTTTTTCAAAACAATCCACTGAGCTGGCCAGAACTAGTTCTTGAGGGAGTCTATTCAACCTTTTCACAGCTCTTACTGTGAAGAAGCCTTTCCATATTTGGAGAATAAATCCCTTTACCTATAGACATAAAGAGTGCCCCCTTGTCCTTCACAAGAGAGAATGAATTAAGATTCTCTAATCTCCTCTCATAGCTGAGCTCCTCCATGCCTCTTATCAGTTTGGTTGCCCTTCTCTGCACTTTCTCCAGTTCCCCGATTATCCTTTTTGTGAACTGGTGCACAAAACTGAACTGCATATTCCAGATGAGGTCTTACTAATAATTTGTACAGGGGCAAAGTTATAGCTCTTACTGGAGTCCATACTACTTTTAATGAAAAAAGTTGCCTATTATTGCACTTGAAAGGAATATGATGCTTGAAATGCAGGTTTCCCCCATTTCTTTAAAAGTCACATTATAATGCAGCTCTGAATGCTGATATGAAATTCTTACAATTAACAATTAGTTAAAGTGATGCTTAGAGGTGCACAAAATGGAAATTTTTGTGCCGAAAACTGAAACTGAAAATGATAGTTCTTTATTTTTATTTATATATATATATATATATATATTTATATATATATATAATGTCTCTTATATAAGACTTTTTAATATCACAAATGTAAATGAATATAAAATAATTGTCAGCCATCATTGGCATCTTTAGCACAAGAGAAGCTCAAGAAAAATGTATCCCTTTAAATTCTATGTATGGCTTCACACTGGTCCATTGCGCTTTCGTCGTGGTGTTAAAAATCTTGCTTGCTGCATTTTTGGTCAGTTAAAGAAAAAGCAAAAAACAAAAAAAACGCAGTTGAAATGCATTTAAAAAGAATGCATCAATAACACACCTGTTATGTGTTTGATGCAATTTTTGAGTCACATAACCTATGAAAAATATACCATAAGCGCAGCAACTCATGGGCTTTTTCGGCACCGTATGTTTTTGGCTGCCGAAATGTCAGTGCATCTCTAGTGATGCCACATGACCCAGATCTTTCCCAGTCTGTCTGCAGGGAAATAAAGAGCTTCTATTCCTCTGCTGCTGGTCACATGGTCAAAAAAAATAAAAAATAAAACAACCTTTAGAATATAGAGTAAAAATATATTTTTTAAATTGTCATACAAATATGTATTTGAATTAAAACATTTATTAT
This sequence comes from Pelophylax lessonae, assembly GCF_965119305.1. Lineage (NCBI taxonomy): Eukaryota > Metazoa > Chordata > Amphibia > Anura > Ranidae > Pelophylax > Pelophylax lessonae. The sequence continues at coordinate 86,280,692 of NC_138772.1, read as the reverse complement.
TTTGTGGAAATAACATGGTGTGGGTGGAGTTCTGCCAGTCACAGGCTGTGTCACGCCCCTCCAGCCTGTGTCTTTAAAATACCAGGGAGGTGAAGCCTCCATCAATGTACATGTAATATCCCACCCCATTTGTGTTTAGCTAGGTTAGCTAGTTAGTGGGCATGGAGGAGGAGGGAGTGCGTCGTCATTTACCACAGTGTATATGCCCACACGTGTGACTCTATAATCACAGGGGCTGCTCAGATGTGATAGGCAGGAAAACTCACTGAAAACTGAGCATCTGCAGAGTTATCACAGCTATAAAATCCCTAGCTGAATTGAGGCTATGAACAGAAAGTTGTGATCGAGCAGCAGGATCAACCAGGTTTTTTTTATTTTTTTAGAATACAGGAAACAAATCTCATAGTGACTGGGTAAGTATGAACAGCATGTAATACACCATTTATTGATAGTTTTATGTGGCTTTAGGCAAACAGTGTTTGCTTTTACTTACAACTGTGTTCTGCTTCCTGGTTGAGTGAGGCCCTGACGATGTAACCCTGGCCTAACAAGCATATCCGAGAAAGTTCCTAAGGTATGTTCCAGGAAGTAAAGGAAAATTGATTCATCTGTCCTTTGGTAAAATTGGCCACTATTAGAAAAATGGAAAGGGGGGGGGGGTGTGATAAAGAATACAAAGAACAAAAAGCCTGCAATTATCTATAAGGGCTCAATGGATGTGCATTATCTGTATGGCTTCACCTGCACAGCTGTTTTGGCAGGTATACATAGTGTTGTGAGTCTGTCAAACTTGGCTGTTCGGTTGGGTCTGTGTAACTGATGAACATCTATTTACTTATATTGGTTGCCTGCATGAAACTCCACACTAGTACAAAAATATAAACCGCTCATCACTCTGTACAAGTGCCTGTGTGAATTGTCCTTAGTATCTGTTAGCGGATTGCCATTTCTAAACATTTTATTCTAAACCTTTAGAAGTGTAATATTTACAATGAGGGTGAAGCTCCTTTTTAATTTATTTGGCTAGAACAATTATTTGCCATCATCACCAATATTTTAGCAGCGAGGGCTGAAAGTTAGTCACCGGGCTGAAAAGAACAGTTGCTTTGGCTAATATTAAATTAATTTATAGCCTATTGAATTGAGCCTGTGATTACACATGGTACCTACAGTCAGGTCCATAAATATTGGGACATCAACATAATTCTGACCTTTTTGGCTCTATACAACACCACAATGGATTTGAAATGAAACAAACAAGATGTGCTTTAACTGCAGACTTTCAGCTTTAATTTATTTGAGGGTATTTACACCCAAATCAGGTGAATGGTGTAGGAATTACAACAGTTTGTATATGTGCCTCCCACTTTTTAAGGGACCAAAAGTAATGGGACAGATTAACAATCATAAATCAAACTTTAACTTTTTAATACTTAGTTGCAAATCTTTGCAGTCAATTACAGCCTGAAGTCTGGAATGCATAGACATCACCAGACGCTGGGTTTCATCCCTGGTGATCTCTGCCAGGCCTCTACTGCAACTGTCTTCAGTTCCTGCTTGTTCTTGGGTCATTTTCCCTTCAGTTTTGTCTTCAGCAAGTGAAATGCATGCTCAATCGGATTCAGGTCAGGTGATTGACTTGGCTATTGCATAACATTCCACTTCTTGGGTCATTGTCCATCTGCACTGTGAAGCGCCGTCCAATGAGTTCTGAAGCATTTGGCTGGATATGAGCAGATATTACCCGAAACACTTCAGAATTCATCCTGCTGCTTTTGTCAGCAGTCACATCATCAATAAATACAAGAGAACCAGTTCCATTGGCAGCCATAGATTGCTACGCCATGACACGACCACCACCATGCTTCACTGATGAGGTGGTATGCTTTGGATCATGAGCAGTTCCTTTCCTTCTCCATACTCTTCTCTTCCCATCACTCTGGTACAAGTTGATCTTGGTCTCATCTGTCCATAGGATGTTGTTCCAGAACTGTGAAGGCTTTTTAAGATTTTGTTTGACAAACTCTAATCTGGCCTTCCTGTTTTTGAGGCTCATCAATGGTTTACATCTTGTGGTGAACCCTCTGTATTCACTCTGGTGAAGTCTTCTCTTGATTGTTGACTTTGACACACATACACCTACCTCCTGGAGAGTGTTCTTTATCTGGCCAACTGTTGTGAAGGGTGTTTTCTTCACCAGGGAAAGAATTCTTCAGTCATCCACCACAGTTTTCCGTGGTCTTCCGGGTCTTTTGGTGTTGCTGAGCTCAGCGGTGCGTTCTTTCTTTTTAAGGATGTTCCAAACAGTTGATTTGGCCACACCTAATGTTTTTGCTATCTCTCTGATGGGTTTGTTTTGTTTTTTCAGCCTAATGATGGCTTACTTCACTAATAGTGACAGCTCTTTGGATCTCATATTGAGAGTTGACAGCAACAGATTCCAAATGCAAATAGCACACTTGAAATTAACTCTGGACCTTTTATCTGCTCCTTGTAAATGGGATAATGAGGGAATAACACACACCTGGCCATGGAACAGCTGAGCAGCCAATTGTCCCATTACTTTTGGTCCCTTAAAAAGTGGGAGGCACATATACAAACTGTTGTAATTCCTTCACCTTTCACCTGATTTGGATGTAAATACCCTCACATTAAAGCTGAAATTCTGCAGTTAAAGCACATCTTGTTTGTTTTATTTCAAATCTATTGTGGTGCTGTATAGAGAGAAAAAGATTAGAATTGTGTTGATGTCCCAATATTTATGGACCTGACTGTATATGTTATAAATTAGTAACCTAATGCTGTAGGTAAGACACGTGGTTCCCTGGTGCAGATTTGAGGACCTGGTACTGTTTGCATTGATTAAAGATAACATGGTGTTGGCTAAATCCCCTTTTAATTGAATAATCAATATTGATATCAAGGCATACTATTTAATTCCTGTCATGCAAATTGGATTGTTAAAGTTGGTCATATGAAGTCTTTCCTCCATGAAATGCTGTAAAATTCAGGGCTGATTGCTGCATGCTGCCAGTTTCTCCTTTTTTATTGCAGGCTATTTTTCTCTGCGCTAGTCACATAGTGTTTGCAGCTCTTAGCAGTGTGTTTAGTGAAGGCGTGATAATCATTCTGCCAGGAAAAAAACGGAACAATTGTGGAGCCTAGCTGGCAGCAAAGTGTAATGTTTCGTAATCTATCAAGTAATCCAGCCTGGGTAGAGCTCGCTGAGCGGAGGTTGTTAGAGCTTTCATGCTAGCAGTTGTGGGTGTTTTGTGCAGATTGCGCTGGCTATCCTTGTGAATATAGAAGTTCAGGAAAGTATGGTGCATTTTATTGCTTGTTGAGGGCCACCCCACCTTCGGGGTAAACGGTGAGCAGACTCACTGGGGTTTTATTTTGATGACTTCTGGATGAGCAGTCATTGAATGTAAAATCAGGCATGTTAGTCTCATGTTATTTGGGTTGCATGCCATTCTCTACTTCCTTGCCAGATTTGATGTCTCCACCTGTTTCATAAGTTGCTAAAAAGGAAAGAAATATGGGTGCTGCCATTTCTGACTTGATCTTTAAGAGGTGCACGCCTGTCATCCTGATCTTTGCTTTAACTAGTGAGTCACTGAGCTGCACTTATCATGAACTCACATCCTGTATGCTTGTTCCAGGTCAGGGACTCGCTGCATAGAGATGCCAGGATCAGGTTCACTGCTTTGTAGCTTGCGTTTTAAAAGCAAACAATACTTGTACTGCTTACATGTCTTATGGCTTGTTTCCACTGAGCTTTCTGGTACGGTTCGGTACGCTTTTTATGCAGTTTCCATTATGAATGGTACCCTAATTCCGAACCGTACCACTTTTTTGGTACCCTTTCGTTGGGGTACCAAGCACATTAGTACCGTACCAACAGGGTGGAGCTACACTCTGCAGAACTTTGATTGGTTGACAGAGAATCGTCTATCACAGCTTTCCTGCTACACCACGCCTATCATGAAAGGGTACTATTGGCAGTGGAAACGCAATGTGTACCGTTCCGAACCGTACCGTACTGAACCGTACCGTACCACTCAGTGGAAACGAGGCATTAGACATCTCTTACTGCCTTTTCCCATTCACACTGCAAAGCAGCCCAGGGTTGTGCTAAATCGAATGACACTGTACAGCAGCACAGTGCATCACACTGCTGTACATTGCCATGAATTCTAGATTGTAAGCTCTAACGAGCAGGGCCCTCTAGTTCCTCCTGTTTTGAATTGTATTGTAACTGTATTGTCTTCCCTCATATTGTAAAGCGCTGCGCAAACTGTTGGCGCTATATAAATCCTGTATAATAATAATAATAATAATAACGAACGAAGTGCATAATTTGCACACTTGACATAAAGTTTGTACTAAAAAAAAAAGAGAGGGGAGGAGCCGTGTAATGCGCTGAATAACGCAGCACACTGCCCCTTACCACAACTGGCAACGGACAGCTGCTGGAGCAGTAAAGTGCTCTGGCAGCTGTACGTTGTGGCGTCTTAGACTTCTGTTCATACTTAAAGCAGGGTTCCAAGTTCCACCCATTTATATATATATATATATATATATATATATATATATATATATATATATATAATATATTAATATAATGTGGCAGCACTTCCTTGCGCGGCAACCTAGGCGATTTTGTCATTAGGAGATTCCCTAGGACTTCTGGGATATTGGCATCATCTATCCCAGGAGTCTTCAGGAAGCCTAATGGTGAGATTGACAGTACTGATTGACAAGTTGCTATAACAGCTGGTCGGGAACTCCCACTGGCAACCTGTAACCAACAGGGTACGCCGCTCAGGGTCAGTGGCGCGATCGGGAGGTGCATGCTGGTTAGCCAGCTGCACAGATCCAGGAAACAAATCGGAGCGAGCTTTAGATGCCTACAGCAGCAGTGGGCGCAGCCTGCATGCCAGATTTGTGAGTAATTATTGATTTAAAGCAACCAAACTGATCACAGTAATGTCTGAATTGTATTGTGCAAGTGGAAATGCTTTGGCAACTGGAGCTCCACTTTACCTGAAGGGATGTGCTGCGGTAATGCATGTGCATTAACATGCCCTATATTAGCCTTAACAAACTACTGCAGGTCACAGTTATGTATTGTGCTTTTTTACCCTTTAAAGCGCAGATAAAGTTTTTTATTATATTTATTTTTTTTGCTTTTTGTTTTTTTTATGGCAAACCAAGCAGGCAGAATGTAAGATGCAAAGATACATTGAGGGAGAGTTACTAAAACTGGTGCTTACAGAATCTGGTGCAGCTGTGCATAGTAACCAGCTTCTAGGTTTTAGCCCCAGTTCACACTACCATGACTTTTCATGCGACTTGAGAGTTCAAAGTTGCATGACAAGTCACGCCCCAGTAACTGCAATGGAACCGTTCTAATCAGTGCGACTCAAGTAGCTCCAACATCGAAAAAGGTTCCTGCACTAAGTTTAGTGCGACTTCAATACAACTTGCATTGACTTCTGTTAAACAAGTCATATGCAAGCTGTAATGAAGTCGCACAAGTTGTTGGATTAAGTCGTGGCAGTGTGACCCCAGGCTTATTGTCAAAGCATACTCGAACAAGCTGTTAGAAGATGATTGATCACTAAGGCCAGCTGCACCAGATCCTGTACTCGCCAGTTTTAGTAAATCTCCCCCACTAAAGCCTAGTACACATGGGCTGAATGTTGGGTGGTAGCGGACGGTTCAATAGCAGCTGGCCAACATTTGGCCCATGTGTACTGGAGTGGGCCGGCTTCTGTCAAAGGGGCATGATCGAAAAAGGTTTGCAGATTGGATCTTGATTAGCGCTCTCAGCCAGTGGCTAGAGTGTTTGCAGGGGGCCATCCCCCTGTCAGAACACAATAGCACTGCATGGGAGATGCTGTACTAACATCGGATAGTTAGTACAGCGGCTCCTCCTGAGCTGTCAGTTTTTTTGTTTTTTTTTTCGTTAAACCCTGCTGGGTTAAACCAAAAAAAAAAACTAGTATTGTGTAAGAGGCTTTAATCTTTAAAAAAAAAAAAAACAACTTTTTTTGTTTTGTATTTTGAATAGTTAGGGAGGGTTGGAACCCCAGTCAGAATTATTTTTTTTTTTTCCTGTTGGGAAGATATACCCCTAAAATTGTCCCGGGGGGTTATCATTGTTGCTGGCACTAAGTGAGGGAAAATCTGAAATTTTGAGTTGCCACGACAACGGATGGAGAGGAATTCTTTCAGTGGGGACACTTGTTCTGGCAGCAAGGAACTAGAAATGTAATAAGACTGTTCTACCACCAACATAAATTCCCCCTACCTACTGCCCTTTTATCATCCACATGTTACTACTTTTACTTAATTTAGCAGACAAATGCGAAGGGAAAATGCAGGGCAGAGCTGAAGGGGGGGGGGGGGGGGTACGTTCTGTGCAATAAGGTGGTGTACCCTTTTTGCAGATTTAGGCGCATGACCTACTAAGAGGAGGGTGGAGACAGCCTATGACCTCTGATCTATAGCAGCCAACAGAGATGAAGGCAAGCGGTCATAGACAATCCCAGGTCTTGATAATTTGGCTGCACAGCCGGTAGAAAAAACAATTGAGAAATTAACAAGACACATAACTAGCAATTTAGAATGTTTTGCTTTAGGCCCTTTCACACTTGTGCTCCATTCACACCTGGGCGTTTTTGAGCGTTTTAAAGCTCCAAAAACCTTCCAAAACGCCCAACAAGTAAAACCCCATTCATTTAAATGGCCCCTGTTCACATCTGAGCGTTTTAACGCCTGAAGCAAAACACCTGTAGCTGAAAAAAAGTACATGAGCTTCTTTTTGGGCTGATTACCAGCGTTTTTGATAGATGTCAATGCCTGCCTCCAAAAACGCCTGAAAATCGCAGTAAAAAGTGTGAATGCAGCCTTAAAAGTCATGTGATTTTGATGCGATTTTGACTAGGCTTGAAGCAATGCCAATGTCTTTGGATCTCAAAACACATTAAAATCGGGCCAAAGTAGTGCAGGGACTACTTTAACGCCGGTGCGACTTCAAGTCGCTCAGATATGAACAGTACTCATTGGAAATAATGGAGAACGACTTGTCATACGATTTTGCAGTCCCAAATAGCAGTACAAGTCGCACAAGTGTGAAAGGGGCCTTAACTGACATTTCCTTCCTACATGTAAAAACAACTTTTTTTGCTAGAAAATTACTTGGAACCTCCAAGCACTATCTATCTATCTATCTATCTATCTATCTATCTATCTATCTATCTATCTATCTATCTATCTATCTATCTATCTATCTATCTATCTATCTATCTATCTATCTATCTATCTATCTATCTATCTATCTATCTATCTATCTATCTATCTATCTATCTATCTATCTATCTATCTATCTATCTATCTATCTATCTATCTATCTATCTATCTTTTTTAGCAGAGGCCCTAGAGAATAAAATGGTAGGTGTTGCAATTTTTTTATGTCACACGGTATTTATGCAGTGATTTTTTTAAATGCAGTTTTTTGGTAGATTATAAAAGATGTTAAGCCGATTAAATAGATACCTAAAATGTCACACTTTAAAATTGAGTGCGCTTGTGGAATGGTGCCAAACTACGGTACAAAATTCTCCATAGGCAACACTTTTAACCTGTAAAAATGTTTAAAGAGGAGGTTTCAGACTAGAATTATTGCTCTTGCGATAACGTTAGCGGCGATACCTCACATGTGGCAGTGTGGTGCCAACACCATTTACATATGCGTTTACTTCTGTGCACGAAGATGGGGGCACTTATTTATCTCTCTATTTTCACACTGTCCTTTTTTAATTTTTAAGGTATGATGGGTCTCTTTATGGAGGCATCTGGGGTCTCTCCTCTACCCTGGAAAGCATGAGCTAAATTTTTTTAAAAAAATTTCAGAAAAAAAGAAAGCAGTGTTTTCATATGCCAGAGCCAGAGGCGACATCATGACCTCTGGGCCTTAGAGATGGCTGGGGACCATCCGGTTCTGCTGGTTGGAGACATTTTTTCATACTGGGTTATGGCACTTTGAGCATACATGATAAGGTTGGTGGTATGACACTTTTTACACAGTTTATAATTTAAAGAGGTATTACACAATTTTCTTTTTCCATCCCTTTGGTGTTTTTATGCATCTTTCTGGATGTGAGATATTCTCATCAGAGAGGAATAACTGATGATGTGGTATTAATTTTGCATTTGGTAGGGTATATAGAGTGATTGATGCACCAATATTTGCACAGCGAAGTCGGCACTAGGCTTAAATAGGCACACATATATAAATGCACTTTTGTGAGTAAAATGGTCTTTGATTTACGGTGATTAAGCCATGTGGCAGTATGGGATTCTACTTACGGTACTTTTTCGGAGCTTCCATCGCCAATCTGGAGAGAGGCGATGAGGAATTCTTCTGGAGGGGAGATAGACACAGAGAAACAGCCACATTGGAATATTATGGGAGGCTCTTTTTGAGAATTATGAGAGAAAGGGTACAGTGCAATCTGGAATGTATTCACAGTGCTTCACTTTTTCCACATTTTGTTATGTTACAGCCTTAATCAAAAATGGATTAAATTCATTATTTCCCTCAAAATTCTCCAAACAATACCCCATAAGGACAACATCAAAAGAAGTTTGTTTGAAATCTTTGCAAATGTATCAAAACTGGAAAAAATTCCATGTACATACGTATTCATAGCATTTGCCATGACACTCACAATTGAGCTCAGGTGCATCCTTTTTCCACTGATTATCCTTAAGATGTTTCTACAACTTAATTGGAGTCCCCCTGTGGTAAATTCAATTGATTGGACATGATTTGGAAAGGCACACACCTTTCTATATAAGGTCCCACAGTTAACAGTGCATGTCGGAGCACAAACCAAGTCATGAAGTCCAAGGAATTGTCTGTAGAACTCATACAGGATTGTATAGGGTAAAGAAACATTTCTACAGCATTAAAGGTCCCAATGAGCTCATTGGCCCCATCCATAAATGAAAGAAGTTTGGAATCACGAGGACTCTTCCTAGAGGGGGCCGCCTGGCCAAACTGAGCGACCGGGAGAGAAGGACCTAGTCAGGGAGGTGACCAAGAACCCGATGGTCACTCTGACAGATCTCCAGCATTTCTGTGTAAAGAGAGAAGAACCTTGCAAAACAACCATCTCTGCAGCACTCCACCAATAAGGCCTGTATGGTATGGGGAGTGTCCGGACAAAAGCCACTCCCCAGTAAAAAGGCACATGACAGCCCGCCTGGAGTTTGCCAAAAGGCACCTGATGGCCTCTTGGACCAAGAGAAACAAAATTCTCTGGTCTGATGAAATGAAGATTGAACTCTTTGGTCTGAATGACGAGCATCATGTCTGGAGAAAACCAGGCACCCCTCATCACCTGGCCAATACCATCCCTACAGTGAAGCATGGTGGTGGCAGCATTATGCTGTGGGGATGGTTTTCAGCAGCAGAAACTAGATTAGTCAGGATCGAGGAAAAAAAAAAAAAGATGAATGCAGCAATGTACAGAGACATTCTTGATGAAAACCTGCTCAAGAGCGCACTGGACCTTAGACTGGGGGAAGGTTTGTCTTCCAACAAGACAACGACCCTAAGCACACAGCCAAGATAACAAAGGAGTGACTACGATACAACTCTGAATTTTCTTGAGTGGCCCAGCCGCAGCCCAGACTTGAACCCGATTTAAGCGTCTCTGGAGAGATCTGAAAATGGCTGTGCATCGGCGCTCCCCATCCAACCTGATGGAGCTTGAGAGGTCCTGCAAAGAAGAATGGGAGAAGCTGCCCAAAAAATAGGTGTGCCAAGCTTGTAGCATCATACTCAAAGATTTGAGGCTGTAATTGGTGCCAAAGGGACTTCAACAAAGTATTGAGCAAAGGCTGTGAATACTTATGTACTTGGGATTTTTTTTATTTTTTTTTTTAATACATTTGCAAAGATTTCAAATTTCTTTCATGTCATTATGGGGTTTTGTTTGTAGAATGTTGAGGAAAATAATGAATTTTAATCCATTTTGGAATAAGGCTGTAACATAAAATGTGGGAAAGAGTGAAGCGCTGTGAATACTTTCCGGATGCACTCTACATATATAACACATCTTTGGATTCAATGGGGGATATTTTATGATTTTAATGAAAGCACAATATAAACACATTATTTTAACACACCAATTGGATTAAACATACTACACTATATAGTATATTATTTTTTGTAGATCGTTTTCACCTTCTTGAGCGGAGGAGCAAGGGATTCACAGCCAAGGACATTCCTGAAGCTGTTTGGTCTACATTAAACTTGGAAGAGATTAAACATTATTTATTTTTTTGAAAGGACATTCTTATGGATTGGGTCTTTAAGGATTATTTATAGGATTGCTGATGGTGAGTAAAAAAAGAGAAAGGAGAGCAGCGCCATCTAATTGCAGTATAAAAGATGCATTTAATAACAGACAAATGCAAACTCACAGGATGGGCATGATAAACCGGTAAGTAAAGGGTTCATCCACTCCAGTGGGAGGATGAGCGGCGGGGATTCTTCACTGGTCCCTGACAATCCCCGGATCCCCGCTGCCCGTCCTCCCACTGGAGTGGATGAACCCTTTACATACCGGTTTATCATGCCCATCCTGTGAGTTTGCATTTGTCTGTTATTAGACTCATCTTTTATACTGCACTTAGCATTGCACATTTTCACAGAGTTCCTTTCATCAGAGCCTGCAGCTTTCTACAGCCAGTATTTCTCCATTGTCCAGCAATCAGCCCATGCTTGAACTTTATGGACATTTTAACCAGAACTTACTCCTGCATATGGCTTCCTCTTCTCAGCCTATAGAGTGCTTATGTTTTTGTTGTTTTTGCTGATGGTGAGCGTTGCTTTTATTATGTATAAATTTCAAAGGACTACATATCCCATGGTACCTTTCTCCCATCAAGCAATGATACCTGTACTGACGCAGCCCCCTGAAATGCCTCCTCCTCAGCCCCTTTATAGTTCAGAAGGCAGGCTCTGTGAAATGTGTGACAGCAGTGCCTACTCACAGGACATAGATAATACATGTCACAGAATTCAAGTAAATGTGTGGGGAACTTTACAGAGTAAGTTTACAAACTTCAATATAGTTTTAGATTAGGAGTAGCCTAGAAATAATTGAAATACGATGTTGAAATGAATACATGATTTTACGTTTTGTATTATAAATTGCTTGATTTATATTGTGACAGATCTCACTGGTTTCATAGACCAACTGTCATGTAAATTTACACAACATGTGGCTCTGTTTACAGTGTGCATGTGATATAGGGTAATATTGTGAATTGGTGACTCACCGCATTGATATTCATGTAAAAGTCACAGCTCTTCTCTTCAAGTCCATAATCAATTAGGTGTGTCTGGCTATAAACGTCAACGCTTGTGACACCCACACCAGCTTCCAGTGTTAGAGTGCTGAAAATCGCTGGTTTTGTAGGTTGCTTGCTTTACCTTTCAGAACTCTTGGAGCCGCCTTTGAAGGTTTTTCTTGTTAAATGGCTAGAATAATGCACTCAAACCTTAAGTACAAATAAAGACTTCTGTATGACCGTCTAAACAAGAATCCAGTCCAGTTACTGTGTGGTGCACATGACTCCTAAAGTAAACAATAAACTTCCTTTACCTTACCTAAGCAAAATCTTGTGATGTCCACAGTTCTAAAGCTTTGGGTACAAGGAAAAAATAAATTAATAACCTTTCGGTAAGTTTGTAAACTTACTTTGTGAAGATCCCACACATTTACAAATCCACTGCAGGTTTCCGCATTGCATTCAAATCACAGGAAATTCACATTGCCATATGCGAATCGCTGTCAGTTCGCATATCGCAGTGCGAAATTACAGTTCAGACATGGATCGGATCGCATTGGTGTGAACCACCATGCGATCAGATTCTGCTGTGGACCCAAAAAAGGGTCCTGTGCTTGTTCTGTCTGAATCCGATGCAAATTCAGCCATACAATGTGTATGGCTGAATTCGCATCGCACAGACATCACATGTGAATTTCAGAGCAGTGCGCTCCGAATCACATGCGATGTCTGTCATCGCTATAGTGTGAACCGGAACTACATTCTGTGTGACAGTTCACACTGCCATATGCGATACGCAGGGGGTGTCAATTAAATGTTAACGACACCCCCAGTTTGATCGCATATCGCAGTGCGATCTGACAGTTCGCACAGGATCGGATCGCACAAGTGTGAACCACTGTGCGATCCGATCCTGATGCGGCTGAAAAAAGGGTCCCGTGCGTCTTTGGTGTGGATACAGTGCGAATTCAGCCATACAAAGTATATGAATAAATATTGCTGCGCCAAATGAATAGATCAATCAGTATAAATGTAAAATTAGTGACAAAATCTTATCAAAATCAATACATAAACTGTGATATAAAGTGATATCAATACATAAACCATGATAATAATAGTCCCAATTCACAGTGAAAAAAGTGACATGGTAATAAATGAAACAATCTTCATCCGTGATCGTGATCAGAGGTGCTGCATGCTTCACTCCAAGTGCTCCTAGTGACTGGTGTAAGATTAGCAGCTCACCTTGAAATCAGACTCCTGAGAGTCAAATACACTTTGGGATAATCACAGCCGCCTGATGCGCCTTCCTATCACCGCCTTCAGATACTCTCTCCAAGTATATAAGCAATCCGGTGTGGAAAGAAAGATCTAGTGCTCTTTGTTTTATCAAGGCTATTTATTCTCGCATAACAGATGAAAAGACACTTACATTCTCAAGCACTTCAAGTAGTGCGGACTTCCAGAGCATCAAAACACTGCCTGTAGCCTCCGGGAATCAACGTGATGACGAGCAGGCTCCTCCCCCGTGCGCGTTGCGTCATAGACTTCGTCATTGGGGTCAAAGTGTATGGCTGAATTCGCATCCGCACATGAGATCGCATGTAATGAAAGAGCAGTGCGCTCCGAATTACATGCGATCTCGCAAGCCGCACAAGTGTGAACCGGCACTTACAATCACTTTAAGTATTACAGCTGCCATCTAACACTTGGGGGTTTTCTCTAGTTCTCTAAAAAAAAAAAAAAAAAAAACCTGCTGGCTCCTGGATTATACATGCTTGCTTCTGAATTCTATATTTGTCCTTTTGTCATGTGATCTGTATGTATAACTTTCTTGTACAGTGGCACAGGTGATAAAGTGCCCTATAAATCATTAACCATAATCATTTTGCAGAGTGAAAATGTAATTTCCTGCTATTCTAAAACAAGCTGGCAAACCTGCAACTCACATAAACATATTGCTCTTCCAGGCTGTCAGAATACTTGAAATACTGCTGAAACCTTCAATATTTCCATAGAAGGCAATTCTACACTGCTTTTCTGCAGATTTGATGAATACTTGAGTTTGAGGAATTTTGACATTTTGAAGCTTCAATTTCAGACTTTATCATGTGGCTCTCCAGCTATAGAACTAAAGTACTGGCATATCTTTCCACCGCACAGAAAAAGTACTGCTGGCAATAAAGAGTCTTTACAGATGCAGAGAGCAGCTAAAGTGGACCTTAACTGTAAATGTAGGTCTACTTTAACCAATTAGAAGAGCACTGTGGTGGGTGGTTAAAGGTCTGAATATTTCCTTCTAGCTGTAGTAGAGATGTTGTAGCGCCTCATTTCTGGGCCATGTGACCTGGAGCTACAGTGAGCTGCACTACAGACTATAAAAAGCATTAAAAGTAGAGAAGAGGCCATAGCTGCACTCGTACAGGTGGTTGGGTTGCATGTGTCTCTAAAGGATAAGCAAAACAAAAATCATATGAAACACTGCTAAAGATGAATTTCAAGCATGGGTATTTTATACCTAATTACACTGGACCAATTCACCATACCTGGCCAGTGCTCCTGGAAACTGGAAATCAATGAAGTAGACCCTGCTAATTCAGTGATCACCGCACTGTATGGGTGCCATGTAGAGATCACCGCACTGTATGGGTGCCATGTAGAGATCACCGCACTGTATGGGTGCCATGTAGAGATCACCGCACTGTATGGGTGCCATGTAGAGATCACCGCACTGTATGGGTGCCATGTAGAGATCACCGCACTGTATGGGTGCCATGTAGAGATCACTTTGCATTATCTCTGATTGCACAAGGTAGAGAGGTAGGGTTGTGATGATATGTTCTCTACCTGCTCCAATCTGAGCAATCTAACAGATGGATCAGACACACCCCCTCTATTCCTCCTCTTTTAGAAGTGCGAGAACCCTTTGTCATGAGGAGTATGGCGCTTGGCTCTTTCTGCTAAGATCCGCTTTGAAGTCCTTTTTGACATTTGTAAATCTCCTGCTCTTCATGAAACTATCTAGTGATCCAGCTATCGAGGTTCTTTTTTCAGGCATTCTGTATTGTATTGTGTCCCTGTCTCTTAGGTTGATTTCCTATGTTATCACCATATCACACCCTGTCAGTGTTTTAACAGACTACAAACAGCGGTGTCAATGCACAGTGCACAGGCATGGTCTACTGGTGGCAGGACAGAGCTAGATGTGGAGATGAGCTAGGTAAGTGTTTAGGGACAGGGATATAGGAGCAAGTAGTTGGATTTTTTTTTTTTTTTTTTTACCTTAATGCACAGAATGTAGTAAGGTTAAAAATTAAAAATGGTAAATTAAATTTTAGCACCACTTTAAAGTAAATGCCACTCAAAACATTTTTTTTCTAGTTTTAGGGAGACTGAGAAATGCTATCTGTGTCCCTGTTGGGTAAATCCTCCCTCGCTCTATTTGTTCCGGTGTCCACTGTCATCAGGACAGACTGTAAGGGCCATGCACACTGGCTTAAAAATCGCTGCTTCTACAGGAGTTTTGTGTTTTGCCTATAGAAGCAGCTCAATGTTCACCTACAGTAGCTCATAAAATTGAGTACACCCCTCACATTTTTGTAAATATTTTATTACATCTTTTCATTTGACAAAACTGACGAAATGACACTTTGCTACAATGTAAAGTAGTGAGTATAACAGTGTAAATTTGCTGTCCTCTCAAAATAACTTAACTAGTCTATGTCACAGTTATTTTTCCTTTGTCTACCAGTTTTTTTTTTTTTGTTTTTTTTTTTGCAGGTGAAAGGCACTGCTATGGGTGCCAATTTTGCCCCGGTTTACGCCAATCTTACAGTGGGTTACTGGGAGGAGGGATATATTTGGGCCAATAATCCCTTTGCCCATTATATTGTATTCTGTGGTCGTTATATTGATGCCTCCTCATTTGTAGTGGGAGTCCGGAGGCCTTCACCGCCTTTGTAGCCCATTGCAATGCCAACTCGCTGGGTCTTTCCTTTTGCCCATGTGTTGGATCCCAGTGAGATAGTGTTTCTAGATCTAGTCTTGTCCCATGACAGTGGTGCGATCACCAGTAGGAATCGCATTAAACCCACTAGTGGTAATTCTTATCTTCATTTCTCAAGTTGCCATCACCGGCTTGGAAGCGTAACATTCCTAGTGGACAATTTCATAGACTTCGGAGAAATTGTTCCAAAAAAGAAGACTACATGACACAGGGTTCCTTACTGATCAAGAGATTTGAAGATAAGGGTTACCCCTCATCTCCTGTTGAAGATGCTTTTCATACGCACATAGATCCAGTCCCGGCGGTCCATAGAGATAATGCTAGTAACAACGTAAACACCATAAGATTCACGGCTGGTTTTAATGATCAACACAGAGACAAATCTCATATTATAAAAAAGCATTTTAATCTTCAAGTTGGACCAGAGGTTGGCCCCCATTTTGCCTCCTGTTTCAAAGGTGACCTTTTAAAAGGGCACGAACGATCAAAAATATTTTGGCCCTGAGTAAATTATACACCCAGACTAGGAGGCCCCTAATTTATAATAGGTCCTACTTTTGATATCTTTCAGTGCAAGAAAAAGAGCGTGCCTGACGTGTCATTTCATTTCACACGGACTAGCTGCCATTAGTGACAACAAAGGCAAGACTTTCAAAATTAGACAGTTTATCACATGCTCTACTGAATTTGTCATTAATGTCTTGCCGTGCCCTTGTGGCTTGCTCTATGTTGGACGCACTATGCGCACATTGCGCAAGTGCGTAGGGGAGCACCGCAGGTTCATACAGAAGGGATGTGATATACAGTGTCCCCCGCCGTTTTCTTCGGATCCACAACAAAAATGCTGGGTGTCTAGAGGTAATGGCAATTGAAATTATCCCTAAAGGTATGCTCACTGACCATGAGCATTTTTCACTCCTTTGCAGGAGGGAAGTCTTCTGGATTTATAAGTTTGGATCCTTGTTGCCTAATGGTTTAAATAAAGACCTTGAATACATAATATAGTTGTGTTTATTTTTTCTTCTGGCTTTAATTTTATTACGGATTCTTTTTAGCTTTTTTTTTTTATCTAACTTTGGATTTTTTTTTTTTTTTTTTTTTTTTTTTTTTTAGAACAATGTTTATGGTTGTACTTTGGTGTATTTTGGTAGATTTACTTTATAGAATTTACATATCGTGTTATTTTCATGTATTTTCTTACTGTTTGAGTGAGGACGTTGAAAGGTTTAAATTTTAAAGTCTCATGCCCTTCTGCTAGCTCTGCCCACTCCCCACCCCTTTATTTGGGTTTAAATCTGCCTTGTTGCCGCCACTTCCGTGACTCGACAAAGCGCATGCATGCGAAACGTAGTCATGGCAACAAGGCAAGCTTGAATTCCACGTTGGTTCCTGCTCTGGGCTTGGTTGCCCAGCGACCGTGTGACGTCACCCCCGGAAGCCACGCTGCCTATGGCGCTTGTGTGTTATGGCTGGCATAGGCGCCGGCGGCGTCCCATCCGGATCCACTCCTCGCCCCTTGTAGGAATTTCATCCATCCTTCCAAGGGGTCCCCAACCTTCCAAGAGTGGGAGCGACAATTCGTCTATTTGGTGCACTCACACGGGACCTTATCATTGTCCTCACTGGCAACCAGGACTATATGGTAACCACTTGTACTTTGGTATTTAATCCTTCAATACTCAATCAATTGTGAATAAACTATTTCCATTTTATCTCTTGCTGACTGTGTATGGGTCATATATCTATAAAGCGGTTTGTGGGCTTTCTTGTGCATCATCTTTAGAAGAGGCTTCCTTATGGGACGACAGCCATGCAGACCAATTTGATGCAGTGTGCAGCCTATGGTCTGGCACGGACAGGCTGACCCCCCCCCCCCCCCACCCCTTCAACTTCTGCAGCAATGCTGGCAGCACTCATGCGTCTATTTCCCAAAGACAACCTCTGGATATGACGCTGAGCATGTGCACTCAACTTCTTTGGTTGACCATGGGGAGGCCTGTTCTGAGTGGAACCTGTCTTGTTAAACCGCTGTATGGTCTTGGCCACCATGCTGCAGCTCAGTTTCAGGGTGTTGGCAATCTTCTTCTAGCCTAGGCCATCTTTATGTAGCGCAACAATTCTTTTTTGCAGATCCTCAGAGAGTTCTTTGCCATGAGGTGCCATGTTGAACTTCCAGTGACCAGTATGAGAGAGTGAGAGTGATAACACCAAATTTAACACACCTGCTCCCCATTCACACCTGAGACCTTGTAACACTAGTGAGTCACATGACACCGGGGAGGGAAAATGGCTAATTGGGCCCAATTTGGAAATTTTCAGTTAGGGGTGTACTCCCTTTTGTTGCCATCAGTTTAGACATTAATGGCTGTGTGTTATTTTGAGGGCACAGCAAATTTTCACTGTTATACAAGCTGTACACTCACTACTTTACATTTGTAGAAAAGTGGCATTTCATCAGTGTTGTCACATGAAAATATATCATAAAATATTTACAAAAATGTGAGGGGTGTACTCACTTTTGTGAGATACTGTATGTCAATCACCAAGGGGGCACAAAAAGTGTCCTGGCAGCTATGAAGGTAGCCAGCTCTCTAAGGTGGGCAGAATGGTGTGTTCCAGCCCTCTCCGCCATGCACATTCCTGGGGTGGAAAACTCGCAGACGGATTACCTAAGTCGGCAGTCGTTGGCCCAATGGGAGTGGTCCCTTCACCCGAAGGTGTTTTATCAGCGGTGTCTCTGGTGGGGCATCCCTGAGGTTGATCTGTTGGCGTCTAGGTTCAAAAGAGAGATTCAGAGGTTCGTTGCTCGGTCACGGAATCCCCTGGCGGAGGCCACAGATGCGCGGGGTCAATATCATCTGATTTACGTCTTCCCTGCTCTCAAGCTTCTGGCAAGACTTCTTTGCAGGATCTAGGCAGAAGGGATTCCGGGCATCTTTGGGGCTCCGGTCTGGCCTCGCCAGGCTTGGCACGCCGATATGGTGCGTCTGTTTGCTGACCTTACTTGGAAGCTTCCTCTCAGGGAGGATCTGCTGTCCCAAGGACCAATCTTCAGTCCTCCATCCTGCTTTACAGTCCCTGGCTCTGATGGCTTAGCTGTTGAACACCAGGTGCTGATGGATAGAGGTTTATCTGAGTCGGTGATTCCATCGCTGTTAAAAGCTAGGAAATCTACTTCTAGGAAGATCTACAATCGTATGTGGAAGACGTACATTGCGTGGTGCAAGTCTTTTGAGGTTCATCCTCGCTTCTTCTCGGTGGCTTGGATCTTGATCTTCCTTCAACGGAGGTTGAACAGAAAATGGCCTTGAGCACCGCCAAGGGACAGGTGTGAGCTTTGGCGGTCTTCTTCCAACGACCCTTGGTCACACACTCCCTGGTGCACGCACTTTTCTTCAGGTTGTCCGACATTTGGTTCCTCCAGTGCAGTCTCCGTTACTGCCTTGAGACCTCAATTTGGTGCTTTGGTTCTCCAGAAGCCTCCCTTTGAGAAACTTCGGGAGATTCCCTTGCTTATGCTGTCTCAGAAGGTGGCTTTTTTGGTGGCTTTCACCTCTGCGCGCAGGGTGTCAGAACTGGCGGCGTTATCCTGTCGTTCACCTTACTTGGTGATTCACAGAGATAAGGTGGTTCTTTGTCACTGTCCGTCGTTCCTCCCAAAGGTTGTCTGATTTTCATTAGAATCAAGATATTGTGTTGCCTTCCCTGTGTCCCAGGCCAAAACATCAGAAGGAAATTGCCTTGCATGCCTTGGATGTGGTCTGGGCAATTGGGGTGTACCTGACAGCTACGGCGTCTTTTAGGAAGTCAGACTCACTATTTGTACTCACTGAAGGACCTTGAAAAGGGTTGTCCGCTTCCTCTGCGACTATTTCCAGATGGATAAGGCATGATTATTCAGGCCTATTCCATCAGGGGTCAGGTTCCTCCTTTCCCTATCAAGGTGCACTCTGCTCTTAGTGCCTCTTGGGCCTTCCGTCATCAAGCGTCACTGACACAGGTTTGCAAGGCGGCCACCTGGTTATCGGTGAACACTTTCACAAAATTTTATAAAGTGGATGTGTTGGCATCTGCTGATGCTTCTTTGGGCCGCAAGGTTTTGCAGGCTGCTATTTAGAGGACCTGATCCTCTTTGAGGGTGTATTGTTTTTTTAGGTGGGCTCCAGTTGTTTTGGTTGAGCTCCATGTTACCTGTTTCGGCTACTGTTTAGCCTTGGGAATTTTTTTTTTCTATTCCCTCCCTCATGTTTAAAACGGCTTTGGAACATCCCAATGGTTATGAAGATCAGGAGCTGTCAGTCAATGAACAAAAGAGAAAATTGAATTTTTGACTTACCGTAAAATCCATTTTTCTCATGTTAACCCCTTCTCCACTCTAAAACGTGTGTGGTTTTGGCTGGAATTTTTCTTTAAAGAGAATGCTTTTTGGGAAACTTTTTGTATATAACCAATTTTCAAGTTGTGTAGAACCTTTGTAGGGGGGTGGAAATTTCACTCAGCAGTTCTGTGGTCTGATGAGTTGCCTGCTGTTTTTTTAAATCTTCTGCGGTTATGCGCATGGTGCTAACAAACTTTTGTCCATAAAGTTGCAGTACTTGGCTGTAGCCTGTTGTCTTCTGACAACCCTGCCACCAGTGACAGCCCAGTACTGTGCATGCATTCCACCCATTGTGTCCTGAACTTTTAAACTCATGCTGTGAAAACAAAAGCAGACTTGCCAGTAGATTAAAGGTGCTTTGTTCTGACACAACATACCATAACAGAAGTCTGTTTCTAGTCGTGTAATAATGTGTGTGAGGTACTGTACTATAGAAAATTAAAGTGCCATGTCACTGAGCAAACAGAATATGCCAGTTAAGGTAATTATGTCTCATTTCCTGTAAAATGTAATCTTGTAATTAGCATCTTGTGTTTCGTAGTGTTCATTCTTCACAGGTTTGCTTTATAAGGGAACTTTTTAGTAGGCGGGTGAAGGCTGCGCACATTGGATACGAATAACTGTGGTTTTACTCAGCATGTGCTAAAATCTGAGTGTATAACAATGTAAAGTATCTTGGGGATGTATTTTGCGAGTTTGATATTCAAATGAAAGGGCATTTATACAAGTCCGAATAAATTTTACATAACTGCACAAAAATAAAAGCTCAGTCCTGAAAAAATACATTTTGCATTATTATTCTCCTTCTGAATGAGGATAAATCCCTCCTCTGACAGTTATCTTCCAATGGCGACACTTGTTCTTGGACGTCACCTCTACTCTTATTTCAGAGACCATTATAAACTTTTATTTTTCCCTCTGCTTTTTTTTCCTCTAATATCAGTGGTCTCCAGGTCAAATAGCAGGAAAAGATCTCCAAGTTTTACTTTGTTTTCTTGCCGACAGCAATATGTATATATGCGTTGCAGTTTGCAAGTGGTTTACCTGGGTTATGGCTGAAGTCATCGGCCATAGCCCTGGTATTTTCTTTTCTGCCAGTGATTGGTTTTCTTATTAAAGCAGTCAGAGCAGCTGAGTAGCCGCTTTCAGAAGCAGCGGGCGGGGTGCCCCTCCACCTTCCGTTGCTCGCCAGTGTTTCTCTGGCTTACCGTTTTTTACTGGTGTGCTCGAGAAATGATCCATCTGCGGCTGGCCTAGATGTTGCCAAAGACCAGGTCTTCTCTGATCGCCTCTATGATCTTGGAGGACTGATTTTGCTTCGAGTCTAGGGCGGAGATCAACAATTTTTTATTTATTTTTCTTTTGCTTTTTTTTTTAGGGTTGAGGGGATATCTGCCTTAGATCTCTCCATAAAGATGACCTGTCATCCCTTATGACTATTACAAGGGATGCTTTATATTCCTTCTAATATGAATAAAAGTGATAAAAAAAAATAAAAAAATGTAAAAATTGAAAGCACCCCCATCCCTCTGTGCTCACGCGCAAAAGTGAACACATAAGTCATGCGCACATATGTAAACTGTGTTTGCACCACACGTGCGGTGCCACCGTGATTGTTGGGAGTGCAGTGTTTAAGTGTCGCCTATGGAGATTTTTAAGCATTGTAGCTTGTCCCCGTTCCACGACATGTGCAATTTTAAAGCATGACCTATTGGCTATCCATTTACTCTGTGTAATATCTTTTATAGTTTACCAAAAGTTTGGGTTATATTTTGTGTTTAATGAATTTTAATGCAAAAAAAGTGTATTTTTTTTCCCCCCAAGAATGGCTTTCGAAAAACCACTTCGCAAATACCGTGTGACGTAAAAAAAAAAAAAAAAAAAAAATGCAACAATCTCCATTCTATTCTCTAGGCTAGGGTGTCTGCTAAAAAAAAAAAAAAAAAAAAAAAGTTTGTGGGTTCAAGCATAATAATATTGATTTTTTTTTTTTTTTTTGTTTTTTTTTTTTTCTTGTGAGCATAAAGTGGAAAAAAAAAAAGGCCTGGCGCTGGAAGTGCTTAAACACCTTTTGACCTTTGCAGCATTGCAGCTATTTTTGTCAAATAGATTGTACGGCCATTTAGCTGCCAGGCAAAAAAACGTTATTCTGTTCGGCTGCCAGATGAACAAGATTGGTGAAACTGCTGCGCCACCTCTCGTTGCAGCAGAACTTTGCGCTATGGCTGCATTTAAATTGAATGATTAGCTGTTGCAAAAAGCCGAATCCCTGGATGCAAACTAAGTGTCCAGGACTGGTCAGAGTCCTTAACCGTGGTGCCCCTGCCTGTTGATTTGTACAGGATGCCAATCTCGCCTGGCAGCAGCTGTCCATACACACTGGGGGAGATTTACTAAAACTGGAGAGTGCAAAATGTGCTGCTCTGCATAAAAACCAATCCGCTTCCAGGTTTTATTGTCAAAGTTTAAAGTGATTGTATAGTCTTAGGCCCCGTTCACACTGGGGCGACGCTACTTCCCGGGGCGACCTCCGAGGTCGCTGCTCGCACCGTGACCTCGGAGCGGCCGGCACGGACTTCATAACATTGAAGTCTATGCAGGTCGCTCCGGGTCGCCCCAAAGAAGCTCCGGACCCTTTTTCTAAGTCGGAGCGACTTGTGTCGCTCCTATTTGAACGGGTCCATAGCTTCTCAATGCAAGGCGACCTGTCTTTTTATTTTATTTTTTAAAATAACAAACATGTTCTACTTGCCTCCTCTGTGTGCAGTTGGCTTTGCACAGGGCAGCCTGGATCCTCCTCTTCTCGGGTCCCTCGTTCCTGCTCCTGGCCCCTCCCTCCTATCGAGTGCCCCCACAGCAAGCAGCTTGCTATGGGGGCAGCTGAGCAGCAGCTCCATGTGTCCATTCAGACACAGAGCTGTGGTTGCCCCCCCACACCTCCTGATTGGCTGACTGACTTTGACAGCCGCAGGAGCCAATGATGCCGCAGCTGTGTCACAGCCAATCAGGAGGGACAGTCCCCGGCGGCCAAGGGATTCGTGGACATTCCTGGAGAGAGATGGGTCTCAAGTAAGTATTAGGGGGTGCTGGGGAGGCTGCTACACACGCAGTAGGTTTTTTTATCCTAATGCATAGAATGCATTAAAATAAAAGATCTTCTGACTTTACAACTCCTTTAACCCGACAATCTGAAGTTAGAAGCTGATTGGCTACCATACATAACTGCACCAGATTTTGCACTCTCCAGTTTTAGTAAATCTCCCCCACTGTGTGCATGCAGCTTGTTTCTCTGCTGGCAAGTATC
The DNA here is from genome assembly GCF_965119305.1 of Pelophylax lessonae. NCBI lineage: Eukaryota > Metazoa > Chordata > Amphibia > Anura > Ranidae > Pelophylax > Pelophylax lessonae. The sequence goes on along the minus strand of NC_138772.1, from coordinate 86,257,631 downwards.
ACTGATTTTCACTGGTGGCCACCTACAGCGACCTGTGTGAATGAAGCTCTAGGCCTGTATAAGCTTCATATCATGCTTTGGAGCTTACACGGAGCTAAGGGCTCTGTCCCTTCCATCATGTGACAGAACAGAGTCTCTTGGTGGCTATTCTGCAAGTACTAGTGGAATCATGTAGGCCAGGAGTTCCCAAACTGTGGGTCGGGAGCTGCGTTTGAGTGGGTCGCGCTGAGCCGGAAATCACTTGAGAGCGGGCCCACTTAAACTGTGCTGTGTCAGCCTGCGCAAGCTACAGAGAGCCAGAGCAGTCAAATCGCGATGGATTCAGGACACCGCCCACGCTGGTCTGCATTTCCCGCAAGGAGTATACTTGTATCAGTGAGTACGTATGTGGGCTGTTATGTAGGATATGTTCCATGGGGTGCAGAGCCAGCTCCTTGGTCCTATTGGCGGCAGCGGTGGTGGCTAGACTGGCGGCAGGATTCTCTCAGCTATAGCGGGCAGAGACTGCAGCCTTGGTGTCAAGGGAGGGCTAGGTGGCCCGGCGGTGTCAGGAGTTCATGGCAGCTTCTGTGACCCCAGTAGAGGATCTGAAGGAGAAGAGCCAGGACACCAAGACCAACATAGAGCTCCTCATCATGGAGACTCTGGGTGAGGTGTGGAGAAGGCAAACAGGGGCTTCATCTTCACTGTGGACTTCTGGGAGAGGAAGGAGGGTGAGTGCCCTATAGCCTGCTAATCACTGTCCTGAGGGTGCTGATTACTTTCAACTCCACTTATATGCCACAGGTTTCTGACCCCTCACTTTGAACATGGTGGCCACACATAAGTAAATACTTTATGTATGGCACACTTATGAATTATTATTATTCGCATTTATAAAGCGCCAACAAATTCTATAGCGCTTTACAATATTCAATTACATGCAAGTGGATCCTGAAAAATAACTGTATTCAGAAGTGGGTCTCGGCCCCAAAAAGTTTGGGAAGTCCTGATGTAGGCAATAGCGGAGTGAGTAACAACATCCTCTGTAGCTGGAAGTACCAGCGATTTTTAGTCATGCCTATTGGCCAAACAGAATGGTTGTGAATGCAAAGTAAAGGCTGCAGCTTGAATTGCCTATAACCTGTTACTTTGTCCAGCATACGTAAAGCACAAGTAAGCTTACATCCATTGATGTCTACAGAAATTGCTTAAGTTAAGTTACTGAGATTTGCCCATCCCTGACCTATTTCACCCATGTCTCATTGGTTACGAATGCCTTTGGTTTTACAGTCTTGCTACTCATTGCTCAATCATGTGTACTGAATCTATTACTTTCTTGGCATTCTTTCTAATGTCATGCTATTGGCGCATAGCCCTTAAAAAGACAAGTGTGGATTTACATGTGGTCAATTTCACAAGACTGCCATGTATGCAAGCAGCTATTTAGAAATTTCTAAATATAGTGTGCCCAGCTAAAGGCCCTTATTACCGTATGTGATCTGCATAAAGAGTTCTTTGCGCACTTTTCACCCAGAAAAGTATTGGCATGCAGCCGGCACGTCTGGCCTTGCTATTAGTGGTTCTCTGATGCAATCAAATGATTTCTTATAGCAGATCAGTCAGTGAATGATATAGAACTGTTCTGGTTGAAATGAGAAGTGTCTAGATTGCTTAAAGTGATTTTAAAGTCTCGCTTTAAAAAAGTAAATAGAACAACCAAACATGGTATACTGCCACCCAGGGCCTCCATTTTGCTGTAGGCCTCTTTCTGTGCACAGCATCCTTGTTTGTGTAATCCAGCCGCCATTCTGCGTTGGTTTGCCATAGAAAATAGTGGCGGCCATGACGATGGAGCCCTGTGGGCGGCGATTTCGGCGGTGGGAGCCCCTACTTATCCCCTGGTGCTGACTCCTGGATCTTTTCACTTCCTTATCGACGCACATGGAGTGCAGATTTTCCTGGTGGCTGCAGGTGCCTGTTTCTGCTGGGTGGTGAGTCTGGTGGGCTTCTTTCCCTCTCTGCTGAGAATCGCTTGGCGCTTTGTGCCTGACGACCGGGTGGTGCTGCCAGCACGGTGGGGGTTGTCCCTTTGCAGTGTTTTACGCTTTTTGTGGGGTCCCTCTGGTGACTTACGGAGTCTTTGGAGCACATCTCCCAATCCTGATCCCCTCTCTGAGGCTGCAGGGCCCTCTGGGTCCCAACCATCCATCAATGCGCTGATGGCAGTCCTGGAGTCCTTTGTGTCCCAGGTGGAGGTGGCTTTCGGGCGACGGGCTAACAAAAAGTGCCCCCTGCCTCATCTGTCTCACCAGATCCTGAATCTGATTCGGCCACCGTGGACGTGGGTCTCCCTGCTGGGTCTGCGACCACTCACCCAGGATCCTCAGATGGTGAGGATGATTCCTCCACATCTGCAACCGTGCATGAATAGGCACTGGTGGAAGCACTGATTGTATCTGTGCGTGAGACCTTGAAGATGGGAGGACGCATCTAAAGCTCTGACTGAGGCGTAGGTTCCCTTTGGCACTCACAAGGCATCGACCGCTGCAGAGGTGTTTCCTTTCCCCGCCTATTTTGACAGAATTGTCGCTAAAGAGTGGGGACGACCAAAGCGTCCCTTGGGGTCCCTAAGCGATTTACTAGGACTTACCCCTATGAGGAGTTCCTTATTCAAAGGTATACTGTTCCACCGGTGGTGGACCCTCAGGTTTCCAGATTGAACAAGGCAACCATGATTCCGGTTGAAGAGTCCCCGTCCTCTGGCTGACAGGAAGGTGGAGACTGTGTCCTGCAATATGTACACTCTGGCTGGTTCAGCTCTGAGGCCTGTATTCACTGTTGCCCTGGTGTAGCAACCTCTGACCAAGTGGGCTAAGCTTTTAGGCCGTGACCCGGAGGGAGAACAGCTCCCCCCTGCCTTTGCTTAGCTGGTGGACCAGGGGCTGCAGTTTATCTGTGATGCCTCTTTAGATGCGGCTCCCCTAGTGGCTCGGCTCTCTGTTTTGGCAGTGGTCCTTAGGCGTGTCTTTTGGCTCAAATGCTGTTCTGCAGACCAGACTTCTAAAAAGGCCTTGACTGATCTTTCCCCTTGAGGCTCGAAGCCTTTCAGGGCCTCCTCTGGAGGATTCAAACAAACCTGGTCTGGCAAGCCGAGAGCGGGCTTCTCCAGACGCGCGGACGAGGCTCCTTCAGCATGAAGGTGTGCCCTTATCCGTATAAGACCTGTTGCTTCAAGGGGTGATAATCCCGGTTCCGACTTCGGAATGTTTTTAGGGTTTTTACTCAAACCTGTTTACAGTTCCCAGGATGGAAGGCAGGCAAGGTACGTCCAATCCTGGACCTCAAGGCGTTGAACTGCTTTGTGCAGGTGCAGAAGTTCAGGATGGAGTCCAGTCGCACGGTGGTAGCATCCCAGCATTTTCTTGCCTCTATGGACATCAAGAATGCCTACCTTCACATTCCAATATGTGCCGGTTGCCAGCGCATCCTTCGCTTTGCCGTGGGAGAGGAGCATTATCAGTTTGTGGCATAACCCTCTTGCCTCTGCTCCTCGGGTCTTCACAAAAGTGTTAGCCCCGGTGCTAGCATTGTTACGCCAATGGGGGATCACGGTACTGGGCTACTCGGATGACCTCCTTCTGAATCTCCTACTGCTGTGGTGGAAAACCTGGAGATCACCATACGAACTCTGCGGGGGTACGGCTGGATTCTGAATTTTTAGAAGTCTGCTTCTGTTCCGTCTGCTAAGTTGGGCTATCTGGGTCTGACTCTGGATTCGGCCTTAGCCAGAATGCTCCTTCCACGTGACAAACTCCAGAAATTGCAGGCTGCAATTCGTCTCCTGCTGTCCAGCAGATCTTCATCCCTCCGGACTTGCATGCAGTTGCTGGGCCTGATAGTGTCTACTTTCGAGGTTGTTCTGTTTGCACAGAGGTCCCTGCAAAGGGAGATTCTGGCCAAATGGGACAAGACTCCGCAGTCTCTGGACAATCAAATCCGGCTGAGCCGGGGAACGGAGTCCCTGATATGGTGGCTTCGCTCTCCGATGCTTCGACTGGGCAAATCCTTCCTCCCCTTGTATTGAACAGTGGTCCCCAAAGGATGCCAATCCGGCTGGGGAGGTGTCCTCTGCAAAAATTCTGCTCAGGGATCTGGACACTGGAAGAGTGCAGACTACTGATTATTGTCTTGGAGCGCCAAGCGATCAGACTATGCCTGGGCCATTTAACGGTTCGTCTTCAGGAATGTCCAGTGCGCATTAGTCAGACAATGCCACTGTCATGGCTTATCTCAATCACCAAGGGGGCACAAAAGTGTCCTGGCAGCTCTGGAGGTAGCCGGCATTCTAAGTTTGGCAGAACAGTTTGTTCCAGCCCTCTCCATTCCTGGGGTGGAAAACTGGCAGGCGGATTACCTCGTTCCACAGGCGTTGGACCAAGGGGAGTGGTCCCTTCACCCAGAGGTGTTTAATCAGTTGTGTCTCCAGTGGGGCATCCCCAAGGTGGATCTTTTGGCGTCTCGGCTTAACAGAAAAGGTTGCAGAGGTTTGTGGCTCGGTCACTGGATCCTCTGGCGGATGCCACAGACGCGCTCGTGGCCCCCTGTGGTCGGTATCGTATGATTTACGCCTTCCTTCCTCTCACATATTGTGTTGACACTTCTTTCATATGTCTGGGATTCCATTCAAGTAGCAGGTCTGAATGAAATTGTACAGGCTTTCAAACAAAATTAGATGACTCAACGATGGCAAGAAAGAATGTTCAATTCTACAAACTTCTAACCATGCATGGCCAGCTTTACCAAACACTCCAGCTGACCAATCTTAAGGGAAGCCGTGCTTAGCTGCTCTGGTTGTTGGCCAACTGCCATGGTCTCCACCAAAAAGGCCAGTACCAGGCTGGCCAGACACTCTGTCCTTCATTGTCATGCGCATGGAGAATCTGGATGTTTTTTAAAGTGAGACATTTTAGAAGAACACTCTTTCATTAGTTGGATCCGACAAACCTTGGCCAGCTGTTTGTGTTTTGGCCCCTTTTCATGTTTATCTGCTAAGAATGGTCTGCAGCTCTCTTTGTAAAGTATGAATGTTCTCAGTAAGCACATATTTAAATCTTCTAGCTGTGTTTCCTCTGGGAGTGTTCAGGCATTTATGATGATATGCTGAGCAATTGGAACAGCATGCGTGTATGACAGAACTATCTAGTCCCGTCACGTTAAATCTGGCATTAGAAAAACCCAATACTCTCAAGGACTGAACTGTTTAGTGTGTTTTCACTTGCGTCCCTGTCAAAGGCTCTACATTACCTCTAGATTTATCCAGTGTAGTCTTGAACCTGTTGATGGCTAAATATAAAATGTCTGTATTGTGCTAGATCTAGGTTTTCATGGCCTTTTTAACAGTAAACCCTTTTGAATATTCTGTTCTAGCATCGTGGGGGAAGGCAGATTAGGCAGAGCATTGCCCCTTTGCCTTTTTCAAAGAGAGATTAGCTGAAATTATCTCTCACAGGCTACCGTGAAATTAGTATTTTTACTCAGCCACTGTGGAAGGGCTCATGTGAAGGAAAGACAATTAACAAGTTCCCTTAGACTGCAGTCACACTGCATTACACATTGCAGGATTTTGCACACATTTACAAAATGCACAAAAGAGTAATGTTGCACTTGCAGTGACATTCATTGTTTTGTTTTATTTAAATCAAGAGAAAAGTTTGAGAACGCACTCAAGAACACTTTACGGCATACACAGTCAACGAAATGTTACAGATCGTACAAGGCAATACAGATCTCAGCCGTTTGTTAATAATTCGACAATAGGCTAAAGTCTATCCTGATGCACAAGACTCTAGTGCAGAATCAACATGGCAAAAAGTAAAATCAACATATCAAAAGGTAAAAAGAAAACACGCCGGGGTTGCCCACAGCAAATGAGATGTACCCTCTGGCACCCTTGGGAGTTAAAGTAGCCATTCATTGTAATAGCACCTCAAATGTGGTAAAACAGACATGCGGTTTTTGCAAAATAAAAATGCTCAACAAGCACAGCAAGCTTAAAAAGATGCAAATGCTACTTTCCAAGCGTAGGACAGCCTATTGAAATAATGGGCAGACCTACACGTGGAGTGGCAATGTGCAAAAACCTGTATATGTAATTTTTGCATGGGATCACAAAATGTTAAAATGAATATAGTGTGTAAAGCTGACCATACAAGGATAGAAATCAGTAGGAACCAGCCGAGATTAAATCCATCTATGGGCAGGCTGATTGTACCCAAGTCAATCCATTCATTGACTTGGGTACAACCAGCCTATCGGATTTTTCTGAATGCGATTATTGCCAGCGGCTATAGCCGTAACTGTTGTATTCTGCCAGCTAGGAAGGCTCCCTGCGCCCCTACCGGCAAAATACAATAGCCCTGCGGGAGGCAGTCCCCCATCAACACCGACAGATTTTCTTTCCTTCCACCACGTAAGAAAATCTATTACTATATGGCTTACTGAACTCCCTTTATGTTTACATTTGCAATTTCTGTACTTTGTTGATCATTTAGCTTATACAGAGCAGTGTCATGTTAAATATATACTTTACATTATTATTTTTTTTTTTTTATAATGGCCCGGTGTGAGCTAGTATTTTCCTAAAAAGCTTAACTCTTGACACATATAGATGCTGGTCTTTATTGATTAATATACTATTGAGGCTGCTTTCACACTGATCCGCTGCAAAAATGCATATGCATTTTGCCGTTATTTAGCAGTGGTTTTTACTTTGCGGTGCAGCTTTTAAAGGACGTGAATCCAAAAGCGCATTGGGGACCTGTTTTTACCGCATTTTTCCATTGCTTTTAATGAGAAGGTGCTTTTTTTATTTTTTTTGCTCCCCAAACATGCTGCAAAGATGCTAAAAGCAGGATTTTTTTTTCACGGAAGGAAAGCGCATTACCTCAGTGTGCACACATTCATCGATTTTATTTAAATTGTCTTTTAGGTTTTAAAAAAAAAAAAATGGTACAATAATAAGCCGGATACAACGCAGTTGCTCCATCTGTAGTTGAAAATACATGAAATCAGCGTTTCTAATGTGGGTATAAAGTACAGGGGTGTCCACATTCATTGATTTTAAATGGAAGCAAAAGCGCTTGAAAAACTCCTCAGTGTGGCTAAACACTAGCAGAATTTCATTCATAATTTTTCGGTTTAACAACATTTTTCAATTTTGTACATATTATTGGTGTCAAATCGACATTCGTACCTCCGTAGCAAGAAATTTCTAAGGAACAACATAGAAACAAACATATTGACGTTTGGTAAAGTCCACTCATTCCAAAATTGACGGTTTAAAAGTAGACAAAATATTAACCACTTTACCACCGGAGGATTTTGCTGTCTTACGTCCAGGCCACTTTTTGCGATTCGGCGCTGCGTGACTTTAACTGACAATTGCGCGGTCGTGCGACGCCGTACCCAAACAAAATTTACGTCCTTTTTTTCCCACAAACAGAGCTTTCTTTTGGTGGTATTTGATCACCTGTGCGATTTTTACTTTTTGCGCTATAAACAAAAAAAGAGCGTTTATTTTGAAAAAATAACTATTTTTAACATTTTTTTTTATATGAAATTCCCCCCCAAAAAAGATGTAAAAAACAATTTTTTTTTAAATTTTTTTTCTGCTACCCATGTTTGGTAAAAAAAAATCGCAATAAGCGTATTTTGATTGGTTTGCGCAAAAGTTATTGCGTTTACTAACTAAGGGAAATATTTCTGTCATTTTTGGTGTTTTTTTTTTTAACGAGTAATGGCGGCGATCTGCGTTTTTTTTTTTTTTTGCGGGACTGCGACATTGGGGCGGACAGATCGGACCCTTGACTGACATATTTGACACTTTTGGGGGTACCAGTGACATTACTGCAGTAATCAGTGCTATATATATGCACTGTTACTGTAAAAATGACACTGGCAGTGAAGGGGTTAATTTTATTGGAGAGGGAGGGGTTAATGTATGCCTGGTGCTTACTGACGTGTGGGGGGGGGGGGGAGGTGACTGAGTGACAGAAGGACAGATCGGATGTTCAGCTATGCTGAACACTCCGATCTGTCAGTCCCTGTCACTAAGGAGATCCGCCCGCTCTGTTTACACAGGCGGGCGGATCTCCTCACTCGATTCCCCGACGATCGGGGCAGAGCAGCGGCGATCGCCGCCGCTCCTCCCCTGGCCCGACTCCCGCTGTGAATGAAAACAGCGGGAGCGCGCCTACAGGGGGAGGAGTCCAGCGACGTAGGTCTATGTCGCTGGACGGGAACGAGCCACTGTGCCGCAGTAGCAGCACAGTGGCTGAGGGTAAAGTGGTTAAATTACTTTGAGTACAATAGTCAAGCTGGGCCGGCATTACCAGGCATTATCCCCAGGAGATTAAAGTGTTTAATTGATGTATCTATTGTACTTCCAATCTCCAACATTAACTCACCATCTCCTTCCTCTTTACACCATCTATAACCATAAACTTTAATTTTGAAACTGTGTGTTCCTTCCCAATAAAATGCCTTGCTAGGGGCAACTGTACCATTTTATCTCTAATAGAATACTTATGTCCGGCTATATGATTACACACAGAGTGATATATTTCAGGCATTGCTTTCTTTTAAGTTTGATTATGGCTTACAGCTAGTGAAAACCAAAATTCAGTATCTCAGAAAATTAGAGTATTACATAAGACCAATAAAAACATGACTTTTTTAAACAGAAATGTTGGCTTACTGAAAAGTATGTCCATGTACAGTATATTATGCACTCAATACTTGGTCGGGGCTCCTTTTGCATTAATTACTACATCGATCCTGCATGGGATGGACATGATCAGCCTGTGACACTGCTTAGGTGTTATGGAAGCCCAGGTTACTTTGATAGCAGCCTTCATCTTGTCTACATTGTTGGGTCTGGTGTCTCCTATCTTAGTAACATAGTTACGTAGTTATTGAGGTTGAAAAAAGACGTCAGTCCATCCAGTTCAACCTATGCTGTGTGTGTGTGTGTTTGCTGTTAACCGTACATTGTATACACCTGCATGTTATGGTCTTTAAGGTGCCCATCTAATAAAAACTATCGATGCTCCCTGCTGATACCACTGCTTGTGGAAGAGAATTCCACATCCTTAATGCTCTGACAGTAAAGGACCACTTACGTAGTTTAAGGTTAAACTGTTTTTCCTCTAGTTTTAGTGAGTGGCCATGTGTCTTATTGTATTCCCTTGCTCTGAAAAGTTTGTCCCTTATGCTGTGGTCGCCACTACAGTATTTGTACATTGATATCATTTCCCCTCTCAATCGTCTCTTCTCCAGAGAGAATAAGTTCAATGCTTGTAGTCTTTCCTCATAGCTGATGTCCTCCATTCCTCTAATTATTTTTGTTGCCCTTCTCTGGACTCTGTCCAGTTCCAGCACATCCTATCTGAGGATCGGTGCCCAGAACTGGACGACATACTCCAGATGTGGTCGGACCAGAGTCTTGTAAAGTGGGAGAATATTCTCTTTATTTCTGGAGTGAGTGCCCTTTTTTATACATGCCAGTATTCTGTTGGCTTTGCTTGCGGCGGCTTGGCATTGCATGCCATTGCTGAGCTTGTCTACTAGGACCCCAAGGTCTTTTTCCATCTTAGATTCTTATCTTCCTCTTGACAATACTCCACAGATTCTCTATGGGGTTTAGGTCAGGTGAGATTGCTGGCCAATCAAGCACAGTGATACCATGATCATTAAACCAGGTATTGGTACTTTTTGGTAGTGTGGGCAAGTCCTACTGGAAAAGCTGGTCAGCAGAGGGAAGCATGAAGTGCTCTAGAATTTCCTGGTAAAGGGCTGCGCTGACTGTGGTCTTTATAAAACACAGTGGACCTACACCAGCAAATGACATGTCCCCCCAAATCATCCCTGAATGTGGAAACTTTAAACTGGACCTCATGTAACTTGGATTTGATGCCTCCAGTCTTCCTTCAGACTCTGGGACCTTGATTTCCAAATGAAATGCAAAATTTAATGCAGTCAGTGATGATTTAGGGAGCCATGCTCTTGTTGGTCTACTGTGTTTTATCAAGTCTAAAGTCAGCACAGCCCTCTACCAGGAAATTCAAGAGCACTTCACTATTCCCCCTACTGACCAGCTTTACGGAGATGTTGATACCTAGTTTAATGATCATAGTATCACTGTGCATTTTTGGCCAGCGAACTCTCTTGACCTAAACCCCATAGAGAATCAGTAGGGTATTGTCAGGAAGAAGATGAGACACCAGACCTAACAATGCAGATGAACCAAAAGCCGCTATCAAAGCAAACTAGGCTTCCATAACACCTCAGCAGTGCCACAGGCTGATCGCCTCCATGCCACGCCGCATTGATGCAGTAATTCATGCAAAAGGAGTCCCAACCAAGTATTAAGTGCATACTATACTGTATATGGACATACTTTTCAGTAAGCCAACATTTCTGTATCAAAAATCTTCTTTTTTTTTTTTTTATATTGGTCTTATGTAGAGGTGCGCATCTTCAGTGGTCTCACGATTCGATTACAATTATCCTGTCTTTGATTTGATTCCATGATGCATCACGAATACTGCCCATGTATTTCATCAACAAGTTCAAGCAATTAGAAGAACTGAAGGATAGTAGAATCAAAGGAAGGATGGAAGAGTCTGGGGATATGGAAGGTGGAATCCATGAAGGGGAAAGGAAGAATGGAGGTGTCTGAGGATAGGGGAGAGGAAAGCCAGGGCGGAGTCGTCTGGAGATAGGAACTAAAGGATGGGAGCGCCAAGCATTATATTATAATTGTGTGAAATTCCTTCGGTACAGCGCTGCTATGCGCTTCTGTGACCCCCCCAGCTGTCAGCGGGAGGGAAGAGCAGCGGGAAATCTGCTGAGCGGCGCTTTACCGAATGGATTTCACACAATTATACTATAATGCTCGGCGCTTCTGTGACCCGCTCTGGGATCCCCTGCTGACGGCTATGAGAAGGAGAGGAGAGCAGAGTGGGAGATTAGCTGAGCGCCGCTGTAGATGAAGGTATTTCACACTATTAGATTACAGAAACACACTGGACATTATATAAAACCGTATAAAAGTGGATTCTAGGATTTTACAAACACTTTTACTAGGTTCACACAGGGGATTCCTAACTGGCAGGGAGGGAGAGAAGACATTACATTACACTTAAGACCTACCCCTAAAATAAGCCCTGCTGTGTCTTTTGGTGCCAAAATTAATATAAGACTCTGGCTTATTTTCGGGGAAACACGACACTATTGGCTGGTGAGGGGAGAGAGAAGGGGATTGGTGAAAGGTGGCAACAAATAGGTGGCTGGGTTTGAGTGCCGCCATTAGGATTATTGTGACAAGGGGGAGGAGCTGGGATGATGTTGGCGCATTCACGATTCAGCTGATCTTTGCATCTATGTAGAATCGAGCAAGGCTGAATCGCGATACATTGATGCGTCAAATATTTTCAACATCCTTATGTAATAAATCTAATTTTCTGAGATACTGAATTTTTGGTTTTCACTAGCTGTAAGCCATAATCATCAAAATTAAAAGAAATGCTTGAAATAGATCACTCTGTGTGTCATGAATCTATATAAAGAGTTTCACTTCCTGAATTGAATTACTGAAGTAAATGAACTTTTTGGGGGAAAAAAAAAATATACAATATAGCATATGCCTTGAACTAACAGATCAGAAGACTGCTAAAAAAAAAAATCACTTCTGACTTTAACCTCCTCCCGCCCGCGCTATAGCCGAAAGACGGTTACAGCGCGGGCTCTAATTTCCGGGAGGCCGTCTTTAAACGGCCTCCCAGTAACAGGCTCCCCGCGCGCTCCCATCGGGGAAAATCTGTGTCGGCCATGTCCCTTGGATGCACAGCCAATCACAGATCGTGGTGAATGGCCAATCACAGCGGTCATTTACCACGTGATCGGAATGTTCAATGAGAGATGATCTCAAATGTAAACGTATGAGATCATCTCTCATCGCCAGCTCTCCTTCCTCACACAGAGACTGCGTGTGAGGAAGAGGAGAGCCGATCAGCGGTAAGGGGACACAGAGAAATGTAATCAGGGCACTGATCACCAGTGCCCTGATTACACAAGAGGGAAATAAAATGCCATCAGTGATGGTGCTGCCCATCAGTGCCACCCGTCGGTGTCCCATCAGTGCCGCTTATCAGTGCTCATCAGTGCCGCCTATCAGTGCCACCTATCAGCGCTCATCAGTGCGGCATATTAGTATCTCCTCATCAGTGCCCATCAGTGCCGCCTCATTAGCGGTGCACATCAGTGAAGGAGAAAAATGTATTTATTTTCAAAATTTACTCACAGAAAATAAGAACTTTTTTTTTTTTTTTTTTCAAAATTTTCTGTCTTTTTTCTTTTTTGTAAGAAATAAAAAACACAGAAGTAATTAAATACCACCAAAGGAAAGCTCCATTTGTGTGAAAAAAATGATAAAAATGTCATATGGGTACAGTGTAGCATGACTGCGCAATTGTCATTCAAAGCGTGAGAGCGCTGAAAGCTGAAAATTGGCCTGTGCAGGGAGGGTGCCCTGTAGGCAAGTGGTTGTAAATCAATACATAGCTCTTCATGCCAACCCAAAGCTAAACCCTGTCATGCTCCTTATTATACTGGACTGCTCAGCGACACCCAAAAACTAAATTAATGTTTAGGAAATTATCAAAAGTGGTGCAAGCTTAATACTGGGTATCGAAAAGGCACAATAAAGAAATAGGGTGTCCACAGCTTCTGGGAAAAAAACTACCACAGCATATTCAAAATGTTTTAAGATACTTTAAATGACTTGACTGTCCTACAGAAATGATCAACACATGGATGCAGTGACTGATTATTACAGCTGAAATGGCAGGAAACATCTTCCAGTTTTGTGCTGAGAAAGCATTGCACAGTGTCCTGGAGCTTTGTCATTAATTATAACAAACATGTCCCCTCCCCACAGGGTTCAAATATAATTCGAGATCAGCATTTAAAGGATCAGCACGAGGGCTAGCAGAACATTCTCACAGTGACTGCTGCACTCTTCAGCATTCTCTGCTTAAAGCTGAACTCCAGGCAAACTCAATGCACAGTTGAAATACACATGCGGTGTGAGAGTTGTTTTACTTTATAGACAGATACACAGATCTCTTTTACAGTCCTGAGATGTACACAGCTCAGCTGCACAGCCTTGTCTGGTAGGGCAGGAGACAGGATTTTCTCTTCTACAGTAAGGGCTCATTTACACAGAAAACCTTTTCTGAACACTGGAAACTGACAGCTGAAAACCGACGGTGAAAGATGTCCATTTTACAGCCTTTATATACCATGTTTATACGAGTTTAGCAGCCGTTACGAGCATTTGAGGTTAGAAGCGTTTTTTAAAGATAACCTCAGGAGACCCTTCCAAAGGCCCACAATGCAGGAAAAGCAAGTAAATTATTTACTATTACTATTTCAGCCATTCTGTGAGAAAAGACAGAGCAGCAGCAGAAAGAGCAGTGTGCTTGTAAAAGATGGTCTTTTTTATTTTTTTGTTTTCACTATGGATCCCATCATGAGCATCCGTGTGGAAAGGCTCCTGATGTTGCTGAGGCTCTGAAGACGTAGAACATTGAGTGCTGGTTCACACTTCCGCGTGTGCGGCGGTCGCATGTAATATCGGAGCGCACTGCTCCTTCATTACATGCGAACGGATGTGCAGTGCGAATTCAGCCATACACTTTGTATGGCTAAATTCACACTGCACCCGCACAAAAGACCAGGGCTGTGGAGTCGGAGTCGAGGAGTCGCAGTAAATTTTGGGTACCTGGAGTCGGAGTCGGCAAACAATGCACCGACTCTGACTCCTACTCGTACTAAATTTAGATTGGAATTAAAAAAAAAAGCAAGTTTAAATGTCCCAATTCACAAAAAGTTATAATTAATTACTTAGTATAAGGAAACTTATAATTGAGGAGGCCAAATGTAAAAAGGTTGCAATGTGACAATCTAACCCCGGGTAAATTCCTCTTGGAATGGAAGAGCCTGTTATATCGCCTGAACAAAAATGGAGGGTTAATAGCTGAGGGCATTGCATCTTCAATGATGGAGGGTTAATAGCTGAGGGCATTGCATCTTCAATGATGAAAAGAGAGAGTCTTTTGCTGGAAAATTAAATCTTGTTAGTTGAAGAAGCCATCCTTGTTTATCCAGAGATCGTTAGTGACGTGGCCAGAATAGTTACTGCAATGCCGCCCACCCAAGTCAGTGTCCAAAGATTAATACATATTAATACAGAGGAGTCAGAGTCAGGGAGTCGGAGTTGGAAGTACAAAAAACTGAGGAGTCGGAACATTTATCTACCGACTCCACAGCCCTGCAAAAGACGCACATGAGACATTTTTTCAGCCGCATCAGGATCGGATCGCACAGTGGTTCACACTTGTGCGATCCGATCATGTGCGAAGTGTCCGATTGCACTGCGATATGCGATCAAACTGGGGGTGTCGTTAACATTTCATTGACACCCCCAGCGTATCGCATATGGCAGTGTGAACTGCCAAGGGTGCGTTTGCGATGCAGGAACAGGCTGCGAATTCGCAGCCTTCCCGCATCGCACAAGTGTGATCCAGCACTGAGAGGACCATAGTTCATCACTACTTGACTCATCCATTGATGCAGGCAACAGCATGTGGTGAAAATTGTGGGGTTTTTTCAAATTTTTTATATGTTAAAAAGTATACATTATTTTTTTTTCCCCTTTAAACACTTATAAACGCAAATAAACTTAGTTTATCGCAGTTACAAGCATTTGGCGTTTGAAATGCCGGTAAACTACAGTCCTGAACGCAATTTTTCTGCTTTCAAAAAAATGCCAGTAACCTCAACTGCTTCTAAACAAACGACCGACTGTACATGTACACATAAGATAACATAGTTCAGGGACTGCTGAAAAAAAACCCCACCAAAACTGCTCCTAAACATGTTTAGCAGTCGTAGTGTACATGCAGCCTTACACCGGTCTTGTCCCCGCCTGTGACTGGACAGAATGATGAGCTCATCTCTCTTTTTACTCCTGCTATTAGAATGTGTCTTGTTAGCACAAGAGTACTGCAGCACAATTGACTTTTTTCCCTGCACAACTTCTTCCACTCCCAGTCTGAAAACAGGAACTGTAATTGGCTGATACCAAATCAAGTTATTTTAATGCTTTAATAAAATGAAGGAAAAAATCATTGAAAGTGCTAGTTTACCTTTGCAAAAAAAAAAACTATAAGATGAACTAACATTGGACACCCTCCCGATCGCCCTTACATCCAGAGTTGCTGAGCTGGCAGCATTCCTACAGCTGGAGATTTAAAATCCCCACTCTTCCCCCTTTTTCTCTGTGCAGCACTTCCGGGATGGACCAGATCAATTCACAGTGAGCGCTCTGGTCACTCCGGGGAGCACTGAACAGAGAAAAAGAAGAGTTGGGATTTTGAATCTCAGCAACCCCAGAAGTAAGTATGGTAGGGACCAGGGAGGTGGGAATGGTGTCTGGTGTTGCCTTTACATTTTTTCTGTAAAGGTGACCCAACCCTTTAAAGCCTAAAACTGGCTTTCAGATTGATTGCAGAAGGAAAAAAAAAAAAAAAAAAAAAGATACCTCCATCCACACAAATGAGGTGTAGGACACAATTCACCCACCCCACTTGCCAGGTCATTGTATTCTGACCGTGGCACCCACCACAGTCAGTATACACTGATCAGTGGCTGAAGTCAGTAATTGGCCAAGGTTTTCCAGCATGTCCCAATAACAGAAGTCATATGGCTGACTTCTGTTGACTAGGCACAACCACACACTGATCAAAACTTCTCTGGTTCCTGCTGAACCAGCCAAATGTTGATCAGTGAATGGCCAGCTTAACCACTTCCGGACCGCCCGCCCGCCCGCTGCAGTTTTATGTCGGAACTTTGACGTTAAATACTGGTGTTATGGCAGCAGATAGCAGATTTTCTTACAGGGAGGGCAGTCCTCTGTCACATAAAAGTGGTCCCAGCAGTGGATTCGCATTATGGGTGGTGGGAGAGCACCCCCCCCCCTCCCGGTCCCCCTCCCAGTGGTTGTAACCCTAAAAATTGAAAATAAACAAATCCTGTTCCTTTGTCGTGTCGCTGCAGTCTGAATGGGCTGTAAAGTGTTACCCACAACAGTAAAATCAGTCTGTATATGCAGTAAAGCATGCTTGTTGTACTCACTCTGGGACCTAAGTGTGTTTGATCCCGTCTTCTCTGATCATCCTTTTCTTCCACTTTCCACTTTCCCCAACCTATCTCCAGATAAGATAGAAAATCTACCTCTAGGAAGATCTACCCTCGTACTTAGAAGACGTACATTGCATGGTGTGAATCTCTTGGGGTTCACCCTTGCTCCTTTTCGGTGGCTTGGATATTGGCTTTCCTCCAACGGGGGGGGGTTTAAGCAGCACCTGGCCTTGAGTACCAGGCTGTCCACAAGGTTTAGGAGTGTTTCTATGGGAATGTTTAACTGTTCTTCCAGAAGCACAATTGTGTGGTCAGGTACTGATGTTGGATGAGAAGGCCTCACTCCCAGTCTCTGCTCTAATTCATGGCAAAGGTGTTCTATCGGGTTGAGGTCAGGACAGTCAAGTTCCTCCACCCCAAACTCGCTCATCCATGTCTTTGTGGACCTTACTTTGTGCGCTGGTGGCTGGTGCGCAGTCATGTTGGAACATGAAGAGGCAGTCCCCAAACTGTTCCCACAAAGTTGGGAGCATGAAATTGTGCAAAATGTTTTGTTATGCTGACACCTTAAGAGTTCCCTTCACTGGAACTAAGGGGCCAAGCCCAACCCTTGAATAACAACCCCACACCATAACTCCATGGGATTCGTAAAGCAAGGTCCATAAAGACATTGAGCGAGTCCTGACCTCCAACCTGATAGAACACCTATGGCATGAATTAGAGCATAGACTGTGAGCCAGGCCTTCTCATCCAACATCAGCACCTGACCTCACAAATGTGCTTCTGGAAAAATGGTCAAACATTCCCATAGATAGGGTGGGCCAACTCAATATTGAACCCTGCGGACTAAGATTGGGATGCCATTAAAATTCATGTGCGTGTAAAGGCACACGTCCCAATACTTTTGACAATAGTGTGTGTGTGTGTGTATTTGTATATAATACACATATACAGTACAGACCAAAAGTTTGGACACACCTTCTCATTCAAAGTTTTCTTTATTTTCATGACCATGAAAATTGTAGAGTCACACTTCAAGAGGTAGTCACCTGAAATGGTTTTCTCTTCACAGGTGTGCCCTGTCAGGTTTAATAAGTGTGATTTCTTGCTTTATAAATGAGGTTGGGACCATCAGTTGTGTTGTGCAGAAGTCAGGTGGATACACAGCTGATAGTCCTACTGAATAGACTGTTAGAATTTGTATTATGGCAAGAAAAAAGCAGCTAAGTACAGGAAAACGAGTGGCCATCATTACTTTAAGGCTCCATTCACACCTGGGCGTTTTCAGCTCCAAAAACGCTCAAAAGAAACGCTTCCAAAACGCCAACAAGTAAAACCCCATTCATTTAAATGGCCCCTGTTCACATCTGAGCGTTTTGCAAAACGCCTGTAGCTGAAAAAAGTACATGAGCTTCTTTTTGGGCTGATTACCAGCGTTTTTGATGTCAATGAAAAACGCCTGAAAAAATCGCGGAAAAATCGCGGTAAAAATCGCGGTAAAATCACGGTAAAAAACGCTACGCTCAAGTGTGAATGCAGCCTAAGAAATGAAGGTCAGTCAGTCCGAAAAATTGGAAAAACGTTGAAGTGTCCCCAAGTGCAGTCACAAAAACCATCAAGTGCTACAAAGAAACTGGCTTACATGCGGACCGCCCCAGGAAAGGAAGTCCAAGAGTCACCTCTGCTGCGGAGGATAAGTTCATCCGAGTCACCAGCCTCAGAAATCGCAGGTTAAAGCGGTAGTATCCCGCTTTTTTTCACTTTAACTACAGGTAAGCCTATAATAAGGCTTACCTGTAGGTACAATTAATATCTCCTAAACCGGCACGGTTTAGGAGATATTACCACTGCATGCAGCCGCTGACGAGTGTGGTGCATGCGCTCTGAAGGTCCAGGGGGACCTTCAGAGTTCCTTGCTGGGAATTGCCGGAAAATCACTCCCGCACGCATGCTCGGGAGTGACGTCATCGCGGCTCTGGCCAATCACAGCGCCGGAGCCGCCGAACCCGGAAGATACGCCGAGGGATCATGTCAGCGCCCACAGCGATGTCCGGGGGTCCGTGTCGGGGCTTCGTTCTAAGGTAAGTGTTTCAAAATGAGCTAGTATGCGATGCATACTAGCTCATTATGCCTTTGTCTTGCAGGTTTTTTTTTTTTTCTTGGATGAGTTTACTACCGCTTTAATGGGAGGAAATTGAGGAGAAGACAGTGATTACCGCTAGCGACTGTCGCAGCTGCTAGCGATAATTGTAAGAGAATCCGATCGTACATTTAACCTGCCCATTACGGTTCAAATCGTAGCTGGTTCCTATTGAAATAGCTGATGAACCATGTATGACTGGCATTAGATAGTTGTCACAGGAAAAGGTGTCTCTATTGGAAGATTTCCTCCCACCTCTTGCTCCCATGACAACTCTAAAATTCTGAATTTCCCATCACTTTCTATATTGAAGACCCCAATCACCAGGGGCAGTAGGGAAGGTGAATCTCCACAATGGGCATATATACAGCATTAAAAACCTGTTCAACACTTGCAATTGCCAACCCCAAACTAAAAATGAAAGTTTTGGCTTTACATACACTTCAGGTTTAGTTCACACCTGAGCAATTTTTTATCGCTTTTCTAGAAGTTCTTCAGTGCTCATCATGATTCCCATTATATCCTATGATGCCTGTTCACATCTGAATGTCATGTCAGTTGAAGCTTGAAAAAGTACAAGAGCTATTTGGGGGGAGAGTCGCACATTTTCGGTCCCTATAGACCCCAGTGCAAACACCCGAAAATCAACTGTAACATGAATGTTTCATATAATTTCTTGCCTCGCCTTCTCTTATTAGCTAGCTTTCCGTTGGCCAAAAAAATGCTCAAGCCTGAAAAAACATGCGCACAAATATGCATAAAAAAGCTTCAAAAACGCTTGAAGCCAAAGCTCAAGTGTGAGCCTATCCTTAAGCGTCTTGAATGCACTGCATCTTGGAGGCAAGGCATGTTGCTAATGGTGTAATGTCAATGGATCACCCAAGCATCCCTGATGGTATACAAGTTGATAAATGTACCTAAATACTCAGGTTTGGAGGGAAAAAGTGTCCATTTTGTAAACAGATGATGTCATGTTACTGGTTCAGTGCAGATTTGTTTAAAAAGAATCCTGCATGGAAAACCCATCAGCAAGTAGAGGTCAAAGCTCTTATCTGCCATAATGCAGAGTTTGACTGCATACTTCAAACATCTGTTCCCCATTACAGCTACATAGAGGCTTTCCAAGAATTGTCAAACACATATTTTAATGTGGACATTTACAAGCAATCTCTGCTTTCCTAAAATGACAAAATGATCACTGCAAGACCTTGGGTAACAGAAAATAGAATGGCGTAATGGCAATTGGAAGTTACATAATGAAGTTAAAATAGATGTTAACCCAATCACGCAAATTATATAATCTTTAACATATTAAAGTAATTTCTGAAGTCTTTTTCAATTTTTTTTTTTTTTTAAAGTCTAACTCCAGAAATCAGATGTTTTTTTACCTTAGAGAATGTACTCCTGCCTGCTACCCAGACCCCCTTCCTGCAAGGTTAAATGCCTGTTGTGTCTAGGGAGGCACGAGTGAAGAATACCTTATTCTACGCTCCGATAGGGTCCCGCCAATGGTCCCCTGCAATGGACTCTGTAAGACTCTCCTGTCCGGGGTCACTCTCCAGCCTTCTCCATGTGCAATGAGACTTCTACACCTGCAAACAGGTAGATTGTCCTAGGTAGTTTCTTGAGCATATGCTGTAATGCTTAAGCTGTCTCATGTTTGAAGGGTGCCCTCTCCTTCAGGTTTCTGCTGTTTCCGAAGATGTAAAATAGGATTGATAGTTTTCAAATTAAGGCTCATGGAAGGCCACTTCAGAATCATCCAATAATTTGTACTTTGCGATTATCGGGTGCATTTAGCGGTGTGTTTTGGGTCATTATCATGTTGATGGACCCTTGACCTACGTCTGACAGC
This sequence comes from Pelophylax lessonae, assembly GCF_965119305.1. NCBI lineage: Eukaryota > Metazoa > Chordata > Amphibia > Anura > Ranidae > Pelophylax > Pelophylax lessonae. Next base: position 86,237,391 of record NC_138772.1, on the reverse strand, counting down.
TTTCCGACACAGTCTGTATATTTGGCTCCAGAATTCCTTAAGGCTACTTTCACACTGATCCATAGCAGAAACACGGTAAAAACCCGTGTGTGTCTCAAACCGCATCAAAAATGCAACACAGATGTGTTTTTGACAAGTTTTCAATGCATTTCAATGGGGATTTAAACTGACCAAATATGCAACGAAAATGCAATGGAAGAGCAACTGGCCAGTGTGAAGACAAACATAGAATTTAAAGGAGGCATTTTTCTCCAGGTTTTTCTTATGCTTTTTTATTTTTTACGCAAAATCGCTTAAAATGGCTTTTATTTTTTTTTATATTTACATCTGTGAATATAGAGCTAATGTGACCTGCCAAAAAGCTGCAGTTATGTCTTCTCCTTCCATAGGACATTCTCCCAGAAGCATTGTCAATATGCATTTTAGTAAATTGCAATCTGGGCTTTTTTGTTTTTATTTCAGCAGTGGAGTGCTCCTGGGTCTTCAGCCTTTGAGCCCACCGTCACTCAAAAAGCGACTGATGGTGTAAGCAGATTCTGATTTACTTGGAGTTCATTTTGTATTTCTATGGAAACCTTCCTTGGCTCTTTGTCTACCGTTTAAACTATCCTGTTAAATCTGAGATCAATTTGCAGCCACGTCCAGGGAGGTTGGCTACACTTCCATGGACCTTAAACCTCTTAACATTTGGAAGGGTGTCACAGGAACATAAAGCTACTTGAAGATGGTCTTGTAGTCTTTAACTTGGACATGCTGGTCTATAATTTTCTTTCTGATCTCCGAATCAATTTTCTCCTTTGCATTCTCTGGTCCAGGGTGGGAAGCAGTGGCGGCTGGTGAAGTTTTAAGATGGTGGGGCGCAAGACCCCGCCCTTCCATTTTGACCCCTCCAATTTCTCAGAAGCCCCACCCCTTATAGACCACCCATTTTGTCCCCTGTATTTTGCTTGCGTGAACAAATTCTCCCAATATATCACATATTAAGGGGTCCATCAGTACTAGTATATTCCATAATAGGGAGCAGGGGCCCTATTATGGGATATACTGTGAGACACCCCCTATTATGGGATACACGGACTGAGAGTGGCACAAACCCCACAGTACAGACCCCCCCCAGCACAAACCCCGCACAAACCCCCCTAGCACAAACCCCACAGTGCAGGCCCCCTTGCACAAACCCCACAGTGCAGGCCCCCTTGCACAAACCCCACAGTGCAGGCCCCCTTGCACAAACCCCACAGTGCAGGCCCCCTTGCACAAACCCCACAGTGCAGGCCCCCTTGCACAAACCCCACAGTGCAGGCCCCCTTGCACAAACCCCACAGTGCAGGCCCCCTTGCACAAACCCCACAGTGCAGGCCCCCTTGCACAAACCCCACAGTGCAGGCCCCCTTGCACAAACCCCACAGTGCAGGCCCCCTTGCACAAACCCCACAGTGCAGGCCCCCTTGCACAAACCCCACAGTGCAGGCCCCCTTGCACAAACCCCACAGTGCAGGCCCCCCTTGCACAAACCCCACAGTGCAGGCCCCCCTTGCACAAACCCCACAGTGCAGGCCCCCCTTGCACAAACCCCACAGTGCAGGCCCCCCTTGCACAAACCCCACAGTGCAGGCCCCCCTTGCACAAACCCCACAGTACAGGCCCCCTAGCACAAACCCCACAGTACAGGCCCCCTAGCACAAACCCCACAGTACAGGCCCCCTAGCACATGTCCCCAATGCAGTGACCAGTATACATGTCCCCAATGCAGAGATCAGCGTGCGTGCCTCCAATGCAGTGACCAGTGTACATGTCCCCAAAGCAGAGATCAGCGTGCGTGCCCCCTTCAAAGCAGACAGTGTCAGAACACTTGAACACTGTCTGTCACTTACCTCACTAGTCACGGACGGTGACCTGCGTGGCGTGCTGCTCTGACCCGGCCGGAGCGGCGGCGGGACTATACTGTCTGCGGATTGTCGGAGCCTCCTCTCCTCCTCCTGCTGCTCCTCAGCCTGGACGGGGGTGGCTGCATGTCCGGGGGTCGGGGGTGGAAGAAGGTGTCCGGTGTAGCCTTCTCCTCAGTCTCCTCTCCGCGAGTCCGCGGTGTACAGCAGACGGCACTGGTTACGCAGACGGCACTGGTTACGCGGCTCTCGCTCGTGGCTCCTCTCCCTCTCTCTTCGCCGGGCCGCGGGTGGGAACGGAAGGTGATCTTGACGCCGGGGCGGTGCACCGCCCACAGGCGTCACGTCACCAGGTCCATGTCCGCCTGTGATTGGTCCAGGCTGGACTCTGGACCAATCACAGCCCGGACATAATTAAAGTGGGGTGTGTCGGGGCGCATTGCTCTGCGCCCTGATGACCCCCAGAAGAGCGCCAATCGGCGCCTCTGCCAGCGGAGGGTGGGGTCAAAAACCCCACCCCCCCCATACCCAGCACTAAGTCCGGCGCCCCTAGTGGGTGAAAAATATACTTTTTTTTTTTTAAATCTTATTTTACTTCCTCTTTTTTTTGGGGGGGGGGGGTGCCCCCTATTGGCAGGCCGCCACTGGTGGGAAGGCTTCTGTGTCCTGCTTGCCCATCCCCTATTCACAGATCATTTACAATTTTTAGAATGGCCCTAACAAGTTCCTCCATTTGCTTGATGTAAGAGATTTTAGAGAACCCGAGTGACATATTTGTTGGATCCAGTTGACACGATGGAGAGAGACTTATTTGCACAATCCAAAATGTATGGATTCCTGACGTAAACTAGAATGCTTAGCTCAGCCAAAAAATGGAAATTGAGAGCAGTGCTGTCAGTGCCAGCCATAAAGAGGGTGGTACAGTAACATTCTGGACAGGTTTTTAACGGACACCCCCAGCTCTGCTGTCGGCTTATTTTTTTGGGTAGCTTAAAGAAAAACGATAGTTTTTGGTAAATTGTACTGCTGTATATGATAGATTTGTGTTGAGTCTACATCTTTGTGGGATTTGTCCTGCACAGTGATCTTTGTCTAAAATATAACATGTTTCACTTGTAGTGAGGGGAGAGCTTCCCAGTCCCCATTGTAGACAATAAAAACATGGCAGATGTTCTATTCCTCTCTGCTAGAGAAATGGTTTCTCTATCTGTGATACCTACAAATGTGCACAAAAACTACGTCTTTCATATGTGAAGTGGTACAGCATTATGACCCAATAATATAATTTTGTAATATAAAAATGGCTGGTACTTTGTAGGAAGAGGCAGTGCTCCACTTTGTCAAGGATCACACATTTCTGGAGGTTATAAATGTGTAGAGTGGGCTGTCTCCACCAAGGGCTGTCAATGCATTTTGCTACACATCTGTGTGTCAGTTGGGGTCAGAAAAAAGGAAGAAAAAGCATGCCAGTGTCTGCATTTTGTGTATAGATGTACTATTTGGTAGGGAACCTTTAGGATCCATATCCAAATTCAGCCCAATATAAATGCTAACACTACTTGTAGTATGACTGTGTATTCAGTGGATATAAAAAAAAAATCTACATTCACCCGTTAAAATGTCATAAATAAATAATTTTAGAACTTTTACCACCTTTTTAATGTGACCTAATAAGCTGTACAACTCAAATGAAAAACAATGAAAAAATAAAACTAAAATGTGGTTGCATTAGTGTCCACACCCTCTTAAAGCTGAGGATGTAGAGTCAGTACACACCTGCCATCATTTAAAGTGCCTCCGAACCCCAAACCCCAAACATGGTTCAGCTGTTCTAGTACGTCTTTCCTGATATTTTCTTAGTTGCATCCTACAACAAAAGCCATGGTCTGCAGAGAGCTTCGAAAGCATCAGCGGAATATCATTGTTAGGTAGCAGTCAGGAGAAGGGTACAAAAGAATTTCCAAGGTATTAGGTATACCATTGAACACAGTGAATACAGTCGTCATCAAGTGGGGAAAATATGGCACAACAGTGCAATTGCCAAGAACTAGACGTCACTCTAAAATTTGATGAAAAGACGAAAAGTAAACTGGTCAGGGAGGCTGTCAAAAGGCCAACAGCAACATTAAAGGAGCTTCAGGAATATCTGGCAAGTACTGGCTGTGTGGTACATGTGCCAACAATCTCCCATATTCTTCATATGTCTGGGCTATGGGGTAGAGTGGCAAGATGGAAGCCTTTTTTTTACGAAGAAAAACATCCAAGCCCAGCTACAATTTTGCATAAACACATCTGGTGTCTCCCAAAAGCATGTGGGGAAATGTATTCTGGTCTGTTGAAACCAAGGTTGAACTTTTTGGCCATATTTCCAAAAGATATGTTTGGCGCAAAACACTGGACATCACCAAAAGAACACAATACCCACAGTGAAGCATGGTGGTGGCAGCATCCTGCTTTGGGACTGTTTTTCTTTAGCTGGAACAGGGGCCTTAGTCAAGGTAGAGGGAATCATGAACAGTTCCAAATACCAGTCAATATTGGCACAAAACCTTCAGTCTTCTGCTAGAAAGCTGAACATGAAGAGGAACTTCATCTTTCAGCATGACAACGACCCAAAGCATATATCCAAATCAACAAAGGAATGACTTCACAAAGGAATGACTTCACAAGAAGATTAAAGTGTAGGTCCACCCTAAGGCCCCGTTCACACTGGGGCGACGCTACTTGCCGGGCGACCTCATAGGTCGCGGCGCGCTGCTCGCACCGCGACATCGGAGCGGCCGGCACGGACTTCATAACATTGAAGTCTATGCAGGTCGCTCCGGGTCGCCCCAAAGAAGCTCCGGACCCTTTTTCTAAGTCGGAGCGACTTGTGTCGCTCCTATTAGAACGATCCGCAGCTTCTCTATGGAAGGCGACCTGTCAGGCGACCAGGTCGCCTGACAGGTCGCCCCAGTGTGAACTGGGGCTTAAACTAAAATCTCTGCATCTATAGACATCCACGATCTAACACTATCCACGATCTAACACTAATCTATCTAACCCTGTAAAGAAGAAATCCTTATACATGCCTTTTTTTAAGTTGATCCGATACGGTCTCCAGCAGCGGAAGCTCTGCAGAGGACATAGCCGACAAAGGCTGTGAAATGGGTGGGGAGTGATGTCACCCATAGACTTACTATGGGGCCTCTGTTAGCATTGTCCTCTGCACCCGCCTCCTTAGGGAAGTCACGTCTGACAGCTCAGCGTGGGATCAGTTTGCAATTTGCTTCTAAAAGGGTATATATACTGATTTCTTCTTTACAGGGCTAGATAGGTTAGTGTTAGATTGTGGCTGTCTGTAGATGCAGAGATTTTAGTGTTAAGGTTGACTTCTACCTTAAAGTTTTGGAATGGCCCAGCCAGAGACCAGACTAGGAGTCTTCAGCAGAGGCCGACAAACCTAGGTACCCGCTCCCCCCCCACCCTTCAAAATGTGGCATGCAAGGGAGTGCCTAAAGAGAAAGTAAACCCTCCTCTGCAAATTTTACCTATAGGTAAGCCTACGATAAGGCTTACCTATAGATACTGTAAATATCTCCTAAACATGCACCGTTTAGGAGATATTTACTTTGCATGCAGCCAGTGACATCACTGGCACATGCGCTCTGAAGGAACGGCCGCTCGTGACGTTCCTTCAGAGTCCTGTGCCGTGAACGATGGCTCCCGCGCGCATGTGTGGAAGTGACGTCATTGCGGCTTCAGCCAATCAGATTGGCGGATGCCGCAAACCCGAAAGAAGGGGCGACCGAACATGTTACCCGTGAGAGAGGTGAGCGGGTGGCACTGCGGGGCTTCGTTCTAAGGTAAGTATTTCATACTAGCTCATTATGTGTTTGTCTTTCAGGTGTTTTTTTTTTTTTTTTTCTAAGGTTTACAACCTCTTTAAAGCGGAAGTTCCACTTTTGGGTGAACTCCACTCTTAAGGGCAGATGGGTTCCAGGAAGTAATGCTACATTAATCGTTTGTACTTACTCAAGATGCCCCTGGCAAGAAATGCTAGGGGGTTGTTTTCAAAGCTATTTCTCAACAAAATAAAGCATGGAGACATGGATTTCCTTGGATATTAAGAATTAATTAAATAGTGTTTTTGGTTTGTGGTGCACAGATGGAGTGCAGTTCTGCTTTAGGTTAAAGTTGCTTCTAATGCCCAGTACACACGTGCAGATTGTCGGCCGAAAAGATTCGGCCGACGACCGATCGGCCGATTTTCGGCTTGTTAGTATGATGCTTCCGACAGCCGACAGCGCACTTTCGGCCGAAAAGAATCTGTCGTGCAAGCATTAAAATTTTTGTATGCCGACACCAGAGCGGCCGATTGTTCGCCAGTCAATACAGAATTCGGCCGACAGACCGCAGATTTGCAAGACTGGGCATGCTCAGAAAAGAAAAAACACAGGGAAAGTTAACCATCACATGACATCACTTCTGCAGTCGGCTGTTGTCGGCGGACAAAATTCTTGTGCAGTCTTTTGCACTTTTCAACAGACACGACAGCCCGGGGACAAAAGGCGGCCGATCGTTCGGCCGACGATCTGCACGTGTGTACGAGGCATAAGTCTCACTTTGAAAGCGATTACTAAAAGTCACTAAGGTGGCACTATCCAGCTTCAGGTAACTCTGGTTTTGTATTTTGTGCCCTGGGATCCCTGAACTCTGGGAGGGTCTGGTATGCTATTTTAACCCATTCTCTGTTGGCAGCCTAGCTGCACCGCCCTCTGTGCATCGGTGTTGGCTGGTTTGGCTGCCCATCACAGTGATTATTTATGATTTTACGTAATATGACTCTTACTGGAATGGAAGTTTACTTGCAGCTGTAAGTAATAGAAAAAAAGCTATTAAACATTCCACCATTGCATAACCTTACTTGCATATAGTTTGGTCTGTGTTTTGTGCTGCTTCTCTGTACTTGTTTACTTTGTTGTTGTCTGCAAAATAAACTTCATGGTGCAGATTTGACGTGTGATTATACAGATAGCTTGCACATGCTAGCCTTGTCTGGTTTTTATAGAGCAGGTGCCTTCCGATAATGAGACTATGAGCTCTTTGGCGACCTCTAGTCTATTTTAGGAGAACTGATGTCAAATGGAAATAATTTTTGTAATACTTTCTATTACAAGGCTCCTTGAATGTTTGCATTGATTTGCAGAGCTAATATAACTAATATATCGTTCTCTTTGAAGCTGAACATTTAAAGCTAAAATTAGACAAAACGCCCTTTAACCCTTTGAATGAACAGAAACCACTCCCAAATATGATCTGTTCAATTTATAAACAACTCACCAGTGCATATTTGGCTAACACAATCTTTGCTTAAATCTCAACTATAGGATCACTGCCTCTCCAAACTTTTATATGTTCTATATCTTTACTGACAGCACACCCACATCCTGTTTTTTTTTGTTTTTTTTTTTCGTGTAGCTCGGTATACAGTCACTCCCACTTACCTGTGTTGTCATAGCGGAACAGCGTTTTACAAGTTCAGAGTTCCTGAAGAACTTCCTAATTTTCCTACTCACCTAATTTCATAAAACGACCTGTGATCCTTTGGGACCAACATAATTTGAGGGCAGGACTAGGGAGGTGGATGTTGCTTGCTGTATGTAAGTCTAGTGTGTACTAGCAGAGCTAGGACAGTAGATATGACTAGGTGCGGTTGTATGCTGGTTGATATCATTTAGTCCCACCAAGCATCAGCATTACGAATATGATGACTTCACCTCTATGGACTCAAGGACTACTAAGCGCAAATGAAAGGCTTCAGACAATGATTGGGCAACACTTATTTATCTCACCGCTAGAAATGGGGATTCCACAGCGGGAGAAACTCATTTTCAATTGTGGACAGGCTGGCAGTCGAAGGGCAAATGATCTACAGGGCTGAGCGCAGGAGGTAATTACCAAGGCATTCATATTTATCTACATTTTGGAGTTACTCTTTAGGCCTGTGCCCTGAGACTCAGTTGTGAATTTTTTTCTGTTGGGGACCACCATCATGCATCTCCTGTAGCATAGTGAAGGTGAAGCCAGGCTGCCAGTCACAATTCACAAAGATACCGCTGCCCTTTCTATGACATTGTATGCCACTGCTGTCTGTAAGGCCCCCTTCACACGGATACGGTGCGGTATGGCTGCACCCCAAATGTAGCGCATTGTGCCCACGGGTTTTCTCTTTTTCATAGAATTCTTTTAGGTCCCATGGTTCTGGTGCACTTTCTGAAAGTTCACTAAAATGGCAGGACATAATAGAGCTGTATGGGAAAGTGCAGAAAACTGGCAGAGGTACACTGCGCTACACCCAAAATGGGATAACACGCACTGCATTAGTGTGCAAGGGGCCTAAAGGTCAGAGGCCGGGTGCAGATGGAATTGGAAGGTTTAGCAGTTTGCCTATAAGAAACAGTATTTGGTCTATTTAGGATGTATGTTGTAGTGAAAGAAGTATTTGAAACAGTTGATGGAGCAGATTTTAAAGGTACCTCTGATGGAGCATATTATAGAGGTACCTCTGTTTGATGGAGCAGATTATAGAGGTACCTCTGTTTGATGGAGCAGATTATAGAGGTACCTCTGTTTGATGGAGCAGATTATAGAGGTACCTCTGATGGAGCAGATTATAGAGGTACCTCTGATGGAGCAGATTATAGAGGTACCTCTGATGGAGCAGATTATAGAGGTACCTCTGATGGAGCAGATTATAGAGGTACCTCTGATGGAGCAGATTACAGAGGTACTTCTGTTTGATGGAGCAGATTATAGAGGTACCTCTGATGGGAGCAGATTATAGAGGTACCTCTGATGGGAGCAGATTATAATGGTACCTCTGTTTGATGGAGCAGATTATAATGGTACCTCTGTGTTTGCAAACTTTTTTTTTTTTTGCCCTGTAGGCAGGCTGAGAGGCAGGTGATACATTTTGGCGATTTATTTATTTTTTGCCTCTATTCATACCTCAGATGGATGGGTGCTGTTAACACAATTTCAGAGGCGTTTCACTAATGTTAAACTCTGTGTACATGGAGTATGTTTGCAACTTTTAGAAAAAGGAAGGTCATTCGAATGTGGCCTGAAACCCACAAAATTTGGTACTGATTTACTAATTAGTGCAAAATCCAGTGCAGCACTGCATTGAAACCAATCGGCTTCCATTTTTTCCCGTCAAAGTTTATTTGAACAAGCTGAAGTTAGGAGATGGTTGGTATCTGTGCAGAGCTGCACCAGATTTTGTACACTCCAGTTTTAGTAAATCAAACCCAATGGGTTTTGCTTTATAGTGGAACTCTAAACAAAACAGCTTGGGTACAGTGGAGGGGAGTTCTAACCTCTGTAAGGTTTTTATTGCTATCTTTGTCCATGTTGGTGTGAATCAGCCTCACTCCCTATGGCAGTGACTGTTCTCTCCAAGTTAGAGGTTGGGGGAAATGCATTATTTTACTTGTCATTGGAACAGGAGGTGGGGGATAAATCTCCCAATGAGGACGCCTGTTGTGGATACAGTTGTCGGAGGCAGGAACTTCCCTTACTCTGGGGATATTCCTTCTCAAAACTTAACAGGCATTTCAAACCCTTCCCCATAGTATTAAATAAATTGTCCGCATTTCCACTTTAGTATAGGACCTGATTCATTTTATTCTATATCGTGGGTTGTATTTGCTGATGTGCTATATCTGACTTGTCTGTTTCTTTACGTTCTAAAAAAATTGCAAATCATAATCTGAATGGAGAGAAAGGGTACAAAGGTTTTTAAGTTTGACTCCGAGTTACCCTGAAGTTTAGTTATTAAAAAGGACTGGTGTAAAAAAAAATGTACTTGGTTGGCATTCTGTTTGACCAGAAGACGTTGGTTTGCTATCTTTATAAATACGTAGAACTGTACTCTAAGATAAAGACATTAAGTTATGTTAAGATATAAATGTTATTCCTTACACCAGACAGTCAGTCACGGCGAGCTGTAAATGTTATCACAGCAGCTTTGCCTGGGCCATGCACTGGACGCTTTCCCCATTCGGGTCAGTAGGGAGCATCTCTGGTGTAGACTGTGCACTAGAAGAGGACTAAACCTTTCCCAATGCTCATCACTCAATTCTCTTTGAACTTCTACTTTCAATATTTATGCTGTATTTTTTGATATTGGCAAAGCTTGAGAACTTCAGAAAATGGCATAAAAGTGAAACAAGCTTATTAATTGATGTGGGTGTTATTTATTAATATGGTGCAATGTAAATCAATGCTCTTTATTCCACAAACTGTTTTCTAACATTACTGGTTGCAGTCCGGTCAGACTAGCAGCTTTTCTTAGTCTAGTTTTGCCAATATCGAAAACCTATTTATGCAAATGTTAATTGATTTACATGTAATATAATTTAAAGATTTCCAGTCAAAAGTTAAATCCATTAACAAATACATTATTTCTCTCAAACAGTTTTTTTAGTTTTTGATTATTACAATAGACCTCTCGTGGTAAACAAAAGGGCACGTCTTTATGCCCAAAGCAACCAGTCCAGTACTCCTGTGTTTCTAGCACAGTATGGGAGAGTGGAATGATATGCCAATTGTAAAAAGACTGAGCTTCTATAGGAACATTGTAAAAAATGTTCTTATAGAAGCTCAATCTTGAAGTACGCAGTCATCTAGAGAACTCAGCCAAAACAGAAATCTTTGATTTATTCTATTTCAATTTTTTGATCAGTCGATGACCGGTCTACTTTTTATCGCTCAAAAATGGAGGTTATCTTTATTTTTCTTCCCAGCTTTCAATGATTTTAAAAGCTGCACCACTCCAGAATCCATTTCTGTTTTTAGTGTGGAACCAGGAAAAATGTACATCTTTTGGATCCTTAGTGCTGTTTGGTACCACGCCCACAAATCCCCCCCCCCCCGCCCAAGGCAGAGATGTAGCACTTCACAATTGACTGGGCACAATAATAGTTGATTTTTCTCTTTCGTTATCTGACAGACTCAGCTCCTGATCTTCTTAACAATTGGGTTATACTGGCTACACCCATGGGCAGTCCCAGGGGGTATACTCCCTCTCTGCCTAGTCAAGAATAAGGACCTAGTTCCTTGCTGGAATCTCTGGTCCTGGCAATTTTTTTTCTTTTTAGATAGAAAATTTTCTCCTGTTTTTTTTTTCCTGTGAGAGCTACAATTAACTGCCGGACTGGACAACGGGCTGGACAATCTAAATCCAGTAGTCACCCCAGTCTGGCCAGCGAATGCGCGCAGACCTCAGGTCCGCGCTAGGTCGGCCGTGACATAGCCCCACTGGACAGGGGCTGGCCTGCAAGTTAAATGCCTTGCAAGGTCGCATGTGACTGGGTCTCGGCCCGAGTCGCAGCGTTCCTCCTGGCCGATAGCTCCCCATTTTGATGGTGAGGAGGTTCTGTCTTGATTGGTGCCCGCCTGGTTCCTCGTATGCTGAGTAGCTTTTCCCCCTGGAGGGTTTTGGGGTGGACATGGGCCACTTCTTGGGATGGTCGGACCCCCGGGATCCCCTCCTTCCAGTCAGGCATCCCCTTCTTCATCTGTCCCCCCATCCTACCTCCTCCATTTATGTTGGGGCTGTGAGGTTGGTCTGGTCCACTTCCTGGGGTGGGGGCAGGGCGCTACACTGGCGATGGGGGGGGGGGTTGTACCTGGTGGGCGCTCCTGCCAGGGCCCCCTACCCTGCCTGGGCCTGTCCTTGAGGCCTAGGGATCCCTTCTGGGTGCCACCATTTTGGGGTAGCCTGTGTGCTGTATGCACGGTAGCCATGTTTGTGTAGTCTGGCGGCCATTTTGCGGTGGTTTGCCATTGAAAATAGCGGCAGCCATGACAGTGGAGCCCTGTGGGTGGTGATTTCAGCGGTGGGGGCCCCTTCTCATCCCCTGTTGCTGACTTCTGGATCTTTTTACTTCCTGATCGCTGCGCATAGAGTGCAGATTATCCTGGTGGCTGCAGGTGCCTGTTTCTGCTAGGTAGTGAGTCTGGTGGGGTCATTTCCCTCTCTTCCTATGATTGCTTGGTGCTTTGCGCCTAGGTGCTGCTGCCACGTGGTGGGGGTTGTCCCTTTACAGTGTGTTACTTTTTTTGTGGGGTCCCCCTGGTGACTCATGGAGTCTTTGGAGCACATCTCACCTGGTCCCCTCTCAGAGGCTGCAGGGCCCTTCGGGTCCCAACCATCCATCGATGCATTGAGAGGCGTCCTGGAGTCCTTTGTGTCCCAGATGGAGGTGGCTTTCAGGCGACGGGCTAGCAAAATGCGCCCCCTGCCTCGTCTTCTCATCTTATCCTGAATCTGATTCGGCAGCCGTGGACGTGGGTCTCCCTTCTGGGTCTGCGACCACATGCCCGGAATCCTCATATCGTGAAGATGATTCCTCCACATTTGCAACTAAGCACGAAAAAGGCGCTGGTGGAAGCACTGATTGGATCTGTGCGTGAGACCTTGAAAATGGAAGACACAGCTGAAGCTGCAATAGAGGCGCAGGTTCCCTTTTGGCATTCACAAGCCATCCAGAACAGCAAAGATGTTTCCTCTCCCCACCTATTTTGACAGAATGGTCGCTAAAGAGTGGAGACGACCAAAGGGTCCCCTTGGGGTCCCTAAGCGCTTTACTATGCGATACCCCTATGAGGAGTCCCCTATTAATAAGTGGACTGTTCCAATTCTCAGGCTAACAGGAAAGCAGAGGCTATGGCCCACAATATGTACATTCTCGCTGGTTCGGCACTGAGGCCGGTATTCACCATTGCCCTAGGGTCGCAAAATCTAAATGAGTGGGCTAAGCTTTTAAGCTGTGACCTGGAGGGAGAACAGCTCCCCCTGCCTTTGCTGAGCTGGTGGACCAGCTGGTCCAGGGGCTGCCGTTTTATCTGTGATGCCTCTTTGGCTGTGACTCCACTAGTGGTTTGGCTCTCTGTTTTGGCAGTGGTCCTTTGGCGTGTCTTTTGGCCTAAATGCTGGTCTGCCGATCAGACTTCTCAAAAGGCCTTGACTGATCTCCCCTTTCAAGGAGACTGCCTGTTTGGCGCTACCCCAGATGACCTCATTAAAGGTCTCACAGGGGGAAAGAGTACCTTTCTTCCGCAGGCTAGTAATGGCATGAAACCTCGTCCTAGATGAGCTAATACGTTTTTTCCTCGCTCAGGGTCAACTGACAAGGGCTCAAAGCCTTTCAGGGCCTCTTCTGGAGGATCCGAACGAACCTGGTCTGGCAAGCTGAGAGTGGGCTTCTCCAGACCCACGCACAAGGCTCCTTCAACATGAAGGTGCGCCCTCACCCGTATCGGGGCTGGAGTAACGTCTTCACTGGTTTACGGACCTGTGGACTTCCCTGGTATAAGACAAGTGGGTCCAGAAAGTCATTTGGTCTGGCTACAAGATCAAATTTCGCTCTTGCCCCCCTGGCAAGGTTCTCTCCTTCCAACTTGCGCCTATCCTCGGACCGCTTGCAGGGTCTGTTTGGGATAGAACAAGACCTGTTACTTTACTCGGTTCAGACTTTGGAACATTTTCAGGGTTTTTACTCAAAGCTGTTGGTGTCCACCTTCGAGGCGGTTCTGTTTGGACAGTTCCATTTGAGGTCCCTGCAAAGAGAGATTCTGGCCGAATGGGACAAGACTCCGCACTCTCTGGTCAATCAGATCCTGCTGAGCCTAGGGACGAAGGAGTCCCTGATATAGTGGCTTTGTTCTCCGGTGCTTCGGCTAGGCAAATTCTTCCTCCCCTTGTATAGGAGAGTGGTCACCAAGGATGCCAGCCTGTCCGGCTGGAGAGGCGTCCTCTGCAAAAATTCTGCTCAGGGGATCTGGACACAGGACGTTCCAAGACATTGATCGGTAGTCTGGACTCTTCCAAACGATCAGACTATGGCTGGACCATTGGACGGATTGCCTTCAGGGATGGTCCAGTGTACATTCAAACGGACAATGCCACGGCTGTGGCTTATGTCCATCACTAGGGGGGCACAAGAAGTGTGCTGGAGGTAGCCGGCATTCTAAGGTGGGCAGAACCATTTGTTCCAGCCTTCTCCGCCGTACACGTTCCCTGGGTGGAAAACTGGCAGGCGGATTACCTCAGTCGGCAGGATTTGGACCAATGGAAGTGGTCCTTTCATCCGGAGGTGTTTCATCAGTTGTGTCTCCTGTGGGGCATCCCCGAGGTGGAGCTGTTTGCGTCTTGGCTCAACAGAGAGGTGCAAACGTTTGTGGGCTCAGTCACGGGGATCCTCTGGTGGATGCCACGGACACACTGGTGACCCCGTGGGGTCAGTATTGTCTGATTTACGCCTTGAGGCAGAAGGGGTTCTGGTTATCTTAGTTTCTTCGGGCTTGGTACGCCGATCTGGTGCAGCTGGTCGCCGATGTTCCTTGGAGGCTTCCTCTCAGGGAGGATCTGCTGTCCTAAGGACCAATCTTTCATCTTGCTTTACAATCGCTGGCTTTGACGGTTTGGCTGTTGAACGTCAGGTGCTGATGGATAGAGCTTTGTCGGAGTCAGTCATTCCAATGCTTTTAGGCCCCTTTCACACAGGCGGAACGTTCAGATCCACCTGTCATTTTTTTTTCCGGCGGATCTTAACGGTTCCCCCATGCATCCCTATGGGGCATCGGATGTCAGCGGAGACATGTTCGCTGACATCCGATCCGTCAAATCTGGACGGATGGAAAACCTATTTTCCATCCGTCCAGCGGATCGGATGAGAACGGACCGACGGTCTGTTCCCATCTGATTCCCCCATAGAGATATATGGGGCTCTGACAGCTATGTCTCCGCAAACAGTGCAGAGAACAGCTGTCATTCTCCTGCTCAGCGGGGGATCGGCGGATCGATCCCCCGCTGAGATAAACGGAGTCCGTCCGACGGACACACAGTGTGAAAGAGCCCTCAAAAGCTAGGAAATCTACTTCTAGGAAAATCTACCATCGTATGTGGAAGTCGTACATTGCGTGGTTTGAGTCTCTTGAGGTTCATCCTCGCTCCTTCTCAGTGGCTCGATCTAGATCTTCCTTCAATGGGGGTTGAACAGAAATTGGCCTTGAGTACCATCAGGTCAAGTTCCTCCTTTCCCGGTCAAAGCGCACTCCACTTGTCCGCTCAGTGCCTCCTGGGCCTTTCCGTCATCCGGCGTCAGTGACGCAGGTTTGCAAGGAGACCACCTGGTCGTCGGTGCACACTTTTTTCAAAGTACTATAAAATGGAGGTGTTGGCATCTGCGGGTGTTTCCTTTGCAACTTTTGCAGGCTGCTTTTTAGAGGACCTGGTCCTCTCTGATGGTGTATTGTTTGTTTTTTCAGGTGAGCTCCAGTTGTTTTGGTTGAGCTCCTGTTTACCTGGTTGGCTATAATTGGCTTGGGAAATTCCTTTTTGCTGTTCCCACCCCTTATGTTTACACTGCTTTGGGACGTCCCAATGGTTAAGAAGATCATAAGCTGTGTCTGTCAATGAACGAAAGAGAAAATGGGATTTTTGACTTACCGTAAATCCATTTCTCTGTTCATTGGCCGACGCAGCACCCATCCCTCTGTGGAGTTGTAATTCTTCTGACACTGCTTGTAACAAAACTGAGTACAGTACTTATAGCAGAGAGGGGGAGTATACCACCCTGAGACTGCCCATAGGCGTAGCCAGACTTTTTTTCTGCCTAGTGTCCTACTCCTGTAGGGGGCAGTATAACCCAATGGTTAAGAAGATCAGGAGCTGTGTCCGTCAATGAACATAACATTAGAGAAAGGGATTTTGGTAAATCAAAAATCCAACTTTTCCTATATTCTTATAATAAATTTACTGGAGGAAATAGAACGTATAACTTTTGTATGATGCTCCCTCTGTTGAATTTTAAGTAGGAATATATGGAGATCTCCTCCATTGTGCCGCTGATCACTAGGCTAAGCCTATCAGAACTTTTCATGGTGGGAATGGAGGGCCACGGGTAAGTTCCTTGTTGGCACTAAAGACCTGGCAGGCACTTAATTCTGCCCCACTCCACCTAAAAGCAGAAGTCCATTTCTGGTAATGGTGCGCTTAATGCTTGAGAAAAATTGTAAAAATTACAATTTTGTAATGAGATTTTACTTTGACTGGACTCTTTCTTCTTCACTCTGCCGATGTGGGAAGGTGATAAGTCTGTGTAATTCTCTTATAATTACTCTCTGGTAATTTGTAACCTTTCCTTCTGGTGTGTGTTCTCTTCTCTTCTCTCCAGTTTTCTGTTTCTCCTGCTCCTGTGAGATCTGACTCTCCCGTATATGCAAACCTACAAGAACTGAAGATTTCCCAGTCCAATCTACCCCCACAGCCCAACTCTGCCCCTGTCCAAATTACAGGGGAGTGGGAAACGCACAAAGATAGCACTGGACGCTTCTATTATTTTAATAAAGCTACACAAGAACGAACTTGGAAACCGCCACGCTGCACAAGAGACCCAAGTAGGGGAGAGTCAGTGAATCAAACCGATCATGAGGTAGGTTGATTGCTCATATGTCAAAGAATCTCAGAATCGATGTTTATCAAATCTTTCTTTTGTCCTCATTTTTACAAAAATGTTTAGGTATTCAAAAAAAATACTGCCTGTGTGGCCCACCGCTAATTTGTGTTTAGCACTTCCCTTTTTCTGTGGTTTAAACGATTTCTAAGGACAAAACTTTTATTTAATATTTTTTTTTGGGGGGATAGAGTAGGGAAAGGTTAAAACCCTTGTTAGTTTTTTGTTTTTTTGTTTTTTGTTTTTTTGTTTTTTGTTTTTTTCTTTTAATAAAGAAAATGACCTGCTAGACAACTTGTAGTAGTCACTTACTTACTGAATGTGTCCTGTAATGTTGGAAGACATTTCATTGCCCATTTAGGTACAGGGCGTAAAATGAAGTATTGAGTATGTCACCATTTTTCTTGGTAAATGTATTTCTAAAGGGGCTATTGACATGACATATTCACCACATGTCTATAACAACCCATGCAATCCATACATACAAAGAAACCAAAACAAATAAGTTCAGAAATTAGATGTAATAAAATGGAATGACATAGGGAAAAAGTATTGAACACATGAAGAAAGGGAGGTGCAGAAAGCCAAGACACCAGCTGAAAGCAATCCTACCCCTGGTCTCAACTAATGGCCTATAAAAAGGTGTCACACAAGAAACTTCTCCTAATGGGTAAAAACAAAGACCTCTCAAGACCATTACAACCTTATTGTTGCAAAAACATACTGATTGCATTAGTTACTGAAGGAATGCTAAACTTTTGAATGTTCCAGTGAGCACTGTTGGGGCCATAACATGGAAGTGGAAAGAGCATAATTTCACCATAAACCAGCCACACCTAGGTGCTCAATGCAATATTTCTAGGCTCGGGGGGGGGGGGGGGGGGTTACGACCCCTCACTTTTTTTTTTTTTTTTTTTTTTCTTTTCTTTCTTTCTTTCTTTAATTTTTTTATAGTCTGGTGTCAGCAATTGCAACCGTGAGTCAATTTAAATGTGATTTGACTCGTTTGTTTTTTGTTTTGTTTTTTTTTCAGAATGTCATTTTTGCTGCAGCATGTTGTATACACAGTACAGATGCGCCACTTTACAGGCAGATTAAGGGGACCCTCCCAAGCACTATATTTCAGGGAATTTCTAATTTTTATTGTTGAACTGTAAGCATCATTAAAATCACTGCTCCTTAAAAATCTTTAACTTTAAAAATGTTTTTGCATTGATATATGTCCCTGACAGTACCCGAACCCCCATACCCTTTTTATGGCTAATGTCTTGCATATAAGCCTTCAAAATGGGCATTTTTTTTCCTGTTCGGCTCCCGTAGACTTCAGTGGGGTTCGCCATTTGGGGGTCATTCGGCCCATCTCGCCTTCCTACACATTCTCATTGAAGGATTTCCTTTCCGTTCCAATTATTTTTTTTTTAGAATTTCCTTCACTTTCATACCTGCCGACAGTAGTCTCCAGGTCAGATCGAGAGGTTGGACCACAAATTATTGCCACACTTTCCACTGGTTAAATTACATTTTTTTTTTAATGACTCACAATATGGGTTTAGGTAGTAGCTTACATTTAGCTATCTTAAATAAACTCCTTTATATGTACACATGTATTATTTTGCGGTCTTTACATGTGTACAGCATTAGCATCCTTGGTATCTAGGATGCCATGGGGTTTCCTACCCCTTACTCCCTTGGTTAGTGAGGTGCAGGTAGCTTCTGCTGCCCCTCCTCCTTGGCTGCTAGCATGCAGGCAGCTCCCGCCGCCTAGAGTGCTTGGTTTCTAGGACACAGGTGTCTCATACTACCTAGCATCCCTGTTTGCTAGGATGCAGATACTGCTGCCTGCTGTTCTGGTTTCCTGGGACACAGATGGTTTCTGCTTCCTAGCATCCTTGGTAGCTAGAATGAAGGTGGCTCCTGCAGCGTAGCATCTCTAGTTGCTAGGACCAGGGCATCTCCTGCCAACTAACGTTCCTGATTGCTAGGTTGCAGGGCACTCTTGCCATCTGTTGATATTGGTTTCCTGGATGCAGGCAGGTACTGCTGCCTAGCATCTTTATTTGCTAGGGCACAGGCATCTTGTGCTCTCTAGCTTCCTAGGTTGCTATAATTGCCATTGAGCATCTTTGGTTGCTAGGACACAGATGCCATTCACATCATGTGTACATCGTAGATATTTTCATGTTGGCCTTGAACAGTGGGGACGGCCAGTGGAATACATTTAGTACATGAGCACACATGGCGGGTCTGAATTGAATTTTGTGCCAGTGTGCATGAGCCCTTAATCAGTCTTAACAGTACTAGGAAAAGTGTTACCATTCCAGAATGCACAAAGTTGGGCATATTACAAACGGTGTTAAAGAAGTGTAAAATAGACTAGCAGTGGATGTTCCTGCTCTGTAGATGGGTAGGAGGGTGAATACTTGGGAGAGTATATTCATTACTTTACAAATCTATTAGCAGATGACACATTTCCAATATACAGGTGCATCTCCTAAAATTAGAATATCATCAAAAAGTAAATTTATTTCAGTAAATTTTAAAAAGGGAAACTCCTATATTTTATATAGATGCGTTCCACACAGAGTGATATTTTTCAAGCATTTCTTTCTTTTAATTTTGATGATTATGGCTTACAGCTTTGGGGAGCCATGTCATCTGCTGGTGTTGGTCCACTGTGTTTTATCAAGTCCAAAATCAGCACAGCCCTCTACCAGGAAATTCTAGAGCACTTCATGCTTCCCTCTGTTTACCAGTTTTAAGACCATGATTTCATTTTCCAGCAGAACTTGGCCCCTGCCCACACTGCCAAAAGTACCAATGCCTGGTTTAAGGATCATGGTATCACTGTGCTTGGCTGGCCAGCAAGCTCACCTGACCTAAACCCCATATAAAATCTGTGGGGTTTTGTCAACAGGAAGATGAGACACACCAGACGCAATACAGACAAGCTGAAGGCCACTATAAAAAAAAAAAAAACCTGGGCTTCCATAACACCTCAGCAATGCCACAGGCTGATTGCCTCAATGCCACGCCGCATTGATGCAGTAATTCATGCAAAAGGAGCCCTGACCAAGCATTGAGTGCATACTATACTGTACATGATACATCATTGACAGACACAGCTCCTGTCATTCTTGACCATTGGGTTATGCTGCCCCCCCTACAGAAATAAGACACAAGGCAGAAAAAACTTCTGGCTACACCCATGAGCAGTCCCAGGGGGTATACTCCCTTTTCCTGCTATAGTTACGCAGTTTTTTCTGCTTAGTCAGGAGTAAGGACCTTGTTCCTTTCTGGTCCTGACAATTTTTTAGATGGAACATTTTTTCCTCCTGGATTTTTCCGGTGAGATCTACAATCAACTGCTGGACTGGGCAACGAACTGGATAATCTAGATCCAGTTGTCACCCAGTCTGGCCAGCGTGCACGCAGGTCTTCACTCCATGCTAGGTCAGCCGTGACATAGCCCCACTGGACAGGGGCTGGCCCTGCAAATTAAAAATTCTTGCTAGGTCGCATACGACCTGGTCTCGGCCTGAGTCGAAGCGTTCCTCCTGACTGACAGCCCCCTCCCATTTCGATGGAGAGGAGGATCTGTCTGGAGCGGTGCCCACCTGATTCCTGGTATGTGGAGTAGCTGTCCCCCCTCTACCCCTGGAGGGTTTTGGGGTTTACGGGAGTCCCTCCTTAGAACGGTCAGAACCCCGGGTTCCCCTCCTTCCCACAGGCACCCCCCCCCTGCCAAGTTCCTAATCCTGCCCCCCCCCCCCCTCCTATTCATATGCTGGAGATGTATTTTTTGGGGTGGTCTGGCCTCTTTCCTGGGGTGGGGACAGGGGGGGGGGTTGTACCTGATGGGGGCTCCTGCCAGGGCTCCCTGTCCTGCCCTGATCTGTCCAGAGGCTTGGTCTCCTGATTTCTGGGTCCTTGTAGGCCTCGTGGCACCGCGCGGAGCCGCCATTTTGGTGTTGCCTTGTGTATTCCCATACACGGTGGCCATTTTCTCGTAGTTTGCATTGCAAATAGTGGTAGCAATGGCAGTGGAGCCCCGTGGGCAGCGATTTCAGCAGTGGGAGCCCCTCCTTATCACCTGTTGCTTAGCAGCACTTTTTTGTGGGGTCCCCCTGGTGACTCATGGAGTCTTTGGTGCACGTTTCCCCACTTGATCCCCTCTGAGGCTGCGGGGACTCCTGGGTCCCAACCATCCATCCATGCACTGAAGGCAATCCTGAAGTCTTTTGTGTCCTAGGTGGAGGCGGCATGTGGGCAAAAGGCAGAAAGCACCCCCCCGCCTTCCCCTGCCTCATCCGCCGCGGACATGGGTCACCCTGCTGAGTCATTGACCATGCGTCTGGCATCCTCTGATAGTGCGAATGATTTTTCCACGTCTGCAATGGCGCACGAAAAGGCGCTGGTAGATGCACTGATTGTATCTGTACTTGAGACCCTAAAGATGGAGGACACAGCTGAAGCTGCGACAGAAGCAAAGGTACCCTTTGGCACTCGCAAGCCATCCAGAGTGGCAAAGGTATTTCCTTTCCCCGCCTATTTTGACAGAATTGTCGCAAAAGTGTGGGGACGACCAAAGCATCCCCTTGGGGTTCCTAAGCTCTTTACTAGGCGTTTTCCCTATAAGGAGTCCCTCCTTAAGAAGTGGACTGTGCTACCAGTGGTGGACCCTCCGGTTTCCAGATAAAACAAGGCAGCCATGATTCCGGTGGAAGAGTCTCCGACCTTTAAGGATCTGGCAGACCGGAAGGGGGGGCTGTGGCCCGCACAATGTATACCCTGGCTGGTTCGGCAATGAGGTTGGTATTCACCATTGCCCTAGTGTCGCAAACTTTGACCGAGTGGGCTAAGCTCCTACGCCGTGACCTGGAGGGAGAACTGCTCCCTCCTGCCTTTGCTGAGCTCGCAGACCAGCTTGTTTAGGGGCTGCAGTTTTTATCTGTGATGCATCTTTGAATGCAACTACCCTGATTGCTCGCCTGTGTTTTGGCAGTGGTCTTTCGGCGTGTCCTTTGGCTCAAATGCTAGTCTGCGGACCAGACTTTTAAAAAGGCCATGACTGATCTTCCCTTTCTAGGAGATTGTATGTTTGCAGCTACCCTGGATTACATCCATTAAAGGTCTCACAGGGGGGAAGAGTACTTTACTTTTCTTCCGTAGGCTACTAAGGGCAAGGAACCTCATCGTAGACGTGGACCTTCCTTTTCGACTGATACATTTTTTCGTCCCTCAGGGTCGACTGACAAGTGCTTGAAGCCTTTCAGGCTCTGGCGAATCCAAATGAACCTGGTCTGGCAAGCCTAGAGTGGGCTTCTCCAGACCCGCGGACAAGGCTCCTTCTGCATTAAGGTGCACCCTCACCGTATCAGGGGTGGGGGGATGTCTTTGCTGGTTTCCGGACCCGTGGACTTCCCTGGTGCAAGACAAGTGGGTCCACAAAGTTATTCAGTCTGGCTACAAGATTGAGTTTCGCTCTTGTCACCCGGCAAGGTTTTTTTCCTTCCAACCTGCACCTGTCTCCAGACCAGTTACAGGGTCTGTATGGGGTTGTTAAAGACCTGTTCCTTCAAGGGGTGATTGTCCCAGTTCCGACTTCGGAAACTTTTTAAGGCTTTCTACGCAAACCTGCTCAGTCCCCAGGAAGGAAGGCAAAGTGTGTCCAATCCTGGACCTCAAGGCGCAAAACTGCTTTGTGAGGATACAAAAGTTCAGAATGGAGTCTAGTGTTGGCATCCCTGCATCAGGGGGATTTCCTCTCCTCTATAGATATCAAGGATGCATATCTTCACATTCCAATATGTGCCAGTCCCCAGCATTTTCTCCACTTTGCTGTGGGAGAGGAGCATTATCAGTTTGTGGCATTACCCTTACCGCTCCTCGGGTCTTCACAAAAGTTTTGGCTCCTGTGCTAGCCTTGCTATGCCAACGGGGATCGCGTTACTGGGCTACTTTCACAATCTCCTTCTGCGAGCGGAGTCTCCCTCTGCTCTGGTGGAGAACCTGGAGATCACAATATGAACTCTGTTGGAGTTCGGCTGGATTCTGAATTTTCAGAAGTCTGCCTTGGTTCCGTCCACAAAGCTGGACTTTTTGTGCCGGACTCTGGACAAACTCCAGAAATGGCAGGCTGCAATTTGCTTCCTGCTGTCCAACAAATGGTCATCCCTCCGGACTTCCATGCAGGTGCTGGGCCTGATGGTATCCACCTTCGAGCCTGTTCCATATGAGGTCCCTTCAAAGGGAGGATTTGAATAAATGGGACAAGACTCCGCAGTATCTGGAGAATCCGATCCGAGAGAGTCAGGGAACACAGGAGCTCTTGATATGGTGGCCGTAGATCACCAAGGGGGCACAAGAAGTGCCCTGGCAGCTCTGGTAGTAGCCGGCATTCTAAGGGGGGCAGAATGGTTTGTTCCAGCCCTCTCCGCAGAAAACTGGCAAGCGGATAACCTCAGTCGGCAGGCGATGAACCAAGGGGAGTGGTCCCTTTTGAAAATATTCAGCAGATTCCCCTGCTTACACTGTCCCAGAAAAAAGAACAAGGGCGCCAAGTCATGAATGGAAATAGACAAATGACAATTTATTGCAGCAACTTACATGTAAAAACAGGAGATCCAGAGGACAGTCATATGGATGTAGATCAGCAGTTCCCACAATGGGACCAGTAGAAGTTAAACAAATCAAGAAACTGACATAACGGTCCTGTGCTGTGTAGCAATAGACAGTTCCAGCTGCCGGCCAATGCTGCAAGTATCGTGGGCTCCCTGGATGGGCAGCCTCACAGGTGTCCGTTGTACAGCAGAGCTGGTGGGGATGGTGACACGGAACCGGAAGTGGCGTGTGTAACCTGACGTTTCCTCCACAGAGTCCAACAGGGATCAGGGCTAGACAGAGCGCGGAGGGCGGGCCGCAACGCCTTTTCGGAGGTCCTCCATCAGGCAGGACCGCCGCTCCACCGAAGGACACTTGTATAGGAAACACAGACAAAGGGACCTATTAAGCTAAAGGTGATTTGGGTTAGCATCAATAGGAATTATTACAAGCAAAATGGAAAAAGAGAGCCCTGTCAATGGACTACAGTGGTTATACACAAGCAGCACACTTGTGAATATATTAAAAGACACTGTATATCTCCATATTATGCAAATACCATAAGTATGAATCAATGAATTTAAATTAAAACAACCATAATACTGCATGTAGAAAGAAGGGGAAACCACCCACCTGTATAAAACAGGTGTGGGGGCTTCCTGTCACCTGTCCCTCGACCCTATATAAGCAGTGTCACGATGTTAAATTAACATTGTATGGAATATGTATAAATTTGTAAAAACTACATAGATAAAAAATGGATAATAAAATGCATATAGATAAAAAGCATATAAATATAAATAACACCTAAGATTATCATGACTGCCCTATTGGCTGACAGGCCATATATATATATATATATATATATATATATATATATATATATATATATATATATATATATATATATATATATATATATATATATATATATATAATAAAAATATGTGGGGGACCGATGGCCATCACAACATAAGATATGCCAAAGCAACTATGCTGCAATAGAAATACTTGCAAAGGATCCTATTGGACCAATTCATATAGAGAAAACAGATTAGGAATAACAGAATTACATCATAAATATCTAGAAATGCTCATTACAAAATCGTATTAATTTCGAGCTCCTCATTTAACCCCCCAGGTGCCAAAAAATTAAGAGGAAAAATCCAGAAAGTTTCTCTATGGCAGAGGGTCAGGAAGCGCTCTGCTACCGAATCACCGGGGGGGGGGGGGGGGGGGAATGGTCTCTACACTTTCCCAGAAGGTGGCCTTTTTGGTGACTTTTACTTCTGCGCTCAGGGTGTCTAAACTGGCGCCGTTATCCTGTCGTTCACCTTCTTTGGTCATACACAAGGATAAGGTGGTGCTTCACCCCTGTCCGTCTTTCCTTCCTAAGGTGGTCTCTGACTTTTATTTGAATAAAGACATTTGTGTTGCCTTCTCTGTGTCCTAGGCCTAAACATCCAAAGGAAATTGCCTTGCATGCCTTGGATGTGGTTCGGGCAATTCGGGTGTACCTGGCCGCTACGGAATCAAGGATGGCCCTTGCAAAGGATTGCTCGCTTCCTCTGTGACCATTTCCAGATGGATCAGACAGACGTTGGTTCAGGCCTATTCTATCAGGGGTCAGGTTCCTCCTTTGTCAAAGCGCACTCTATTAGGGCGCTTCGTGCCTCCTGAGCCATCCCTCATCAAGCGTCAGTGACGCAGGTTTGCAAGGCGGCCACCTGGTCGTCGGTGGCTGCAAGGATTTGCAGGCTGCAGTTTAGGAGGACCTAATCCTCTTTGAGGGTGTAATGTTTTTTCACATGGACTTCAGTTTTGCTTGAGCCCCTGTCGCCTGGGTGGCTGCTGTTTAGCCTTGGGAATTTTTTTGCTGTTTCCCACCCCTCATGTTTGATACTGCTTTGGGATGTGGCAATGGTCAAGAATGACAGGAGCTGTGTCTGTCAATGAACGAAAGAGAAAATGGGATTTTTGACTTACCATTTCTCTGATGTTCATTGAAGGACACATCACCCACCCCTCTGTGGAGTTATAATTCTCCTGACACTGCTTGTTAAAAAACTATAGCAGGAAGAGGGACTGCCCATAGGTGTAGCCAGAAGTTTTTTTGTCTAGTGTCTTACTCCTGTAGGGGGCAGCATAACCCAATGGTCCGGAATGACAGGAGCTGTGTCAGTCAATGAACATCAGAGAAATGGATTTTACGGTCCAAAATCTAATTTTTTAATAGATATTAACCACTTTTAGACCTAAAGGATTTGCCCCCTTAATGACCAGGCCCTATTTTGTGATTCGGCACTGTTACTTTAACGGACAATTGCGCGGTCGTGCCGCGCTGTACCCAAATAAAATTGATGTCCTTTTTTTTCCCCACAAATAGCTTTCTTTTGGTGGTATATGATCACCTGTGCGATTTCTTCTTTCTTTTATTTATTTATTTTTGCGCTATAAACAAGAAAAGAGCGACAATTTTGGAGAGAAAAAAAAAACAAAAACAATATTCTTCACATTTTGCTATATGACATTCTCAAAAAAAAAAAAAAAAAAATCTAAAAATCTAATTTTTTTTTTAACAATTTTAGGCCAATTTGTTTTCTGCTACAAATTTTAGTTAAAAAAAATTGCAATAAGCGTGTTTTGATTGGTTTACACAAGTTATGGCGTTTACTAACTACAGGTAAGATTTGTCTTTTTTTTTTTTTTTTTACTAGTAATGGCAATCTGCGATTTTTTTTTTTTTTTTTTTTTTTTTTTTTTTTTTGTGGGACTGCGACATTGCGGCAGACAGATCGGACCCCTGACTGATATTTTTGACACTTTTGGGGGGACCAGTGACATTACTACAGTAATCAGTGCTAAAAATATGCACTGTTACTGTAATAATGACACTGGCAGGGATGGGGTTAACATTATGGGTGATCAAGGGGTTAAATGTGAGCCTAGGGCAGTGATTCTAACTGTGGGGGAGGGGCTTCTGAAATGACCATAGAGACATGTGATCCTATATAGAAGGATCACATGAGCGCTATGATCAATGCAGGGAGATGAACGGTCAGCTGTGTTTATAACAGCTGACTGTTCTTTCTCAGCGGGGAACGATCGCAGGTGTCGGGTGACAATCGGAGTCGCCTGACACACGCATCGGGTTCCCCGCTGACGGGCGGGAGCGTGCCACCGGCAGCGCAAGGTCGCCTCCTGAGAGCGAGCGATGTATACCTATGACGCTTTGCCCAGGAGCGGCTGCCTGCCGCAGTATATCTGCGGTGGGTGGTCATAAAGTGGTTAAAGATCCTTCCTGTTTTTATATTTATGTAATATTCTAATTTTCTGAGATACTGAATTTTGGGTTTTCAGTAGATGTAAGCCATAATTATCAAAATGAAAAGACTAAAAATGCTTGAAATATTTCACTCTGTGTGTAATGCATCTATATATATATAAAATCACTTTTTTTGCATTGAGTTACTGAAATAAATTAACTTTTTCATGATATTCAAAATTTATGAGATGCACCTGTATGCACTTCAGCTGTCTTTTAAACCTTTTTTTTTTTTTTTTTTGCCCTTTCAAGACTTTGGTTATAAGAGTTACTCATGAATAAAACTCTCAAATAGGGTTTTTCTTGTGTGTGCAAGCCCCTAAGATTGTGAAGCATTAAACTGAATCCAACCTTTAGTT
Organism: Pelophylax lessonae; assembly: GCF_965119305.1. Taxonomy (NCBI): domain Eukaryota; kingdom Metazoa; phylum Chordata; class Amphibia; order Anura; family Ranidae; genus Pelophylax; species Pelophylax lessonae. The sequence goes on along the minus strand of NC_138772.1, from coordinate 86,210,717 downwards.
GTTGAGTCACCTGTGAGATCATTCTAGCTAATAGTTGTTTTATTTGGTGTGGTCAAATGTGCTGGATAAATTAAACAAAAGAATGCCTTGTACATACCTGGGATTAGTCTTTTAAGAAATCACATTGATCAAACTGCACCCCTTTCTGTTTTATTCACTTAAAGGACCACTGAACACGATGCTGCATTTATAGTTGTTGCACAATAACCATTAAATATACAGTATAAGGGATATGATGGCATCTTGAGAGTGCCTGAAGAGATTTGAGTTAAGCCAGCCATAGACAGTTAAATTCTTGGCCGGTTCAGCAAGGACCAGCCGATATTCAAACCATCTATGGGATTGTGCTCAAGTCGATCCATCATATGGACTTTGGTACAACCAGAATGTCGGATTTCTAGCATGCGATTTGTTGCCAGTGGCTATAGAACACAAAAGCTCCATGGGAGGGATTCCCCCATCAACACTGACGCAATTGATGGGGGAATCAAGCAATTTTCTTTTCTGCAACCCTTGAGTTGCAGAAAGGAAAATTGCACAATCTATGGCCTGATTTAGGCCGGCTATAGACTGTTTGTGGGCAGGCTGAATGTACCAAGTTGATTGATCAGCCTGCCGGATTCAGTTGCAATTATCGCTAGCAGTCAACTGCTCTTGCCACTAGCAAAAATCACGGTCTTCTCCCAGCAGGGACGGCTTACCCCGCCTGCCCCCGCAGGAAGAATACAATGTTTCGGCAGGAGGGATTCTGCTGTCAGCACTGTCTGTGTTGATAAGGGAATGGTGTGAATTTTGCAGGAAAGAAATTTGCTCCGTCTGTGTCCTGCCTTGGTGCATGTAAATCCTAACAATGAACTTCTTAAGCCTCGTACACACGCACCTATTGTTGGCCGAGAATTTTCGGCCACTGTCCGATCGGCCGATTATCGGCTTATTGGTATGATGCTTCCGACAACCAACTGCGAATTTTCGGCCGAACAAAATCTGGTGTGCATGCTATAAAATTTTTGTTGGCCGTCGACAGAACAGCCGATTGTTCGTCAGTCAGTACAGATTTCGGCAGACAAAAATCAGATGAGCAAGACTGGGCATGCTCAGAGAAGAAAAAAACACATGGAAAGTCAACCATCACATGACATCACTTCTGAAGTTGGTTTTTGTTGGCCGACAAAAGTCCAGTGCAAGTCTAGAGCACATTTCAACCAACACAACAACACTGGACAAAAGACGGCCGATCGGTCGGCCAACAATCGGTGCGTGTGTACGAGGCTTTACTGGCTCCATTTTCTTCTGAGCACTAAATTTCTAACAGTTTATAACAAAACACTTTCATTGGTATATTTAACCTAAAGGATGCAAATAAGAGAAGTCCATGTTAGGCTTTATAAACACTTAAAAAGGGCTAATTTATTCCACTTTCAAGGTTATATTGCAATGCACACTGAAATAAAAAAAAAAAATTTGCTGCAGTGTTACGATTGAGTAGGATTTGTTCAGATGTCCATCAGTCATGTCATTGCATATGCTTGCATGTTCACACATTAAATGGGGGAGGGGGGGGGTCACTTTTATTCTTTATCGAGGTTGAATCAGGACCCCATGCAAGGTTCAATTTCCTGTAATGTTCCTCTGTAGCAACCGATCATGTTATGTGCTCTGTTGTCCACTGTCACTATTGCAATGATCTGTTGCTGCAGAGGGATGTAGGAAAGTTGTACAGTATTTGCTCAGATCAGTAGTGCTGAATTCTGGACCCTGCTTGGCCCTGACTACTCAGTTCCAACCCAGACAACTGCCAGACCCTCAGCAGCTGCACCATTTTAAAGTGCTGGGCAAAAAACTGCAAGGGGGACTCCATTGGGTAAAATGTGACTTTATTCAAAAAATTAAGTCCTGCTAGATCCCTTCAGGCTTGCCCCTTTTTCAGGTATAGCAATGTAAAACAATAAAAAGATATCTATACTGTTTAAAATACAGTAATAACTCACCCTGCTCTGCACATGCTCAGTTGCTCTCCATTTTTAGGCATTGCCGAATTTGTAGAGGCCGATCTGCTGACAGCTTTAAAGCGGAATTAAACCTTCCTATTCTTTACAGCCAAGGAAGCTGCTTCTGTTTGCTCTGCAACTGCTTTGGTGCTGCGCATGTGATCAGTTATGGCACCAGCCATTTAATGGTTTGACAGTTTGGTTGAGGACACAAGCATATGTGACTGTTATAAATCCTGGCATTCCTGGAATGTAACTTTGTTTTTGTTTTTTGAAACCGTTAAATTGATGGGTTTAGTTCCGCGTTATGATTTACTGCTGTGCAGGGGCTCTGGGCTTCAACAAAATGGCAACCTCTGGCAAGAAGAAACCAGAAAAATGCTGGAGGCAATTTACAGCGCACACTAATGTTGGTATCATAATTTCTCTATCGTTCATTGACACACAGCTCCTGATCTTTTTAACCACTGGGTTATACTGCCCCCTACATGAGTAGGACACTAGGCAGAGAAAAAGTTAGACTACGCCTATGGGCAGTACCAGGGGGTATACTCCCACTCTCAGCTATTGGCACTTTCCTTGCTGGGAAGTTCAGTCCTTGCTTTTTTTCTTAATGGATTTTTCTTTTTTTTCCTGTTTGAGAATATACAGTCAACTGCTGGACTGGGCGATGGGCTGGATATTTTTTTAAAATCAAGTGGTCACCCCAGTCTGGCCAGCGCGCATGTGAAGGCCTCAGCTCCGCGCTAGGTCATCCGCGACATAGCCCCACCGGGCGTGGGCTGGCCTGCGAGTTGAGCATCTCACAAGGTCGCATATGACCTGGCCTCGGCCTGAGTCGCACCGTTCCTCCTGCTGGCCGACAGCCCTCCCCCCCCCCCCCCATTTTGATGGAGAGCAGGTTCTGTCTGGAATGGTGCCTACCCTGTTCCTGGTACGGTAAGTATCTGCCCCTCCCCCTAGAGGGTCTTGGGGTGGACATGGGTCGCTCCCTGGTACAGTCAGACCCCTCTGTTCTCCTCCTTCCCATGCAGTGTCGCCCCTCATCTGCCTACATCCCCCCCCCCCCTCCACCCTCCCCATGGGGTTGCCATACCACCTTTTCAGGTCGTTCTGGGGTGTGGAGTTGGTGATGGGTGTGGAGGGGGGGATTGGCTTTTGGGAGGGGGCTGTACCTGGTGGGGGCACCTGCAGGGTCCCCCTTCCTGCTGGTGTCATTTTTGGGGCTCTTGGGACCCCTCCTGGGCTCCCGGGAGCTGTGCGGTGCCACGCAAGGCTGACCTTTTCTTGCAGCCTGTGTGCTGTTGATTCGTCGGCCATGTTTGTGTAGCCTCAGTGGCCATTTTCTAGTGATTTCTTTTTGCTAGCCATGGCTGTGGAGCATATATGGACGGTGATTTCCGCGGTGGGAGCCCCTCCTTATCTCCTGGTGCTGACTCCTGGATCTTTCTGATCGCCGCATGTGTGTGCAGATAGCCTGGTGCTGCAGTGCCTGATCGGTGGGTGGTGAGTCTGGTGGGGGTCCTCTCCCTCTCTGCCATAAGATCTGTGTTTTTATACCTTTTTATTGTGGGTTTCCCTTTTTCACTCATGGAGTCCCTGGAGCACATTTCCCCACCTGATCCCCTCTCAGAGGCTACCGGGCTCTCCGGGTCCCAGCAATCCTTTACTGCACTGACGGCAGCCCTGGAGTCTTTGGTGTCCAAGGTGGATTTGGTCCTGGGGAAACGAGCTAGCAAAAAGCATGCCCCGCCTTCACCTGCCTCATCTGTCTCATCAGATCCTGATTCGGCCATCGCAGGCGCGAGTCACCCTGTGTCCACACACCCTGATTTCTCAGATAGAGAGGATGATTGCTTTGCTCCTTTAGCTGTGCCTGTGCATGAAAAGGCGCTGGTGGATGCACTGATTGTATCTGTGCGTGAGACTTTAAAAATGGAGGATGTGGCCGATGCCGCATCAGAGGCATTGGTTCCTTTTGGCACCCACAAGCCCTCCAGAGCGGTAAGGGTGTTTCCCTTTCCCGCTTACTTTGACAAAATTGATGCTAAACAGTGGGGTTGTCCAAAACGCCCCCTTGTGGTCCCTAAGTGTTTTGTTATGCGGTACCCTTATGATAACTCCTGCTTAAAAAGTGGACTGTCCCACCTGTGGTAGACTCTCTGGTTTCTAGGTTTTAACAAAGCAACCATGATTCCGGTTGAGGAGTCCCTGGCCTTAAAGGACCCGGCTGACAGAAAAGCCGAGGTTGTGGTCCGCCATATGTACACTGTGGCTGGTTCGGCACTTAGGTCGGTTTTTACTATTGCCCTGGTGTCATAAACTATGACCGAGTGGACCAAGCTTTTATGCTGGGACCTGGAGGGGGAGCAGCTTCCTCCTGCCTTTGCTAAGCTGGCGGACCAGTTGGCCGCAGTTTGTCTGTGATGCCTCTTTTGAATGCAGCTCCTGTGATTGTGAATCTGTCTGTCTCAGTAGTGGTCCTTAAGCGTGTTATTTGGCTTAGATGCTGGTCTGCGGACCAGACTGCTAAGAAGGCCTTATCTGATCTCCCCTTCCTGTTTGGAGCTTCCCTGGATGACATCTTTAAGGGTTTCACCGGGGGGAAGAGTACCTTTCTTTCGCAGGCTAGAAAGGGCAAGGAGCCCCGTTGTAGACGTGGTCCATCCTTCTCGGCACATACGTTTTTTTCGTCCCTCTGGATCTCAAGACAAGGGATCAAAGCACTTCAGGGCCTCCTGTGGATCCTGATGAACCTGGTCTAGCAAGGTGAGAGCGGGCTTCTCCAGATCTGCGGACAAGGCTCCCTCAGCATAAAGGGGTGCCTTCCCGCCATATGTTGGGTGGGGGGATGTCTTCGCTGGTTTCTGGACCTGTGGACCTCCCTAGTACAGGACAAGTGGGTCCACAAAGTCATATGTTCCGGCTGATTGTCCCAGGAATGACTTTGGAACGTTTTTAGGGGTTTTATTCAAACCGGATAAGTCTCCAAGAAGGAGGGCAAAGTGCATCCAATTCTGGACCTCAAGGTGCTAAACTGCTTTGTGTGGGTGCAGAATTTCCGAATAGAGTCCATTCACATGGTAGTAGCATACCGGCATCAGGGGGATCTTCTTGCTTCGATCAACATCAAGGACGCTTACCTTCACATTCCAATATGTGTTGGTCACCAGCGCTTCCTCCACTTTGCCGTGGGGGTTAGCATTATCAGTTTGTGGCATTACCCCTTTGGTCTCGCCTCTGCTTCTGGGTTCGTCACAAAAGTGTTGGCCCCAGTACTGGCATTGTTGCATCAGTGGGGTATCATGGTACTGAGGTACCTGGACTATCTTCTGCTGCGAGCAGTCTCCTACTGCTCTGTTGGACAATTTGGAGATTATTCTGCAAACTCTGAGGGAGTTTGGTTGTATTCTGAACCTTTTAAGAAGTCTGCTCTGGTTCTGTCCACAAATCTGGACTATCTGGGTCTGACTCTGGACTTGGCCTTAGCCAGAGTGTTCCTTCCTCTCGAAAAACTTTAGAAACTGCAGGAAGCAATTCAACTTCTGGTGTCCCGCAGACGGTCATTCCTTTGGACTTGCATGCGGGTTCTGGGCCTGATGGTGTCTGCCTTCAAGGCGGTTCCGTTTACACAGTTTCACACAAGCTCCCTGCAAAGAGAGATTCTGGTCAAATGGGACAAGAATCCACAGTGTATAGACAAACTGATCCGGCTGAGCCAGGGTACGAGAGGGTCCCTGATCTAGTGGCTTTGTTCTCCGGCACTTCGCCAGGGCAAATCCTTTCTCCCCCTGTACTGGACGGTGGTCACCACGGATGCCAGCCTGTCCAGGTGGAGAGGCGTCCTCAGAAAAGATTCTGCTCGGGGGGTCTGGACACTGGAAGAGTCCAGACTGCAGACCAGTGTACTGGAGCTCCGAGTGATCAGACTTTGTCTGGATCGTTGGATGGATCATCTTCAGGGGTTGTCCGGTGTGAATTCAATTGGACAATGCCACGGCTGTGACCTATGTCAATCACATAGCCAGCATTCTAGGGTAGGAAGAATGTTTGTTTTATTCCAGCCATCTCTGCTGTACACGTTCCGGGGGTGGAAAATTGTCAGGCAAATTGCCTCAGTCGACTGGTGTTGGACCAGGGGTATTGGTCACTTCACCTGGAGGTGTTTCATCAGTTGTGCCTCTGGTGGGGTACTCCCAAGGTGGACCTGTTGGCCTCTTGTCTCAACAGGAAGGTGCAGAGGTTTGTGGCATGGTCTTGGGACCCTCTGGAGGATGCCACAGATGCGCTAGTGGCCCCGTGGGGGTCAGGATCGTCTGATTTACGCCTTTCTCCTTCTCAAGCTTCTGCAAAGACTTCTGTGAAGGATCGAGGTAGAAGGGATTCCGATCATCTTGGTGGCTCCAGACCTCGCCAGTCTTGGTACGCCGATCTGGTACGACTGGTCGTCTGTTTCTTGGGAGTCTTCCTCTCAGGGAAGATCTGCTGTGCCAATCTTCCATCCTTCTTTACAGTCGCTGGCTTTAAAGCGGAGTTCCGGGCACAGAAGTAATTTTTTACTAAACATACCCCCAGGACAGTCAGGGCTAGCACATTCCACAATGGCTAGCCTCTGATCTGTCCCGGTTCGCACTTACCTTTTAGAAGAAATACTTACTTATAAAATTTCTTCCACAGCGTTTCCATCTCTCTTGTGGGCAGCTGAAGCCGGCGCGGTCCTCTTCTGTGTCTTCTTGTCCCAGAATGCGCCTGCACCGGCCCCTCTCGCCACTTCCGGTGCGGCGCCGCATTCCTCCACAGCTTCTGGGCATGCCCAGAAGCTGTTTAGCAGGGGAATGCGGCGTCGCCCGGAAATGACGAGCGGGGCCGGTGCCGTCGCATTGATTCCTGGGAGCTATGACGTTCAGCTCCCAGGAATCCTAGCGAGACAGGAAGTGACGGGGTGAGCCGCGGCTCCGAGGGAGGAAGTACTCTGAGGTGAGTATCTTTGATCTTCAATTACAAGGTAAGTAAACAAAAAAAAAAAAAAAAATAACTATCCAATTCCTTTTCAGGTGAGGTCTACCTAGCGGAGGGGCACAAAAAATATTGCTTTTGTGCCCGGAACTCCGCTTTAACTGCTTGGCTGTTGAAAGCCAGGTGCTGAAAGATAGGTTTGTCTGATTCAGTGATTCCTACGCTGTTAAAAGCTAGAAAATCTACCTCTAGGAAGATCTACCATCATACATGGAAGTCGTACATTGCGTGGTGTGAATCTCTTGGGGTTCATCCTTGCTCCTCTTTGGCGGCTCGGATCTTGACCTTCCTCCAAGGGGATGTTGAGCAGTGCCTGGCCTTGAGTACTATCAAGGGCCAGGTCTCGGCCTTGGCGGTTTTCTTTCAACGACCTTTGGCTACGATTTCCTTGGTGCGTACTTTTATCCAGCGAATTCGACACTTTGCTCCTCATTACCGCATTGGGACCTCAATTTGATGCTTTCAGTCCTCCAGAAATCTCCTTTTGAAAATCTTAGAGGTTCCCCTGCTTCTGTTATCCCAGAAGGTGGCCTTTTTGGGGGCAATCACTTCTGCGTGCAGGGTGTCGGAGCAGTGTGGCGTTGTCTTGTCTACCTTACTTGGTGGTTCACAGAAATAAGGTGGTTCTTCACCCTGGTCCTTCATTTCTTCCAAAAGTTGTCTCCGATTTTCATTTGAATGAAGACATTGTGTTGCCTTCCCTGTGTCCCAGGCCAAAACATCCTAAGGAAATAGCCTTGCATTCCTTGGATGTGGTTCTGACAGCTACACAGTCTTTTAGGAAGTCAGACTATTTGTGCTCACTGACGGACCTCAGAAGGGGTTGTCTGCTTCTGCTGCGACCATTTCCAGATGGATCAGATGGATGACGGTGTTTCAAGCCTATTCATTTAAGGATCAGGTTCCTCCTTTCCCTGTTACGGCGCACTCTACTAGGGTGCTTAGTACCTCCTGGGACTTCTGTCATCAGGCGTCAGTGATGCAGGTTTGCAAGGCGGCTACCTGGTAGTCTGTGCACACCTTTATAAAATTTTATAAAGTGGATGTGTTGGCATCTGTGGATGTTTCCTTTGGCCGCAAGGTTTTGCAGGCTGCTATTTAGAGGACCTGGTCCTCTTTGAGGGTGTATTTGGTTTTTTTTTTTTTCAGGTGAGCTCCAGTTGTTCTTGGTTGAGCTCCATGTACAAAAATAAAGAAAATAAGGAGTCCCTCACAAGGGGGATATCCAAAAGAAAAGTTGAAACCGAGGACCAACAACGGTATAAATTTGCAAAAATGTGTTGAAAAATGCTGGCACATAGCGTTTCATTACTAAAAATATCCAGTAATAAAAAACACCCAGTGAATACACAAAATAAACCTAGTCAAAACAAGCACATAAAACGGGCCCCACACATCCACACATACATTCCATTCAGAACCTCTAATGTATGCTATTCCAAATATTAGTGTCAATATTATGAGATAATATCAAAGATGGCTATTCAGCATGTTCAGATGCTCAATTAGGCACTAGAGTAAACATGGATTAAAGCAATAAGGGGTTCACATCAAATAGACAGCTCAGGACAAAATCAGGCCTCCAGGTATTGCACTTTAACTAGCGCTGGTAATGAAAAAATTATTTTTTGTAACAAGGGTCATGTCCATGTGGCATAGAGGACCCCTGAAATTTCCTCCTCACTCAAGGTAGGGGAGAACAGTATAAGCAAAATATCACCCCAGATATCCTATTGGTCATCTTAAAATTAAGAGCATATGAGCAGAAGCAAAAAAAAAAAAGGAAATAATGAGACTAGGATGGGCTTCATGGACAGCGGTGCTGGGTCTCAGCCAGAGGACCTGAATTGCTGGACTTAGAAAACGGGTGAGTCGCCCTCTGAGACTGCTAAGTTTAACCATCTGCTACCCCGATCCTTCATGCTGTCCTGATGAACTTTGATTGCCCAAGTGCAGGAGTCCATGAGTTTTAGTCTGGCTGAACTTTTATAATTCCATCTCTGGGACCACTCCATCTACTCATTAATGACTCTGCTCTGGTTAGAGATTATGCTCCTCTGGAAACAGGTGGCTGACTTGATTATTAAACTTTAATGCTTTGAGGTGGCTATCTTTTTTCAGGGGTCCTCTATGCCACATGGACACGACCCTTGATACCAGAAAAATGTTTTTAATGACCAGCGCTAGTTAAGGAGCAATACCCGGAGGCCTGATGTTCTGAGCGGTCTATTTGATGTGAACCCCTTACTGCTTTAATCCATGTTTACTGTAGTGCCCAATTGCACGTCTGAACATGTTAAATAGCTATCGTTGATATTATCTCATATTATTGACACTAATATTTGGAATAGCATACATTATTAGAGGTTCTGAATGGAACGTATGTGTGGATGTGTGGGGCCCGTTTTATGTGCTTGTTTTGACTAGCTTTATTTTGTGTATTCACTGGGTGTCTGGGTGTTTTTGTATTACTGGATATTTTTAGTAATTAAACTCTATGTGCCAGCATTTTTCAATAAATGTTTGCAATTTTATACCATTGTTGGTCCTCTGTTTCAACTTATCTTTTGGATATCCCCCTTGTGAGGGACTCCTTATTTTCTTTATTTTTGTATATGTCTCAGTTGTAGAGGTACCCGGTCCTATTGGACAATGCGGTTATTGCATTACTAGGATTTCCATTCCCCTTATTTGTTGGGTCTTGAATGGTAGAAGGATCCCATGAGTTTTTATATTTCGTTTTTTTTTTTTTTTTTTTTTTTTTTAGCTCCATGTTACCTGGTTGACTATGGTTTAGTGTTGGGGGATTGTTTTTTCTGCTGTTCCACACCCCTCATGTTTAACACAGCTTTGGGATGTCCCAATGGTTAAGAAGATCAGTAGATGTGTCTATTCATGAGCAATCGAGAAAATTGGATTTTTGTCCTACCGTAAAATCCATTTCTCTGATGTTTGACGGACACCGCACCCACCCCTCTGTGGAGTTGGATTTCTTCTGACACTGCTTGTAACAAAACTAAGTGCCTATAGCTGAGATTAGGAGTATACCCCCTGGGACTGCCCATAGGCATAGTCAAGCTTTTTTCTGCCTAGTGTCCTACTCCTGTAGGGGGCAGTATAACCCAATGGTTAAGAAGATCAGGAGCTGTGTCTGTCAGTGAACATCAGAGAAATGGATTTTACGGTAGGATAAAAATCCCATTTTTTAATTGTGGAATTCTGTTCCTTGCTAAAGAACCTATTTATTTATTTTATTTTTTAATCCAGTTGTTATGGGTAAAATTCCACTTTGAGGCATAAAAACTTTTCATGTTCACATACCACATTTTTCCCTATAAATAAACAGTTATTTTAAATCTGATAATCTTCCGTTGTGATACCATGAAGGGGAGTCCTCAGTGAGTTAGAAAGTCCATAATATTTTTTTATTTGTTCTAAATGATTTGGCTTAGTACACAATCTTTTAATTAGCCCTAAATAGACGTTTTAGATGTTTTTTTTTCTCCTTATTTTTCTGAATTTCGGGATATGATTGTGAAACCATGTCATCTTATCTGTTTGAAATCCTTATTCTGAATTTGTTATACTGTTCATCCTGTCACTTTATGGCAGTAAGCAAAAGTGGAAAGCAAGGCTGGCAATTGAAAGTAGTATTAAAGTGGTTGTAAACCCCATTCCCAAAATTTGATTTTGGCACTTATACCTGTAGTGTTTACATATCTCTCTCCAAAGCACATATCTCTCTCCAAAGCACTTATCTCTCTCCGATGCACTAAGTGTTGTGTCCTTCTACTACTTTGTTCCTCTGTTATCAGCATGATAACTTCTGACAAGCTCTCCAACATACGAGATAAAAGCAGGATGAAATTTGTGTCAGGCGGGAGCTTAGAGATAGATAAGCAGAGAGCTCGTCTATTCGGACTGGAGCTCTGCATGTTTCTTCGTACCTCTGCCTATGTGGGGGGGGGGGGGTGCCTTTCCTCCAATCTGCTCCCACACAGTGTATGCCCAGACTCCCCACCCACTGCTGAATGAGGAAACAAGATTTCTAACATGGGTTGCACTTTCTAAAGAGTCTAGAAAGCTGAAGACCGCAGAGATACAAGTAAAACTTCTATAAGGAGATTTGTTTCTTCTCAGTGTATCATCCAAAGCTGTTCACTTCACTGAGTAGAGAAAAGGGTTTACATCCACTTTAACATGCTATCCATGAAGCTGTCCTATAAGCATTTAGCATTTCAATCACATAGTCAATCAGTGAACCATTTTCCTCCTTTGCTTCCTAAATTTGTGATCTGATGACGATGGGATGTGCAATCGTTTGAAACGCATCCTATCATGTGACAAACGCTTTTTCTTTGTATGCTCAACTTTTTCTAACTCTTTCTAGCAACTTTCATCTGAAGAAAATTATCACAACACACATGAAAACCAATCAGATATTCAATACGGTTCTCCTCCCAAGGGCTGGTCAGAAGAGCTGGATCAGCATGGCCATACCTTCTTTATTAATGACCAAACCAATGAGAAGGTAGATCTGTGATTCTCTTGCTTGCTTTTATTATCATTGCATACTTTACGTGTTGCCTTTTGTCCTGTTGATGCCATTCCTATTCTACTGCCTGCTATTCCTAATATCAGATTTTGATCTCAAAATAAACATTATCTACCACAGCAGAGGCCCTGAGCATTACTAAGAAAAAAGGTGACCAAATTCTAGTCAGTCTAATGCTGGCCACCCCATGGACTAAGTGAGAGAAATTGCTCCATTCCCCCTGCCCTGTCCACACCAAACATGCTGAAATTTGACCAGTCCTGCTGAACCTTCTGAATTGTGATCAGTCTGAGGCCAGCTTTGGTTGAACACTAGATTCAGCGTATGAAGATGAAGTGGCTGGAGGTAATCGAGGTTGGGTTCTTGAGAAGTTGGAAAATGCGCTCCCAGATAGCGGTATGCTGGGCGTATAAATAAGGTAGTAAGTGCCGCATCCTAACTTAGATCAAAAATTGAAAGGGAGGAAACATGGACTTTAAAGCACTGAGTATTTATAAAATCACATTCTTTATTATATAATACATCTAAAATCATCAAACAAAAACCAAAAAAGACGTACAACAATGATATCCCATATGAGGGAACTGGACAATTATATAATCGCAATATAATATAACAATAATACTTCACATCGAGACGATCATGACCGCAGGTGACGGGGAATGGTACTGTCATCCCGGGAGTATCGAGCGATGTGTATTAGCAGTAGATCATACAATTTCGTTGAGCCATATTGCTCGACATGTTTCGCCTAATGCTTCCTCTCGGAGCTAATGGATCAATATTCTGTAAAATTCAATAGGCAATGACGATATAGGTAAGAGGTATAATAAATAACCAACAGGGAAGATGTGTGGAGGATCAGAATTGTCACTGTTGATGGTTATAAAGGTAAACACGCAACCAAGCGTTAAAGATCAGCAAGAATTGATATAAAAGCACATCAACTGGTGTGCCAATGAGGTATACTTGTATAGAGTAGAGTACTCATATATGTAACAAGTATATGTGTTAAGAGATGCCTGGTAGCGCCAGAGAAATAACCCTTACACAACATCTGGATGGGGGGATGTATGCTCTGGGATCGCATGTTGTGTAAGGGTTATTTCTCTTGCCCTACCAGGCATCTCTGAGCACATATACTTGTTACATATATGAGTACTCTACGCTATACAAGTATACCTCATTGGCACACCAGTTGATGTGCTTTTATATCAATTCTTGCTGATTTTCAACGCTTGGTTGCGTGTTTACCTTTATAACCATCAACAGTAACAATTCTGATCCTCCATACATCTTCCCTGTTGGTTATTTATTATACCTCTTACCTATATCGTCATTGCCTATTGAATTTTACAGAATATTGATTACATTACACTCTAAATGTACAACCTCCTTTACATCTACCAACAGCTAAAGAATGCAACTGTCTGCCTGGTTAAATATAGATTGATTGGATAGTTTAAGTACATCCTCATTACTCCGTTTTGGTAAATCTAAAGTTGATTGTACAGTCAGATTGCAACATGTATATTGAGCCCTAAATAGGGACATTTATAGAGGTAGTAAACCGCAAAAAAGAGAGAAAAAAATAAAAATCGGGTCCCGGGCAGTTTAAGTCCTAATGTGCTTCTCCCGGGTCACGCTATCACAACTGAAGGCGCTTCAATCTTCACCCGGTCTTGTTTCTGGGTTTGCAGGCTTCAGCAGTATGAGCATGCGCGTGGGAGTCACAGTTTACAGCATGGCTATGAAGGAACGGCAAGGGTATGTGACGCCACCGGCTGCATCTAAAGTAAATATCTCCTAAACCTTGTATATTTAGGAGGTATTTACTGTACCTATAAGCCTTATTATAGGCTTACCTATAGGTCAAAATCCTACATGGGAGTTTACTCCCATTTTAAGCAGCTGCTTGTGCATGCTATGCCAGCTAGATGTTTTTAGAATCGGCCACACAAATTGTGAGTGGCCCATAAGTAGTTGGCAAAGCAACACAAAATCTGCCATGCCACAAATTAGAACAAAGACTGATAGTCAATACACCAGGTGTATGTTTTCAATCCACCAAGTAAAAGGAATCATTGGACCCCAAACAGTTGAAGCAGAGAGCTTCCATTCACTTCCCTACAGTTATAAAATAAGCCAGATCCACTGGGAATCCTACTGTTATTTAGTTGTTTTATAGACCGGGAATATAGTGGTCAAAGTTTCATGCCCCCTGTGATGTCAAAACCTTATAAAAGTAGTATTATACTCTAGTTAGACACATTGAGTACAGTAAATGATTCTGCCTTTTGTTAATTGACAGACAAAGCTCTCCATATTCAGAACCATAGATTATATTGCCCCTTCAGGAGTAGGCAGAAAAGACTTGGCTACACCCTTGGGCAATCCTAGGTGGTATACCCCCCCCCCCCCACACTTTGCTATAGGCCTTCAGTTTGTTTTGGTGCTCCCTGTGGGCCGCCTTGGTACCCCCCTCCCCTCTCTGGGGGGGTAGCGCAGTGGGTTGGCAGATGGCAGGGGATGGTGTGCTGCACTGTAAGGGGGGGGGGGGGGCCCTCTGGCAGTTTCCCCTTTCCATGGTGGCTGTTGCAAGGGCTCCCTCCTGGGTCCCTGGAAGCCTCCTGGATGCGGCGTGTAGTGGCCATTTTGCTTGTGTGTTTCTATTGACTGGCGGCCATGTTTGTGTGGTCTGGGGACCATATTTGATTGGTCCAGGCGTGCATATGGAGCGGCGGCCATGACGGTGGAGCCTCTGGGTAGTGATTTTGGCTATGGGAGCTCCTCCTCCCCCTGATGTTGACTGAGCTACTCTAGTGGGGTGGTGAATCTGCTGGGGTCCCTCCCCTCTCTCTGCTGCAACTTGTGGGGTGCTCCAGTGGTGGTAGCAGTGCATTGGGGTGTCCCAGAGTGGTGCTAGACACTTTGTGCTGGGTTCCCCTTTTTACTTTATGGAGTCTCTGGAGCATGTTTCCCCACCTGACCCCCTCTCTGAGGCTGCGGGTCCCAGCCATCCATTGATGCACTGACGGAGGTCCTGGAGTCCTTTTTTTTTTCCCGGGGGGAGGTGGCCTTTGGGCGGCAGGCTAGAAAAAAGCTGCCCCTGCCCTCCCCAGCCTCATCTGTCTTGTCAGATCCTGAATCTGACTCAGCCGCAGCGGTCTTGGCCCACCCTGCAGGGTTTGTAGCCACGCTCCCTGATCTATTAAATAGGATGATTCCTCCACTCCTGTAGCTGTGCACTCAAGAAGGCGCTAGTTGACGCACTGGTTTACATCTGTGCCGGAGACTTTAAAAATGGAGGATTCAGCTGAGACTGCGGCAGTGGTGCTTTGGCACCCACAAGCCATCTCGCACGTCAAAAGTGTTTCCTTATCCTGCCTATTTTGACAAGTTTGTTTATAAACGCCTCTGTGTGGTTCCTAAACTCTTTGCCTGTGAGGTACCCCTTTGAAGAGTCACTTCTCAGGAAGTGGACTGTCCCACCAGCGGTGGACCACTCTGTCTCCAGGTTGAACAAGGAAACCGTGATTTCAGTGTAGGAATCTCTGGCTTTTAAACATCCGGCTGACAGGAAGGTGGAGTCTCTGGCCCGCTATATGTTCACTATTGCTGGGTCAGCGCTGAGGCCAGTCCTAGCCATTGCCCTGGTGCCACAAACACTGAGTGGGCTAAACTTTTGTGCCATGACCTAGAGCAGTGTTTCTAAACCTTTTTTAAGTCAAGGCACCCTTTGAAAGTATATTCAGTCTCGAGGCACCCCAATCTAATGCGGGGTACACATTATGAGGTTTGTTTCGTACCTCCCACCAACCCAGCTACTCTCCCTTTACCTGTCAAGGCAGGAGCCAAGGTTGGACACAATGCTTTGCGGCTATGGCAGGATTTATACCCCCTGTTGCATTCAGCGGGTACTGCTGATCAATGGGGCCATGCTATAACCACCCTGGAACCGCGGGCACTGTATGCAGTTGCAGCACAGTGGTGCTGCATTTAGGGGGTAAAACAGGCAGTGGTGAGGTGACCTACACATTCTCACCACCTGTCAAATGCCTCTTAAAAGTGATCCAAGCATGAATTGCTTTTCAGAGGAGAGGCATTCTGATTGTACAGAGTGCTAGGGGTCAGCATCAAAACATACATACATACATACATACATACATACATACATACATACATACATACATACACGCATATAAACATACATACACATACTTTACATTCATTTATCCACATATACAGTATCTCAAAAGTGAGTACACCTCCACATTTTTGTAAATATTTTATTATATCTTTTTCTTGTGACAACACTGAAGAAATTACACTTTGCTACAATGTAAAGTAGTGAGTGTACAGATTGCATAACAGTGTAAATTTGCTGTCCCCTCAAAAAAACTCAACACAGCCATAAATGTCTAAACTGCTGGCAACAAAAGTGAGTACACCCCTAAGTGAAATGTCCAAATTGTACTAACAAATAGGTTTAACTGCCATCGATTAAAATCTTTTACTAGATGCCTGCGTAGTTGGGGACGTTTTTGGCAATATTTCCACGCACGGCACCCCTGGGGACTCTGCGGCACCCCGGTTGAGAAACCCTGACCTAGAGGGTGAACAGATTCCCCCTGCTTTTGCTTTGTTGGCGAACCAGTTGGTCCAGGGGCTGCAGTTTGGCTGCGATGCCTCTTTGAATGCAGCTTTCCTGATTTCTAAGCTATCTATTTCGGCAGTGGTGCTTAGGCGTGTATTGTGGCTTAAGTGTTGGTCAGTGGACTAAACTTCTAGGGGGAAAAAAAAGCTCGGACTGATTTACCCTTTCAAGGCGATCACCTGTTTGGGGCTAGCCTGGATGATATTAAGAGTCTCACAGGGGGAGGAGTACCTTTCTTCCACAGTCTGAGAAGGGAAAAGAATCTCGTCCTAGACGTGGCCGCTCTTTCTTCGCTCACAAAATTTTTTTGACAAGGGGTTAAAACCTTTCAAGTCCTCCTTGGGAGGTTCTAAGCGGCCCTGGTCTTGCTCCTTCAGCATGAAGGTGCGCTATCACCAATGCCTGAGGTGGGGGGACATATTTGCTGGTTTCCGGGTCTGTGGACCTTCTTAGTAAATGACAAATGGGTCCACAAACAAATAGGGTCCAGTTACAAGAGAGTTTCGTTCTTGTCTTCTGGAAAGGTTCTTTCCTTCCAATGTGCATCTGTTCCTGGACCAATTGCAAGATCTCTTTGCGGAGGTTCAAGACCTGTTGTTTCAAGGTGTGATTGCCCCTGTTCCAGTAACCAAACGGTTTCAAGGTTTTTATTCAAACCTGTTCACGGTCCTAAAGGTTGAAGGCAAGGCGCGGCCGATTCTGGACCTCAAAGGCCCTGAATTGCTTTGTGCAGGTACAGAATTTTAAAATGGAGTCCATTCGCATGGTGGTGGCATCCCTACATCAGGGGGATATTCTTGCCTCTATCAACATCAAGGATGCTCACCTGCACATGCCAAAATTTGCCCGACACCAGCGCTTCCTCCATTGTGCTGTGGGAGAGGAGCACTATCAGTTTGTTGGCGTTATCCTTTGGTCTCACTTCCGCTCCTCGGGTCTTCACAAAAGTGTGGGGTCCTGTTCTGCGTTGATACTTCAGCAGGGAATTGTGGTACGGTATTGGGCTACCTGGACTACCACCTCCTTGCGAGCAGAGTACTCAGCTTCCTTGATGAATGACATGGAGATCACTATACAGGCCCTGAGAGAGTTTGGTTGGCTTCTAATTTACCAGAAGTCTGCTCTTAATCTATCCAGAAAATTTGATTATCTGGGTCTGACTCTGGATTCAGCTCTAGCCAGTGTTTTCCTTCCTCTGGACTAACTCCAAAAGTTGCATGCTGCGATTCATCTACTGCTGTCCAGCAGGTGGTCCTCCCTCTGGTCTTGCAGGTGCTGGGCCTTATGGTGTACCTTTGAGGCAGTTCTGTTTGCACAGTTCCGTATGAGTTACCTTCAAAGGGAGATCCTGGTGAAATGGGACAAGTATCTGAGGGCTCTGGACAGTCAGATCTGGCTTAACCGGGAAACCAGCAGGGCAAATCTTTTCTCCCCTTTTAGTGGCCAGTGGTCACTACTTATGTCTGTCTGTCTGGGTGGGGTGGTGTCCTGGGACTGAGCTCCGCTCAGGGTTGTTGGACGCTGGAGGAGTCCAGACTACCGATCAATGTCTTGGAACTCCGAGCGATCAGCCTGTGCCTGGATCACTGGACAGAGGGGTCCCCGGGGTCCCAGTACGGATCCAGTCAAACAATGCCATGGTGGTGGCTTATGTCAATCACCAGGGTGGAACAAAGAGTGTGTTGGCAGCCCTGGAAGTAGCCGGCATCCTCCGGTGGGCAGAACGCTTTGTTACGGCACTCTCTGCTGTACGCATTCCAGGAGTAGAAAACTGGCAGGCAGACTATCTGTCGACAGGCGTTGAACCAAGGGGAGTATTCCCTTCATCCGCATGTTTTTCATCAGCTATGTCTCCGGTGGTGCACCCCCGTGGTGGATCAATTGGCGTCTCGGCGAAACGGAAAGGTACACAGGTTTGTGGTAAGATCACACGATTCTGTGGTGGCCCCATGGGGCCAGTATCCTCTGATCTAAGCCTTCCCTCTCAAGCTTC
Source organism: Pelophylax lessonae (assembly GCF_965119305.1). NCBI lineage: Eukaryota > Metazoa > Chordata > Amphibia > Anura > Ranidae > Pelophylax > Pelophylax lessonae. The sequence goes on along the minus strand of NC_138772.1, from coordinate 86,192,508 downwards.
TGCCATGGCTTTTGCGCAGGATCGAGGCTGTAGGGATTGCGGTCATTTGATTGGCCTCGCCTGTCTTGGTACGCCAGCCTGGTGCGATTGGTCGCCGACGTCCCTTGGAGACTGCCTCTCAGGGAGAATTTTCTGTCCCAAGGGTCGATCATCCATTCTGCTGTACAGTCGGTGGCTTTGACGGCCTGGCTGTTTAAAGTCAGGTGCTGAAGGATAGAGGTTTGCCTGGGTCGGTGATTCCGACACTACTGAAGGCTAGGAAGTGTACCTTTTTTAGGATGATCTACCATTGTATGTGGAAAGCGTACATTTCGTAGTGTTGAGTCGATCAGTGTTCACCCTCGTTCTTTTTCGGTGGCTCAGATTTTGATCTTTTTAACAAGGTGTTAAACAAATTGGCCTTCCATCAGTACCCTCAAGGGCCAGATGTCAGCCTTGGGGTCCTCTTTCAGTGACCCTTGGCCACACACTCCTTGGTGCATACTTTTATTCAAGGGGTTCAGCATCTGACTCTACCGGTGCGGCCTCTACTGCCGTTGGATTTTAATTTGGTACTTTCAGTTCACCAGAAACCACCCTTTGAAAATATTCGGGCGATTCCCCTGCTTATGCTGTCCCAGGTGACCTTTTTGGTGGCTATAACCTCTGCTCGCAGGGGGCTGGGGGCATTATCTTGTCTTACCCCCTACCTGGTGGTCCCCAAAAATAAGGTGGTTCTTTTATTGAAGACATTGTGTTGCCTTCCCTGTGTCCCAGGCCCAAACATCCTAAGGAATTTGTGTTGCATGCCCTGGATGTGTTTTGGGCGATTCAAGCGTATTTGGCAGCCACAGAGTCCTTTCGGAGGTCAGACTCACGGTTTTTGGTCACGGACAGGCCAAAAAAAGGGCTGTGTGCTTCTTCTGCTAACCTTTTCAAATGGATCAGACTGACGGTGATTCAGGCCTAGTCTATCAAGGGTCAGGTTCCTCCTTTCCCTGTAACTGCGCACTCTGTTGGGGCGCTTGGTGCTTCTTGGGCCTTCCGTCATCAGGTGTCAGTGGTGTAGGTTTGCAAGGCAGCCACTTGCACATTGTGCACACTTTCTCTACAAAGTGGATGTGTTGGCATCTGGAGGTGTATTCTTTGGTCCAAGGTTTTGCAGGCTGCTGCTTATATAGGGTCTGTTCACTCTGAGGGTGTATTCAGGTTAGGCTCCAGTTGTTTTTGTGGAGCTCTTGTTTATCTGGTTGGCTATTGTGTTTAGCCTTGGGATTTTTGTTGTCCCATTCCTAATGTTTGGCACTGCTTGGGGAAGTCCCAATGGTTCTGAATATGGAGCGATGCTTCCATCAATTAACTCAGAGAAATGGATACAGTAAGCACAAAATCCCTTTTTTTTTTTTTAATTTGTCCTATTATCCCGTACACCCTCTGAAGCTAAATAAAAGTTTTGTTCTTGTTCTGTTCAATTTACTTGCTAACCAAAGTTGGGGAGGTCAGCAAAAACTACATGCACATCACTGCCCACAAAAGAGTGGGTTTAACTTACTGATACATTATGGCAGCTGGTATGAAACTCTAGGTTTTAAAAATGCCATTTGCTAGTTTACTAGAAATTAGAATTTTAGTTTGGTTCCCTTCACATTATATCGCATATTAAACCTAAAAAAAAAAAAAAAAAAAAACAGCTGCCACCCCTATGTGCACCAGATTATCCAAATTAAACTAAGTGTGATTTTAGTCTTCCTAACTGGCCTTTTTTTATTGCAGTGGATAAAACACGTGGATGAGCAAGGCAGGCCATATTACTACAGTGCAGATGGGTCACGCTCTGAGTGGGAGCTGCCAAAGGTAATCTAAGCAATGGGCTTTTCATGAACAGCTAATATGTTGTCATGCTATCAGTAGTGGCTCTAGATATTAAATTTGGGTCTAAATTCTAACTGAAAGACTGCTATTTTACTAAGCACATAAGCGCCTGACAGTGTTTTTTTTTTTTTTTTTTTTCTTTTTTTCTTAAGCACTTTTGTTAACCCTTTTTTCCCCTCTTTATGCCCCTGATCTTCTTCAGCCTCATTTACACACTTTCTGTCTACATGCATTTGCTTCTGGATTAGTTGCAAATCATTGCTTTGCACCAGATTCCTGATAGTGATAATGGAGGATGATGCCTGTGCAGTGTTGTGTTGACATAACTGTTTAAAGTCTTAAGTGGGGTACACACTAGTAGAAAATCTGGCGAAAATTCCCATCAGAGGTAAAATCATCCGATTTTCGCCTAGTGTGTACACAACTTTCAGCAGCCGATGCTGACATTTTCAACGATAAAAAACGGAGGGACAAATACCAAAATTTTTATCGTCCATCCCCAGACGACCGATTTTCATTTAATGTGTATGCAGTACGTCCGTGAAAAATCGGATACGAAAGACCGCGCATGATCTGAAGTTGCTGACAACCCGGAAGTTTAGGAACAAATGTGCCAAAAAAAAGAAAAATCGGACGAGAAATTTCGTGAACATTTATGCAGTCAACTAAAAATAGTAATGAACGCGGAGAAGACAGAGAAAAATCGGAGGATATTTCGTCCAATTTTCGTCAAGTGTGTACGGCCGTTTACTCACGGGTGCAGTACTGAAAAACAAAGGGGGAGCTCCAGCCCAGCACATTACCTTAAAAGAGAACTCCGGACAATTGTTTTTCCCACATAGAGCATGAGTTACCTGGTCTTTTTTGTCTAGGGAGTCGGAGGGCTGAGATATACTTGCCTAATCCTCCGATCTTCCCAGTGCAAGACAGGTCCTATTGGCTCCTGCCCCCCTGCGGTCCAGCAGTCTTGTGCAAAGGACTGTTTCTGACATCACACCCATAGACTGGCTCTGGACGCGAATGTCAGAAAAAGCCCACCACTGAATGTGGCTAAGTTCCCTTTTCTGGAGGATCAAATGATCAAGTGAGTATAGGTTCTGCGTTTTCCCCTAGAAAAAATTAGGAGTTATAACCTATGCAGTATAGGAACAGCCCCACTGCGGGGGGGGGGGGGTGTATTGTCTGAAGTTGGGCTTTAATACACCTTTTTATTAGTGTTTGTAAAGGGTCCCCTAGCTCACTGGCTCTGATTGACAGCAGTGGGAGCCAATGGCTCCTACTGGTGTGTCTCAGCCAATGAGGAGGGAGAGACCCAAGAGAACTTCTACTCTTGTGCACATTGCTTGATCAGGCTCAGGTGAGGATTGGGGAGGCTGAGGGGGGAGCTGCACACAAAGTTTTTACCTTCAGCCTTTAGAACCACTTTTAATGTTTGAAAGTAAATAATATACTGTATTAACAAACAATATGGCTGACCCCTCTTAATCAGAGCCAAAAAACATAGTCTTTGGTATGGGTGCTAGGTGCATGTGACAGGATGACAATGCAGGAGCACAAGTACTTCTTTATATATATATATATATATATATATATATATATATATATATATATATATATATATATATATAATATGGAAGCCCTTTAAAAAGAAAAAAACTGTAAACTACTTTTAAAGATTACATTAACATGTTAAAGCTTATGTTAAGTGGGGTACACACTAGTAGAAAATCTGCCGAAAATTCCCGTCCGAGGTAAAATCGTACGATGTTTGGCTAGTGTGTACACAACTTTCAGCAGCCGATGCTGACATTTTCAATGAAAAAAAAAAATGGAGGGACAAACACCAAAATTTTTATCGTCCGTCCCCAGCACGACCAATTTTCGTTTAATGTGTATGCAGTACGTCCGCGAAAAATCGGATACGAAAGACCGCACATGATCTGAAGTTGCTGATGACCCGGAAGTTTAGGTACAAACGTCCAAAAAAAGAGAAAAAAACGGACGAGAAATTTCGTGAACATTATGCACTGTCAACTAAAGACGGTTATGTCCGCTGAGCATGAGAGAGAAAAATCTGATCATATTTTGTCCGATTTTCGTCAAGTGTGTACGAACCTTTAGATTCTGGCGATTGGGTTTAGGTGTACTTTAAAGGAGACTTTCTCTGGGCTTCATCACTGATCTTTCATCACTGCTGAAGTCTCTAAGCTGTAAACATGCCAGCCATGAGTTCACGCTTCTCCAGCGCCATCACCTTCCACTGTAATCAGTCACTGTGTATTGAAACTACACACTGATGTTTCAACTGGTAATCAATCTTATTGTTCCAGCACAACTGTGAACACTGCACCCAGCTCCTTTTTGATGCTTAAAAAAAAAAGCAAACAAATGCAGCCTTCACATCTAAGAATTGGTAAGCTGCAATATAATAAAAGTTTGCTTTTGGGTTTAATACCACTTTAGGATCCATTGGTGGTAAAATGTGTCAAAAGGAAGTCATGGATGGAGTGTTTGTAGTGCAGTTTCATTACAAACTAATTACTTTAAAGAGGAAGTAAGTCTGCGCTTTTTTATTTTTCTTACCTGCAAAGTAAATGCATAATGTGCTAGTATGCATCACATACTAGCACATTCTATGACTCTGACCTGCTAACAAAGCCCGCATCCATCTTCGCTCATCTTCCTTCCAGGTCCGTGGACTTCGGCTGTGCTACTGGCCGGAGCCACGTGACATTACCGGTCACGGCACAGGACTCCGAAGAAACGGCATGGACGGCACAGGACTCTGAAGAAACGGCATGGGCGGCTGTTCCTTCAGAGCGCATGCACTGATGACGTCAAGTTTAGGATATATTTACAGTACCAATAGGTAAGCCACCTTATAGGCTTACCTATAGGTACAAATTAAGTACGTTTTTAACTACTTTAGATGGGAGCTGTAGGATCAAACTGGTGAGCAGTTGTTCTTTGGAAAGACTGATTTAAAGCAGAAATACAAATGCAGATAATTTGGCAGAATAATAAAATTTTATGTACAGTATTTCATCTGTGTATTTGGTGGTTGCTCTGGAGTTCGACCGAAGGCTCGCGACGCTGTACCCAAATAAAATTGATGTCCTTTCTTTCCCACAAATAGAGCTTTCTTTTGGTTGTATTTGATCACCTGTGCGATTTTTTATTTTTTGCGCTATAAACAAAAAATGTGCGACAATTCTGAAGGAAAAAAAAAAACATTTTTAAGTTTCTGCTATATATCATTCCCAATTAAAAAATTAAAAATCATTTTTTTTTTTTATTTATCATTTTAGGCCAATATGTATTCTGCTACATATTTGACATTACTACAGTAATCGGTGCTAAAAATTTGCATGGTTACTGTACTAATGACACTGGCAGTGAAGGGGTTAACACCAGGGGCGATTAAAGTATTAAATGTGTCTCTAGGGGGTGCTTTATAACTGTGTGGGGGATAAACTTATGGAATGAACACCGGGACCTGTGTTCCTAAATAGGAGGAACAGACGAACCATGTTCATTGCTGGCAGAACAGCGGTCTGCCGTGTTTACAACGGCAGACCACCGCTCTGTCTCCATGGGGACCGATCACGGCTGTCCCGTGGCAATCGCAGCTGTGGGACCCACCGATCAGCTTCCCCTGCGGCGAATGGGTGCGGGCGTGCCCCCACTCGCGGTCCTGTTACGCTGTTTTGAGGGACAGAGCCGACCTGCTGCAGTATATGTACTGCTGACAGTCGGCAAGTTGTTAATATCTTTGGCTAATTAGATCATCTTCTGTCTGCAATGGTTGGTTGCTTACATTTTTTTCTTTTCTAGTGTAACTCCTTGGCACCTCCTCATCCACGAGAAATCACTAAAAGTCGGAGTCTTGATCGAAAGTTTCAGGATCCGATCGTTTTAACAAAGTGGCGACATAGCACATATCTACTGGAGGCCAACGATAAGGTAACTGTTTTGTCTGTGTCAGGGTTTACTAGACCAGTGTGACATACTGACAGTTCAGCAGTTCTGAGCAGACGCTGAATAAACATGAAAGCTCTATCCTCTGTTCAGCTGCAAACTCTGTTCTGTTATCGCTGCATAAATCCCCTGCCAAGGCTATCCGAAGATGAAATAAGCCTTTATCATGCTGAATGAGTAGTAGTGAAATAAATCTGTAGTGGTAATTTGCAATCATTGTTTTCAGATTTCGCAGTGTGCTCTAGCATCAAGGCAGAAGACGCCGGTAGAATTAATGAGTAAATTTTGTATTTTACAGTTACTTATCAAGCAAAAGCGTAATTCCACAGAGTGTTATATGCCTATCCCTGGTTTTTTGACTCTACCTTTCACAGAAAAAGTTAGTATTTTGAGTCTGGTCTGTGCTTGCTTGCCAACACACATCCACATTCCGAAGATTCTTCAGATCTGTGAATTTCCTTGTTTGCCTGCTGTGTACTGACAGAAAGAAAAGTGCTGTAGACTTGTAATAAAATGTTTCTCTGGGTTTACTGGACCAGTTTAGCAGTTAATACATAAATTACAATCGCTATCATGATCATTATATACCTTTTGCCTGTGTCATGCACCTCTTGCACCTTTTAGCTAGTATCCGCTAGTTACATCCAACTGGGCTTGTTCTGTATCGTGAAGATGTTTTGTAGCTTTCCAAGCCACTTCTTCAGTTTCAGTAAGTGTCACGAAGATTGCACAGCAATCCTAGTCACACCTTAAAGAATAAGTTCAACTTTGAAAAAAAATGAATGCACATTTTTTTTGCAGGTAAAAAAAAAAAAATGTAAATTGATTTTTTTTTTTTCTTTCCAAGAATCAATCCCAGGATCCTGCAGAGTGTCAGTATAGCTGTCTGCCCATACCTCCGATACAGGCAGGCTGGTACTAAAGTCCAGGCAGATCAGTGAAACTAAGAGGGTGCTCGCCAGTGCCCTCGCAGTTCATTGAGATCTACAAGCCATCAGCTGCAATGGATGACTGTAGTTGTAGTTCATTCATGAACTAAATTGCGACAGCTGGTGCTGGAGAAGGTCCCTCCCACCCGCTATCGCAGGGAGGTTGGAGGATCAGGGAGTGAGGTGGTGGATACTTGTACATATTACATGCCACACCCTTAATACAGATGTAACCCATGCAGAAAGGAGAACTTATGTTTTAAAACACCTTAATCCCATCAACATGGAAATTGTAGATCTTAATTGTCCCAGAACAGGATGGAAGATGTTAAATTTGTAGAACCATTTTGTTTTAGTTGCATAATTCCATTGTTGGTGTCAGGAAATTTGCATGGTGTTTGTGACCCAATCTGTGGCTAAATATGAGGATTGTTGTAAAAATGCAAGGGTACAGATGTTAACCTCTTCATGCCGGCCATACACATATATGCAGCCCTGTGTAAACCACTTACCGCGCTGAGAGCGCGCTTCCATGGTAGCCGGTGGGGATCAGTAAGCTCTTGATGCATACTTGCAATCGGGATCTTTCTGATCATTTGATTGCTGTGATAGCCAATCACAGCGGTCACATGACCCAAATGCATGTCTCCTGGCTTTTAGATCTCTTAAAGGGCCGGCGTGAAAGATTTAAAACTGCATTATAGTCGGCCAAATGTACTTTTAAAAAAAAAAAAAAGCAGCATTATATGTGGAAGACAAAGGCTCTACTCATGTTCAGGGTATGGTTGTTTCATTTTGACATAGATGGCCTCGTTCACGTCTCTTGTGAACAATTTTTTCCCACTGTCCCAAATCCAAGGTACATATACAATGACTATATTACTCCACGTCCTCGTCGTCTCCCCTCTGTTTGATAGTGAAGTATTTTTGCTTGACCTTGTGATTTTTTTTTTTTTTTTTTTAATGGAAGCAATTATTTTGGAATTAATAAATGTAAAATAATTAGCGCTCAACTCCTTCAATGCGATGAACCACTCTTACTATGTAAAACCAAAAGAATGGGTATATAAATATTAAGAATACCAATGCATAGAGGTGGGACAATCCAAGATCAATAAATATTCTCTGTGTAGATGTACAAATGAATCCAAGATGATAAATAAGTAAAATATTCAATGGTAAAAAATTAAGATAATCAAAGGTGTCTAAAAGCGCGAAATTATTAAAAAAAGAAGCAAGAATCTGGGAGTTGATCGCAATAAAAATATTGGTGTAAAAAATATTGACATAAATCTCAACGTGACGAGTCACAAGAAATCAATAAATAAAGGTGACAAGTGATGAAATAATATCTTATCAAAAATATATACAGCAATATTCCTTATTTCAATATTAAAATGATAGTGATGAAATCCAAAAATATAATATAAATTCAACAATGGTGATTTATTCCTGAAAATCAAGGCACATGTATTTGTGAATAAATAAGGTGACTATAAATAAAGTGCTACAGTGCTGTATAAGGTGCATCAATGTCCATACAGTCCTTGAAGAATATCTTTACAGTGATTAAAGTGTTGGGTGCTCAAATATCAAATAACAAATTCAGGTGAATAGAAGAGTGAGATCAGGCTTCCAATCACAGCAAGGTGCGTGTGCGGGTGAGCTAGCAATCCGACATTAGGTGAAATGGCCGCTCACCTCCATATCGCTCAAAATGAGTGTTTTAACGATGTAATCTCAACTCTTCTCAGACATCTCAATCTTCTCCAATCAGATTTATCTCCAATATTTATGGCTTTATGTTCAGGAAGGAACATATACTGTTTCCAGCTTAGGTTTGTGCCGATCTCCTTATTTATCCCTCGGTTGATCTATCAATTGCTCAGATAAGAGGAAGCTCTCATGGTGCAGTATATTAGGGTAAAGTTTATTTAAAAAAAGTACAGGTCACTTACTAGAACGCAGGTAATTCAATGCAGTGTATAGTCAAAAGAGCCGCCGATGAGGTCCGCTCCGATGCTTCCGGTCTCGGCCGAAGACCGGAAGTGACGTCAATACGGCTTGACCCTGACGCGTTGCGCTACAACTCACGTAGCTTTTTCAAAGGGATAAGCCGTAACTTGATCGTCTCCGGATATATATCAGGTACGGTTGCCAAGGGAACCAAATAGGACGCTGCCTGTGTTTAACCCATCACATTTACTTCCGGTGAGTCGAATTGTACTGCTTTATGAGTTAAGCAGGGCTTCTATTAATCATTTTATAACCATCATTTATATTTAATATTAAAGGACAAATCAAGAGCATAGCCATCAGATGGAAAACTGATATTCATAAAAATGCAGAAGTGACTTTAAACTAAAAACATTTTTCACTTTGAACTGGGTTAAAAACACGACTGTGCTATATCCTGACCATCTCAGTTAAAACCAAAGAAATTATAAAAATGAAAATATCAATCTCATCAGATGGTTATAAAATGAATTCTTATAATGTCACATGTTTTGTTTACCAACTGCCGGAGTTATTGAGATTGTAAAGAAGCATCTAAAACTAGAGGACTTTTGACAGCTGAACAGAATTCAGTCTAAACCAAGTATGTTCTTTGCTGAACCTTTGTCTCAAAACCAACTAATTCAAGCACATTGATATGTTTGACAGACAGAAACATGGCTGTGGTATGTGATAATCTTTATTTCCCATGCTAACCTGTTAATTGAGTATATAGAGAAGAAAGCCTTGAATTTTTGCAGGGGAATAACACCAAGTCATTGGTTTGGATAAGTAAATGATGGGTGGGTCAAGATTAGAAAATCAGCAATACAAGCTTTTCGTAAACACATAAACTCTGTGGACAAATGCATAATATTTGCATGTTAAGAGCAATACCAAATAACCTTTTTTGGAAAGGAGGTTGGCTTGGACTTTGAGGTCTGTAGGAGATCTGCCCCCACAGATCAGTACAGGAGATCTGCCCCCACAGATCAGTACCTGTTTTTTGCCGAATTCCACCCACTGGAACACAAGCTGGGTTTATTAAGACTCTAACATTGATCTGAGATGGTAGCAATCAATTGATTGTCTAAAGACAAAAAGCACAGACCTCTCAGGAATAATTTGACAGTTTGTGGCTACCCGGTGTGGATCTTTATTAAAAATACACAAAGTCAAGCAAAAATACTGGCCAATCGAACAAGGGGAGAAGCAAAACACTATTCTAGTCAACCTTTAGCTGGAGTGTCTGAAAGGATCTTTAACAGTCAGTGCATCCCTGTTTCCTTAAAGCCCAGCAATAAACCGAGACAGAAGCTTGTCATTCTGAAGACCCAACACCCAAAGACAACTTGGTCTATGCAGTGCACTCTAGTGGGGAATGGAAATACTTCTACATTTGGTAGACAAAACAACCTCTCAACAATCAAAAGGCCCAATTCTACAGGCCAATACTCCACAGTTCTTCTTACACCTCAAGGAAAAGGGACAATTTTCCAGGATAGCTAGTCGCACATTTGGGGAAGAGGATGACTGGTTTTCAAGAGACCCTAAAGAAGGCATCTAGGTCAAAATGGAACAACCATCACTAAACAAGGATGAGGCTTTTAACACAATCTGCATTTCACATATAATGCCATTTTAACATCTCTGACATCAGTTCGCACCCTCGGAGTTCGGAGATCTGACATCAGTTCGCACCTTTTACCCATGTAAATTTTCCCACTAGCCCCACCAATGAGATTATGTAACTAGAACTAGGGATGCACCGATCTGACTTTTTTGGTGCTGATCCCAATGCCGATCTTTTGCTTTGTGAAATCTCTGATCCCGAGTCCAATCGGAAGTACTGTTTTGTGAGCTTATAACAAAATACTTCCGGATCGGTATCGGCAGATACCCTATAACAATTGTGCATTTAAGAGGTTTAGAGTCCATTCAGAGTAGCGCGACTTGTCAGGCGACTTGGTCGCCTGCCAAGTCGCGGTCGCTCGCTCGCCATTTAGTACAGGACCCGTTCTAATAGGAGCGACACAAGTCGCTCCGACTTAGAAAAAGGGTCCTGTACTACTTTGGGGCGGCCTGGAGGCGACTTGCATTGACTTCAATTATATGAAGTCCGTGCAAGTCGCGCCGAACTTCACAGGTCGCCCCACAAAGTAGTGTCGTGCCAGTCTGAATGGGCTGTAAACTTCCCTCCTCCGGCAGATGGAACGAAAAGATATATTGTAATCGTGTTTACTTAACTGGGAGACTGACAGGCATTTGCAGGAGGCTCTTTTTTTTTCTTCTTTTGACAGCTGTTCTCTGCTCCCTCACAGCTATGTAAAGAGCAAAACCGGATCGATCCCCCGATCCAGCTATTATGGCCATATCGGTGCCGATATGGATTGTCCAAAACCAGGATGCAAGGTGCCAAAGTTGTAGAACCACCCTGTTCTAGTTAGGGATGCACCGATCCGATATTCGGATCGGTGCATCCCTAACTAGAACAGGGTGGTTCTACAACTTTGGCACCTTGCATCCTGGTTTTGGACAATCCATATATACACATTTCATGGTGATTGGTTTATAGTGGTAATTTAAATGTTGGAGTATCTTCCAGACACTCACTGTAACTGAAGAAATAGCTGGCTAAGCTCCAGGACATCTCCAATATTAAAAACAAGTCCAGTTGAATGCGACTACTACTAGATATATAGTTCTAGATCAGGACATATGAGAGCCTTCACAGACTCGTGCATCTTTTATTTTTATTGTTCTCTACATTTGCATGCAAACCAAGCAGTACAGCAAATGTGACGGGGATCAGGATGAACAATAGCAAGGCCAGAGATGCATGTTCATGTGCAGTTCAGCATTAATTTTTTCTTTTTTTTTGGTTTAAAGAGATCACATTAGCAATCCTAACACTGGCAGCAGCATGTTCCTTCTAAAAAAGGCATATAGTTATTATAACACAATAGCTAGTGGTTTTCTCCTTTCTGAAAGAGATATGCCCTCTTTTCTTACCTCTTCCTTGGCTACCGTCTGTAGAGGAAAGTGGAGTTAGTACTAGTGGGGGTGGAGGAGGTTTGTGGTTTGTCGAAAAGCTCCAATGTATGCTATATACACAGGCTCTTTTCTAGGAGTTTTAGCAAACACCCTCCTACATAATGAAGATGCCATTTAACTTTTTGCTGAAAGTAGAAAACCTCTTTAAAGCAGAACTCCAGTCTAGCTCAGCAAGGAAAGATTGAGCTATTGAATTTACCTATTTTTAAAGTGTATCCAAACCCAGAAACAAAAATGCTTGGGTCCCTTTTGGTCCATTAACTTTTCAATTGAAATTGTTTTGGTTTGTCTGTTTGGCAAGTTCCATATATATACATGTTGATCATGCTGGAAATCTTGAGTGAATTCTCTGTAGCCTACAGAACTACAGGGGCAGGGTTTTGTAGTCCTGTTTTGTTTCTGCTGTCCTGCTAGTGTAAGGAGAATAAGTGTTGTCATACTCGTGCAGAAAGTATGTTACTGACAGGTTCAAGTGAAAAATAAAAGGGGGAAAAAAACTTGGAGAAAATCTATGCATGGACATCTAATGCAAAACTAATACATTTTTTTGGGTTTAAATACACTGTAGTTAAGCTGCTTGCTGTCTTAAATGAGATTAGCTAATATGCAATCCAGTACTGCTCACCACTTCCTCTGAACCAGCTTTTTTCTTTATTCAGACTGGCTTAGCATTAAACGCTAAAGCTGCCCATACATTAGTCTTATTGTACAAGTTTTCCTTAGGATTTTAAATTGATCAAGGACCATATAAAATGGTTATCGAATAGAATGATACCCTTTAAAAAAACACATTTCGTTGCTTTGCAGCCTAAAATGCAGACAGTTTTTGTTTTATCCAGCTGTATTTACTCAGTGCAACTAATAACATCCAAGTAAAGATATAACACCAGCATGTCAAAAAAAAATAAAAAAATTAAAATGTAAAAACAGAATCAGAGTTGGGTTGGAAAAAGGATCACCCCCTCCTAAAAATGACTTCTAAACCCAGTCAGGCGTAGCTAATCACCTTCTCAATGGCACACAAAACCATTTGACTTTCAGCTGTGGTCTTTTTGATTAGCTCAGCATTAAAAAGCGCTTTCCTGGCTCATTTCAGTCCCTGGTAGTGCAACTAAGGCAAACAATCAATTATGGGTGGCAAGACACTGTCAAAAGATCCCTGGGACAAAGTTTTGTACAGGCACAAGTCAGGAGATGGATGTAAAAAATGTTGAAGGCTTTATCAATACCTAGAAGCACAGTGAATTCTATTATTAGGAAGTGGAAGGTATTTAGTACAACACAGACCCTCCCTAGATCAGGACGTCGCTCCAAACTGAATAAAAGAGCCAGGAGGAAACTGGTCAGAGAGGCCACCAGGAGGTCTAGAGCAACTCTGAAGCAGTTGCAGGAATTTGTGACAGAGTGGTCATTGTGTTCATGTACAAATAAAGATGTGTAATACTCCTCAGGTGTCAGTCCAGACAGAAAAGTCAAACGCATAAGCAGCGCTGGTATGTATTAAGCAATGATATACACTGGTGTGATTACCAGATGAGAGATGCTGCAATGAGTGACGGCACAGGCTGTGAAACTCTGCTGAGCGAAGGGATCCAGTGCTCTGATCCAGGCCTTCCCTTGATTGCCTGGTCACTTGGGCTCACGGAACATCACTGGGCTTTTGCAATACACAAGACATCCAGGTCGCCTTACTGAGGAGGCACCACAGGGAAGGAGGAGCAGACAGCGCCGGGCCAGAGACTCCATAAAGAAGGTTCTTCAAGTCACCTGACCACCGCAGAAGTTCCCAGAAGATTTCAATAAAGCTGAACAGGCTCACATGTGATCCTGGTGGAAGTGGTATGGTCATGGTATTGTGCTTATACCGAAGAGCTGGATTTTGAAGCACTTTCCCTATTGAACGGTCTGGACGGGGATCCATCTTGAGAAAAGATACCTTTAAAAGGCTTATTATATCATATTTCTAGTGAGTGTGCATTGCCTTAGGGGGTCACGAGGTGCGGTGGAAGTTTCTATAATTACATCTTCACTCCGTGGTGATTGCCATCCCTCCTTTGCTGAACTTTTTTTTATCAGTGCATGAAACTGTTTGCATACCTACCAGTGCATATCATTGCTTAATACATACCAGCGCTGCTTAGGTGTTTGCCTTTTCTGTCTGGACTGACACCTGAGGAGTATTACACATCTTTATTTGTATTATGATTTATTAAGGCAGCAGCTAACATCTATTTTACTTATAAATATCTATATGAGTACATATTGAATATTATTATATTGTATTTTAATTATCACTACCTGAGCGCGGGGTGATTGAGAGATAGTAGTTACACGCCTAATATTCTCAGTCCTGTTTCATTGTGTGCATGTGGCAATACCTCAAATTCTCCACAAATGTGGCTTGTATTGGAGGGTTGCAAGAAAAAAGCCACTACTCAAGAAAGGCCTACTGAGCTTTGCCAAATTCTTGAGGAATATCTGCTGCCCTCTGCCAGAAAGTTGTCAATGGTTAGGTTTACCTTCCAACGTGACAATGACCCAAAGTACACAGCAAAAGTGACCACACAGTGGTTGAAGCATAAAAAGGTGAATGTCCTTGCATGGCCTGGTCAGAGCCCCCAGACTTACACCCCATTAAAAATCTGTAAAATGACGAAGACTGCAGTCCACAAACAGTCACCATCAAATTTAACTGAACTTGAGCAGTTCTGCAAAGAAGAGTGGGCAAATATTGCAAAGTCTAGATGTGCAAAGTTGATAGAGAAATATCCCAGCAGACTAAAGGATGTAATTAAAGCAAAAGGTGCTTCAAAACATACTGACCCAAGGGGGTGATCCTTTTTCCAACTTCGTAATTCTGTTTTTTCATTTTTTTTTTTTTTACATTTTTTTCTGACATGTTGGTGTTATCTCTTTCACTTAGATATTATAGGTTGCACTGAGTAAATACAGCTGGATAAAACTGTCAATTTGTATCCAGTCAGGCAGGCCTTTACTCTAACTAGTTAAAGGTAAATCTAAGGCCTCTTGCACAGGGTACTGATGTTTGAGCATCTGCTTTTTTGGACATAATTTCAGGTTTGTTTTGTGCATATTTATTTGTGTTCACAAACGTTGCACACAATACATTCCTAGGAAAAATTCAGTAATATTTATGTTCATACGCACGTATTTGTGCACATTTGTGTGTAACGGCCCAAAAAACTGACCAGAAACGACGATTTTTTTACATCTTTACTCAAGGATACGCAGCGTTGGTTTGCGTGCCTTTTTAAGGTGAAGCATGTTTAATATTACACCCATATTGGGTCTAGCATGAACCCCCCCCCCCCCCCCTCCGCTCAACAACGTGCAGAGGTTCCTCTCCCCCACTGCTATTGTCACATTTGAAATTGGCACAGCTGTGCAAGGCTCCACTCGCACAGCTACATTATTCACAGAGATCTGTGAGTGAATAAACTACAAGTCCTGTTCTCCACCGTGGCAGATGGACTTGTAGTTCTCAATGGACTAGGAGTACGGTAATCAGGGCACTCAGTCAACTGACACTTCTTCCAGCACTGATTGTGAGTGCATTGGTTTGCAGGCTCCTGTAAAATCTAAAAAATAATATAAACGCATTTTTTTTCCCCTGCAGAAACATATCCATTTATTTTAAAGGTGAACCTAGCCTTTAAAATGCTGGTACGGAAGAGTGGACACGCATAGAAACTTGAATTCAGATCTCTGCATGTATGTGTGGCGTTTTTAGAGGTTTGGATACACTATAAAAAGTAGGACTGCTTAAAGTTCAAAAGGTTTTCTAGAATTTTAACAAATGCTTTTCAGGCTCTGTCCAGTGCTGCTTACATACCCTAGAAGCATTTGACTGCATGATCTCAGGTGAAGTGGAGAGTCTAGATTAGCCTTCCATTTTTTGCAGAGCTTATCCGACCAGATGACTAAGCTTTTGGTTAAACATAAAAGCATTTGTAAAGAACTGGAAAAATAATTTTCTTCAGGAAAGGTAAGTATTTCCAGCCCTTCTGTAATGCTTTCCAGTCCCAGAAAGATTGTTAACATTGCTGTGTGTTGACATTTGAGTTAAAATAATTATATAGGATTTATATAGCGCTGACTGTTTACGCAGCGGTTTACAACTTGAGGGTAGACAGTACAAATACAATACACTTTAATACAGTAGGAATCAGAGGGCCCTGCTCGTTAGAGCTTACAATCTAAAATCGGCTTATATTAGCAGATATATTCTCTGCATTGGGGCAAAAACCTTCTACAAGAAGCTCAACCCAGCCCACCCCCCCACCCCAAATTCGTACTTGATCTCGATCCAGCAATGTGCATTGGATCATCATAGGCTCAGACACCGTAGTGGGAGCCATTGGCTCCCGCCACTGTCAATCACTGCCAGCGAGGAGGGGGTGGGGCTGAACTGCGCGTTGTGTGTCCGGCTCGGTAGCAAACATGCTCGAGTGCCCCCATAGCAAGCAGATTGCAATGGGGGAAATCTGTGGGGGTGGGGGGCAGCCAGGAGCCCTGGAGGACCAGAGAAGAGGAAGATCAGGGCTGTGCACAACCATTACCCAGGGCAGGGAAGTTTGATGTTTTTGAATCACTTTTAAGTTATAATGTTGCAGTGAAGGGTGTAAAAAAACAAAACAAAAAATTTAATACCCCAAAAGTTTAAAACAAACATTATTATAATACACCCAAAGTTTAAAACAAACATTTATTCTGGAATCAGGAATCAGAATACATATACAGATTTTTTTTTTTCTAAATGGTACTTTTCTTTCTGTTTTTATGAATGTAATTCTCATGTCTTTCCCAAAACAGTTTAAAAAAAAAAAAAAAACTACATGTTACATGTAAAACCGAATTTAAACTGTCTCTATTTATTTATTTATTTTTTTTGTTAATTTGTTCATTTCTAACATTACTAACATCGGTTTTGCTTTTTAAATTGATTTGCAAATAACTGGAGTGTATATTTTATTTTTTTCTTTTCGGTTAAAGTTTATCTAAAGCCAATTTTTTTTTTTTTTTTCATTTTGAATAGAGCATGGAAGGGTTAAAAACTTTGTCAGGTTAAATTTACTGGCTACGTCCCCTCTGCAGAGATTCCCCTTTTTGTTGGTCTTGCTGATCATTGTCACCGAGACTTAAATATTGAGTTGTCAGTGGGGTTAGGAATAAATAAGAACGCTTTCAGGTTCTGGTTACAACAGTCTAATGGTGGTCATACATGTAATGATCTGGTCGAACATTTCTTTACAGATTCGGATAATAAAATTTAATGTATAATGAAAAGACACACAGGGTTGAGTTACTAAAACTGGAGATTGCAAAATCTGGTGCAGCTGTGCATGGTAGCCAATCTGCTTCTAAATTCAACATGTTCAATTAAGCTTTGACAATAAGGGCTCTTTCATACTATCCGTCCGTCGGCGGACTCCGTTTTATCTCAGCGGGGGATCGATCCGCCGATCCCCTGCTGAGCAGGAGGGTGACAGCTGCGGAGACACAAGTGTCAGTTCCCCATACATCTCTATGGGGGAATCGGATGGGAACGGACCGTCGGTCCGTTCTCATCCGATCCGCTGGATGGATGGAAAATCGGGTTTCCATCCGTCCAGATTTGACGGATCGGATGTCAGCAGACGTGTCTCCGCTGACATCCGATGCTCCATAGGAATGCATGGGGGGACCGTTCAGATCCGCCAAAAAAACGGACAGGCGGATCTGTGTGAAAGGAGCCTCACAAACCCGGAACCTGTTTGGTTTCTATGCAAAGCTGCACCCGATTATGCACTCCAGTTTTAGTAAATCTACCCCATACTCTGTCACCTATCTATTCTGAGCAAAACATTAAGATTTCATTGTAATAACTCTGATCAGTCTGGAAGGAATATACGATGTAGGGAAATGGGTAGATCAATATAATTAGGTGTATTGTGCAGCAAGCAATATTTTCAATCTTCCGTTCATATTTTTCTTCTGCATATAAAATGATTTCATGTATGGCTACCATTAGAGAAAACTTCCTTTACCTTCAAAGATCTCCCCTCACTTGCTGTTGCCTCAAATTAAGAAGTAAAGAAAAATCTCCCTAATGGGACCTAAACAACAACAAAATTGTGTCTGGTGTCTTAACCATTCCATATTCCATCCAAAACAAAAAACATTTACTTTAGATATACTTTAAAATGCCTTAATGGCAATCAGAATATGTAAGATTCTGATTTGTTTGTGTTTGAAATATGGTTGCCGTGCTTTGTTATAACTTTTCTGCACCAGTTTTCAGGCTACCTCGCAAACAAGTAGGTAAAATACTTTTGATAAGCTCTGTTCCTGTGTTTGTTTAAGCATGCCTTTGAATCGCACCTGTCATGTGAAGATTGTGGGAGGTGCTATAGCGGATTTCCTTCTTAAAATGTTTGTTCATTGGTGATGTTTGGCTTCTATTTTGCTACTGGCCTGGAAAAAAGCATGCAGCCAATGATAAGTAAAAAGTCAAGAGTTGCTTATCTCCATACTTGTTCTGGGTCAGTGAATTAGAAAGTTCAGAAACCAGATCATTGGCATGACAGCCAGGCAATTAGCATGCTTAAAAGGAGATGTCAGCAGTGGCAGCCTACCTGTTTCTACCATGACAAGTTAAGATTTTCATCTCGTAAACAAAGATGGGCATATGCAGTAAGCGAATCCCTTTCTCTCAAAATATTGTTGCGCCTAATCTAAAATCTAACTTTCTGTTTCAGGAATTGGCGCCATCCAAAAATTTCCCAGAGGTTGAGACCTCCCCATCTTCTCCAAAGCACCAATCCTCGGTTAGTACTTTTTATTTTATTTTTTATGTTCCTTTACATCTTGGACCGGCAGCGGATGTTGGTTAGGATGAGGAGCAGTCATGTTTTGTGAAACTTTTAATTTGCCTACATTTATGTTTGGATATTTCTCAGTTAACGAACCAAACTGCAGCAACATTTATCTGATATATTATAATGCTTGGGAGGTAAGTAGACTGAAGTAAGAAATGTACATCAATTTCAGCATCTCTCAAACTCTAGCAAATTTGGTCCAGAGAAAGGAAAAATATATCCCCTGTGTAATCTCATTCAAAAATGGATCCTTTCCTGACAAAAGGATGCGGAGATCAGTTGTCTGGATCAAAATAGTTGTACACTATCCTCTAGTAAGATCCTATCATCCAATTTTATTTTAAAATGTGTTACTAAAGTGATACTAAAACTAAAAACTAAAACATTCAAACATTAATACATTCCTTGCATTAAGGTAAAAATGTTTTATATTTCTCTGTCCACTCCCTTCCTCGTGTGAAGAGGAAGAGAGGGGAGAAGGGATCAAGCGCTCTGCATGGCTGCATCTCTTCTCCCTTCTCTTCCTCTTCACACAAGGACTTGAACATCAGAAGGAACATTGGCTCCTGCTGCTCTCAATCGAATGCAGTGATGAGGAAGTGGGGCAGGGGTAAGCCCCACAGTGTGCTTCAATGGCGCTCGGCTCCAGAGACAGTGCCTGGGAGCAAGCAGGCACTGTGTGCCCCCATAGCAAACGGCTTGCTATGGGGACAGATGAAGAAGAGGAGGAGTCAAGATTGCTGGTGTTCTGCCGAAAGCTCTAACTTGCCGAGAACTCTTACGTTGCTTCCGGTGAGTGTACACAAAGATTAATTGAAAATTTCGACCACTTGGTAGTCTCACAGAACACAGGCAGCCTTCACACTAAGGTAGATGCTACAATCAGTGAAGATTGTTAGTTCGCCCGCTAGTTGTCGTTGCCTTGGAGGTGGCCATGTTTTTGGTTACTGGGGGGGGGTGGCGACTAACAATCTCCAGTAATTATAGCATGTACAGGAGTGTATACGCTGCCGCCTGTTCTGTCAAAACACCAAGTGGTTGAAATCTCCAATCATTCCTGGTGTACACTCACCGTAATAACATCCTTGGAGTTCTCAGCAAGTTGGAGTTTACGGCAGAACACCAGCGGGGGACCCAAGAGGAGGAGGATCGGGGCCGCTCTGTGCAAAACCATTGCAGAGAGGAGGTGAGTGTAACATGTTAGTGAGTGTACCATCCCAACTTCAGTATTCTTACGAGAAGAAAAAATAGGCTTCCTTTTAATTATGGTAAAATCTCCATCCTTCTATACACTATTATGTCCTTACCATTTTTGTAGTCTTTGGAATTCACCTACAGCTGTCTATTGACCACACGTGTTCTTAGATGCGGGCTGGGTTCATACCCAATACCGATGCAGCTCACAGTAGGGGTCCGGTTCGTCCCTGTTCTCCAGCAATCTTTGCTGGAATTTGGGCCTGAAACAGAGCCCAAAATGCACAGGACCCCTGTGCAGTGTGCTCCACAGCCCGCCCCAGAGATATGTGAACCGGCTCTATTGAGATCCACACCCAATTCGCATAAGTGTGAACCCAGCAATTTTATAATTTCGTTTTTCACCTTGAAATCCCCTCCAAATTGCTTTTGTGCCAAGATCTCTACTCTATATTCAGGATAGAGCCATACAGGTGATTTCTAGAGGAGATGCAAAGCATTCAAACGCGTTTTGGTTTAATGCATATGTATAGGCAAAACTTTTTTTTTTTTTTGTAATTATGAATTGATTAAAGTGGAACTCCACCCAAAAGGAGAAGTTCCGCTTTAAGAACTCGTCCCCCGCTCTTCTTGCACAATTGCCACATTTGAGGAGCGGGGGGGGGGGGCTTGGTAGAGCAGGTACCCGAATTTGACAGGTACCGGTTTCCTCCCTCCCCGACCCCGCAGTCTTCTAGGACACGAACAGGTCCCAGAAGACTGCATCCACCAGTCAGGATGCACAAAGCGACTTGCGCGTGCCGTCACAGCCTGGTGCCCCTAGTGAAGATGCCAGCGCTGCCGAGGGAGGACAGAGGATGAAGATGGCTGGGGTGAGCTCACCACTGGACCGTGGGACAGGTGAGTGGCTGTTTTTTAAATCAGCAGCTATACTTTTTGTAGCTGCTGACTTTTATTTTTTTGGTAGGTGCCTGGGGCTCTTCTATAAGGAAGGGTTAAAACCCCAGGCAGTTTATTTGTTATTGTCTGTGTGTCCTTATGAGATGTTTTCCATCACTGCCTGTCCCAATTGTAAATATAACAGGTCTCCCCTTTGGAAGGTTAACCCTCACCTCTTCTTTTGTGACAACTCTGAAATTTTGGCATTCCCATATTTTTGGGACCGTGGTCATCAGGACAATTGAAGAGGGTAACTCTATCTAGCAGTTACACAGACAGCAATTAAAACTAGTCATGCAATCTAATCCTTCTCTATTTGATCTGAAATAAAAAAAATAAAAAATAAACTTTGGCTATACATACTGTTTAGTTTCCACTTCGAGATAATGGCTTCTTTATATTTGTTACATGCCCCATTCACATAGCAAAATAAATAAAAATACAGCTTACCTTTTTAAATGCTCCTTTCTGGCACTTCCAGCAAGGAAAAAATACTTAATCGTCTTATGAGGTGGGCTGGGTTTGTCATGAGGTGGTTCTGTGTTTACCATAATGAACCCTGGCTGGAGGCTGATCTCTGATCCTTGGTACTAGATTTGAACACTCTGTCCTAACAAAGGGTTAAAGGTTCAGGAGCTGAGCTTCTCCGTTGTATGTTAATGAGAACTTGGCTCGGCTAGTCCCCAGCCCAGCTATTGGGACAGATCATGTGTCAGGTATGACACCTTCTCCTTAGAAACATGTAAAAGGTAAAAAATATTTCTAGCAGATGCACTTCTCTAGAGGTCAAGTTGTTGGCTATTGGCAAGGTAGATAAAGTGCATCCAATGTCTGACAGTTTGTTAGCAATCTGGTTGCTTCAGCTCTCCAAGATTCCACCGGGTGGCCAGAACACATCTATATCAACCCAAACACAGAAAATAGCGCCCATCTGCCCTAGTGTAAACTGTAACAGTTAGATTGCATTAAACAAACCCTGCATCCAATGCACTTATAAGGATGAAGGATAGTCAGGCACATCTAAGGTGTTCCCTGTTGCCTTTCCAGGATCGCAACCCTCATCAGCACAAGGATACCCTGAAACCCCGATGACAGTCCAGTGTCCCTCACCGGAGCTTAACAGCGTGATCCCCTTCTTCCTGATTGTCAGAGTCCCGTTTCATCTGTGTGAGGTGCAAGCTGGACTGGGCGCATGCGTAGTAGGTCTCCACGACCGCTGTTGAGCTTCAATAGCTCCATTGAGGGACACTGGACTATCAGGATCTTCAGGGTATCCTTGTGCTGATGACGGTTGTTGTCCAGGAGAGACGCACGGGAAAACCTTAGATGTACCTGACTATCTTTCATCTTTGTAGGTGCATTGGATGTGGTGTTTTTTCATTTAATCTAATAAACTGTGTTACAGTAGGACGGACGTGTGTTCTCTCCTGTATTTGTGCTGACACATAAGAAAGATACTATGTATAGTGGGATTTTCTCACATTTGTCTGAAAAAGTGGAAATGCTTTAAATCCTGGGTTTCCTGCACAAAGAAAAACCTCATGGAAAAAGGTGTCGGCAGGAAGAGTTCTTCCGGTTACCCATAGTATGAAACGAGCCAGAGCCGGCCTTTAATTCTGCTGCTCTGCCCCAGAGACATGAGAGGTAAAGTCTGGATGCTATAGGGGCCTCTAGAATGGTTTGTCCATCCATTACACACTATTACAAAAGCAGTGTGAAGCGCAAACACCCAGAGGAAGTCGGCGTCTTAGCTTCTTGTTTGACAACCGTAAACTAAGATTTGTTGCTTTCTAATCATTGCAATTTTGCATTGCAATAATAAAAGGTAGACTGCATAATTTGTTTTTATTTGTTTTTTTTTTTCTGGAATTCGGAATCGCTGAACCACAAATTTTCTAATTTTTCAGGATCAAGAAAAGTATGGAGTGTTAAATGTGACAAAAATCACAGAGAACGGGAAGAAAGTTAGGCAAGTACAGTCTTCTATGTAGTTCACTGGCAATGTTACTTTGGAAACGCTGTCCTAGCTCTATATTTCCGGATTTTTCTGTAGACGGAGAGTCTACAGAGCACAGCAAGATGTAAAAATAGAACAAGGATGGTTTTTTTTTATGTTCTAAACAGTGGAAGTTTTATTATATTTAGGGATAACTACAAATCCTTCATTCTCCGTGAAAGAGTGGAGGTTGGACTCCACTGACTTCACTTTTAAGTTCACTTTTGGAACATGTTTGGAACTCCTGCCACCTCTCCTATCACTCCCCCTCCCTGTGACAGCGGGCAGGGGATCTTCTTTCCGCACCCGCTGTCAGTATTTAAAAACAGCACAGCTATGCAGGGGTCTGTCCACACGGCCATGTCATTCATTCACCGGCCGACGACTTGTAGTTCTTAGTGAACTGCGAGGGTGCTCGTGAGCCCTCTCGTAGTCCTTTAAATCTTCCTGCCATTCACGAACTGTCTGCCTGTATGAGGTATAGGCAGACAGCTGTACTGCGTGTCTGCAGCATGCTGCCATTATATTTGTGATCTGCTGATCACGGATGCAATTCCTTACAGGCTGCAGAGTAAAACAATAATGCACATTTTCTTTACCTGCAAAAAGATGTGCATTTATTTTTAGAAAAGGTAAACTTGGCCTTTAAAGCGGTAATAAACTGCAGCTTAAAAATCCCTTGCAAGGCAATGGCATAATGTGCTAGTATGCATCGCATATTAGCACATTATGAAATACTTGCCTTAGAACTAATCCCTTCAGCAGTGCGCGGCCACCGCTGACAGGGCTTCCCTCTTGCCCCATTCTTCCTTCCCGGTACGTGGGCTCCAGCTGTATGAGTGGACCGGGCCGCAATGATCTCACTCCCACGCATGCACATTGGAGCTCACGGTTACGGCACAGAGCTCTGAAGGTCCAGCACACTATGCCAGACCTTCAGGGTGCATGTGCCGTTGACGTCCCTGGCTGCATCCAGTGTGAATATCTCCTAAACAATGCTTATTATAGGCTTACCTTTAGGTACAAGATCAAAAAATGAGTTTACTACCACTTTAAGGGGAAGTTAACCACTTAAGCCCCGGAGGATTTGGCTGCTAAAAGACCAGGGGGTATTTTGCGATTCGGCACTGCGTGACTTTAACGGACAATTGCGCGGTCGTGCGACACTGTACCTAAACTAATTTGACGTCCTTTTTTTCCCACAAACAGAGCTTTCTTTTGGTGGTATTTGATCACCTGTGAGATTTTTTGATCATGCGCTATAAACAAAAAAAGAGCGTAAATTTTGCAAAAATAACTTTTTCCCATTTTTTTATATGAAATTCCCCCCAAAAAAAAGTAAAAATCAAAATTTTTTAACATTTTCGGCCAATTTGTTTTATGCTACATATGTTTGGTAAAAAAAATTGCAAAAAGCGTATTTTGATTGGTTTGCGCAAAAGTTATCGCGTTTACTAACAAAAGGGAAAGATTTTTGTCATTTTTGTTTTTTTTTTTTTAACGTGTAATGGCGGCGATCTGCGATTTTTTTGCGGTACTGCGACATTGTGGCGGACAGATCGGACCCTTGACTGACATTTTTGACACTTTTGGGGTTACCAGTGACATTTCTACAGTAATCAGTGCTATATATATGCACTGTTACTGTAAAATTACACTGGCAGTGAAGGGGTTAACTTTGAGAGGGAGGGGCTGTGTGTGTCCCTAGGGGCGTGATTCTAACTGTGATTGGCTGTGGCTTGAGCTGTAGGAACAATGATCAACGGTCCTACATAGTAGAACCGTATGATCATTGTTTCTACACGGGAGAATGACAGGCGGCTTGTTTACACTAGCCGCCTGCCTTTCTCCCTCTCCCCCGACGATCGCTAAGTGAGCGGCGGACATCTGGTCCGCCGGTCACACGCACGGGGGGGTCCGTGACCGCTCCGCTGGCTGCGCGCGCTCGCTCCCCAGAGCCTCACAGGCTAGTGACGTACCGATACGTCACTCTGCCTGTGAGGGGCTGACCGCCACAGTATATGTACTTGCGGCGGTCGGCAAGCGGTTAAGTGTTGAAGGCTAATTTCAAGGGTTACTTTAAGTTTTATGGTGGAAGGTGATGTTATCCTGTTCTCTCCAAATTCAAGGCTTCCTTGCAGCACATGCATGCCTTTTGCTTCCTTACCACTTTGTTTAGTGGCCAGCAGCCAGCGCAGTCGGTAGAGAATAAAGGGAAGAGTGTTGCATTCTTCTCTGTACTTGGAAGTAGTGGCACATCTGGTGGCTGAACCGAGATGCAGAGGGACCACTCCACTTGGCGTTTCCCTATGAAGCAGATACTCACCCTTTGCACCACTGCAAAGAGTAAGTATCTGCTTCATAGGAAAATACCAGTTTGCTTTAAAGTATATGTAAAGGTTCCTGTGTGAAAGTTTGAACATGTCTCAAATTCAGTTACTATATGTCACACAAGTGGCCCCTATTCCCCCCGATCTATGTCCATGAAGGTAGCAACTTACGTATGTTGTTACTGGGTTTCCTTTAATGCCCACTTGATGCCTTGGTTTTTATTCTTATGCAGCCAGGCTAAAAAAAAAAGTAAAGGATCTGGTAATTATTTTATTATGTGTTACTGTTAAGAACTATATGAAGGTGTCCTTTGCTGGCAGCATGCTGGAGATCTGGACCACCACTCCTTCACATAGCACAATGGTCCAACATGCTGCCTGCAGAGTGCTCCAACAACACCACTGCTCAGGGAGCATGAGCATTATTGATTAAAGTACTGTGCAGGGTAATGTCAGACCCTTCGGGACCAAGACTGCTGTGCTATATGTGAGAGATTGTTGACTTTGCAGTTGTGTCTCTTAACATTCTGCCAATCCTTTGTATATCCCTACTGCTTGAATGGAAAAGATGGGGGTAGACCCCGACCCTAAAGCTTGCCGCTAAAAATTAACTTTCAGTGCAAAAAAAAAAAAAAAATCGTGGACAATACTCAGCTGTGTTGTTGCAAGTGCTGTAATAAGGTAACAATCACAATTATAATCTTAATATAATAGTGTCTAACAAATTGCGTTCACTTCAATTGTTTAATTTCCTGGTCATCTGATGTATATGTGCACTATCAAATATATACACATAGTAGATTTGTACTTTGAATGGTTTTGATAGCCTAAACCGTGTCTGAGCTAGGAGATTGTGGTCTCCCACTCTTGGTGACCATCAACATTACCACCATTTTAGTATTTTGATGATCAGGTAAAAAAAATCTTAATGCCGTTACATTTCTGTTATTGCTTTTACAGGAAGAACTGGACATCATCATGGGCTGTACTGCAAGGCTCCTCCATATTGTTTCAAGGCACTGGAGCTAGCTGGGTAAGATAATCGGGATTCAATTTATAATCCTCCACCCCCGTCATGGAGACTGATTGCAGGAAAGAATGCAGTGTTTTATCATTCAGTGCTATCTGCTTTTAATTAAGGAGAAAAGAGTGTGTCTGGAAAATCATATTTGAATTACATTTCTGTGCTATAAATGAATCAAGTTCTAATTCAGGAGTGTGTTTAGCTAGCGCTTGAGGGACTTCTTATTTATTTTAACTGCTATATGAGCAAACTTCCTCTTTAAACCGGGGACACAATATGAGTTTTGAACAAAAAAAAAAAGCGGTCAGCTCCAGTCGAACCCGCTGTACTAACTATCCGACGTTAGTACAGCGATATCCCCTGCTGAGCTGCTGTGTTTTTACAGAGGGGCGGCCCCCCTGCCAGAACACTGATCAGTTCTCTCCGCCATTGCCCGAGAGTGGTGATTGGGAGCTGGTTGGTTGCTGGTTTTACAGCATGCTTGTCCAACAGAACAAGCATGCCATTAGGCCAGCTTCTGTTCAACAGGGTTGCCATACACACGGGCTAAATGTTGTCCTTTTTTTTTTTTTTTTTTTTTTACTGGCCATTGTCGGCTGGCATTTGGCCCGTGTGTACCAGGGCTCTAAACTGCAAACTGCAGTGGTTATCCTCCCGTGGCAATCCGCAGGCAGCCCCATCACCAGACACAACCCATTCAAGGGAATTGAGCCATGCCACAACCACCCTGTAACTGCGTGTTATGCACACGGTTACACTGCGGTGATGCAGCATTTGCAAGATTAAAATAGGCCCTAAGGAGGCGAAATATCGCCTCTTCTCTGCCTGTCAAACTCCTCTAAAAAGTAATCCCCCTCATATACTTTTTAGAGGGGCTGCAAGAATTGCTGCTAATGTACACCTAGCTTTAGTCTAGTCACCAGATTTGTCAAATACAGTAGAATTTTGATCTGCTGACCGACAGCTTGGTATCAGATATTAACTAGATGAATGTTAAAGGGAGGATAAGTTACAATTCTGACAATTACTCTTAAAATTATTTGTTTTTTTATCGCTTCAGTTCTGTAATCCTTAATCTGAAGCTTTTTTTTCTTTTAGTTTTGGATGGAGCAGAAGTGGAGTACAAAATAAATGGTTGTTAAATTTAAAGTGAAAACTGCATATATGGTTAGACTCATTGATAAAGACATTGGCAGTTAAAATATATGTAAACCAAAATATGTTTAAGCTTTGGATGGAGTAGGAGATAAATAAACCCCATGTGTTGTTTTTTTTTTCTTTTAAAGTTTTGTCTAAAGAGATTTTTCTTCGCTCATTGTCCCAAGACACAGCAGAAAGTAGGGAGGAACCTCTTCAGAAGAGAAGTCCTCTCCTAGCTATCATTGCTACAAGTGTACCTATTGAATGTTTTCATTTCAGTTCAAGTGACAACTTATGCCCCGTACACACGTACTGATCGTCGGCCGAACGATCGGCCGTCTTTTGTCCAGGGCTGTCGTGTCGGTTGAAAACTGCAAAAGACTGCACACGAATTTTGTCGGCCAACAACAGCCGACTGCAGAAGTGATGTCATGTGATGGTTCACTTTCCTTGTCTTTTTTCTTTTCTGAGCATGCCCAGTCTTGCTAATCTGCTGTCTGTCGGCCGAAATCTGTACTGACTGGCGAACAATCGGCCGTTCTGGTGACGGCCAACAAATATTTTAAAGTCTGCACGACAGATTCTGTTCGGCCGAAAATGCGCTGTCGGCTGTCAGAAGCATCATACTAACAAGCCTACAATCGGCCGATCGGTCGGCGGCCAAATATTTACGGCCGACAATTGGTACGTGTGTACGGGGCTTTAGTTGTCAGATTGTCACTCACTTTCAGTCCAATGATAATGGTCAAATTTCCCTAGCAGGGACACAGGTTAAGGTTTACACAACTTTCACAAAATCAGGCCAGGATCACACCTGTACAGTATGTTAAAGGATAAGCTCACCTTTGTAAAAAAAAAAAAAATTAAATGCACATCTTTTTGCAGGTAAAAAAATGTGCATTTATTTATTTTACTATGAGCCTACAAAGCATTGCACCTGCGGTCAGCAGATTGTGGGTTCTATGCAGGGCTCTTGCAGACATTCTGTGTAAGCTGTCTGCTCGTACCTCATATGGACAAGCAGTTACACGCTGACAGGAAGAGACCATGAACTACCCAGAGCTCTCAACAGCGTCTTGGTAGTTCATTAAAGCGGTGATCCGGCCTCCCCCTCAAGTAATTAAGTCAGCAGCTACACATACTATAGCTGCTGACTTTTAATGTTAGGACATTTACCTGTCCTGGAATCCATCGGCTGTCGGATGCTGCCACCGCCATTGCCATTGCCAGTAAGGGAACCCGGCTGTGAAGCCTTGTGGCTTCTTGGCCGGGTCCCGACTGCGCATTCGTAAAGCACGCTGCGCACATACTAGCCGGGAAGATGAGGAGGAGGAGGAGGAGGGACGCAATATTGCTGACGTACCTCACTGCGGCGAGGTCCGAGGGAAATGGGGACAGGGTACCTGTCAAAAACAGGTACCCCCCCCCCCCCCCGAAAGGTGCCAAATGTGGCACTGGAGGGGGGGGGGGGGGAGACAGATAAGCAGAAGTTCCACTTTTGAGTGGAACTCCGCTTTAGGAAACTACAAGACGACAGCCGCAAAGGTGGATGGTACTTGTAGTTTTCATATTCACAGAACTCTGAATTATAAAATTGCGACAGCGATGGGGGGAGAAGATTCCCCACTTGGTGTCACAACAGAGGATCGGTGGTGCGGGGGCCGGTGCTACAGGTAGCATTTTACACCCTGTATGGGTGTAACATGTTACAAAAGATTAAATAGAATAGAAGCCGCGCTAATTTGAGACATGCACATTATAACACATGCTAAATAGACATTCAATAAATAAATAATACAAAAATATAAGCAATATAAAGAATAGACAATCAAAAGCAAATAATGAGTCAATTGATTTATATTCAGATATTATATAAGCAAAGAATAGAGTCCAAAGAGTTGTGCAGAGTGCAGAAACAAGAATTCCTCCACCGTAATAAGTAGTCCTTCAATCTGCAATAACTTAAAAGACCACGCTATGCGCTTACCATAGATCGGGTGTAAATAGGCACAATAGTAAATCAGAGCAGTCAAGTCAGGGATTCATTCACCACAGTGCTTCAAATCCGTGATGACAGGTGAAGATCACACTATGCGCTTACCACAATTTTGATGTAAAAAAGCCCATCTTAATGCATAGAAGGTAAGCTGCTGCCCAATCCAATAGCAGTGAAATGATCCATCCAACTGATGCAGCCCGACAGAAGCGCCAATCAAATGCGGGGCTAAGGCACAGACCCTCCGGATCAATCACGCTTTGGCAGCAGGATATTAAAAGCTTAAAAACAAAGAAGAAAGCGAGAAGGAAGACACTCGATCGTTTCAACGGGCAAAGCGATTAACTAGAAATTGACTCGCCTTTCTGAAATCTTCAGAAGTCAGTAACTCTGGATAAAAGTCACCTGCCTCTCCCTCCCTAACCTGCTCTCTACCTTATGTATGTTACAAAAGGTGAACCTATCCTATAACGCATGTTGCGATTGTCATTTTAGAATGGACTTCCAACACACCCCAGTGTAGCTCAAATCAAAACAGAAAATGGCACAGGGCCGGAGCACAATTAAAAGAACAAAGTGAACGATTCCTTGTTCTATTCAGCCTGACTTTACAAAGCAATTAGAAAAAATAAAGTGGCTTTATAACAATTTAGCAGTGTAAACTGCCAAATGTGCGACCTCACAGGTAATTGGTCATAGACATTAAAGGGAGCAATGATGGGAAAAACACCTACAGGAATTTTGTACCTGATTATCTCGGTATAAAAAAAACAAATGATAGTCTGAAAGTATTCAACACAGCCTGTCACTTTCCCCCTCCCTTCCCAAATTAGCCAGCCAGTTCAAAAAGCCACTAAGTCATGTCTTTGGCTACCTTTATAAAAACAATGATTTAAATCTTTAGGTAATCTGTTTTATGTGTCATTTATTTAATGTGCTAATATGTCTCTTGTTATTTTGAATCACTCCTTTTCTTTCCCTTCCTTAACAAAGTCCTTCTGCACCCGTTGTTCTGTCTCTGTGCTCCTCCTGTCACTCCTCTCTGCCTGGAAAAACACTCTTCATCGTCAGCGTTTTGTCACCTATGTAAACGTCAGTCCTGTATCTTTCATCTCTATATGTGCATGACTTTACTTTGCATGTGCATTCCGATTTGTAATCCATTGAAAAACATTAAAATCCTCTAAAACCTATATGCTTGTTGCCTTTCGTCTACCAGACCAGTAGCATGAAAACTGCATTTCAGATGTTTAACCCAGTTTACAAAGGTTATCCTCTTTGTGCAAGCTTCCTATATTGATGAGCTACTCTTCCTATGTAAAATGCTGTAAGAGTGCAACTAATACAGTGGATATAGAAAAAAATCACCCCCCTTTTTAAAATCATTTTGTTGCTTTGCAGTCTAAAATAAAGACGCACAGTTTTTTGTTTTATCCAACTGTATTTATTCAGTGCAACTTATAACATCCAAGTAAAAGATATAACACCAACATTTCAGAAATCCACATCTAGACTTTGCAATATTTGCCCAATCTTCTTTGAAGAGAACTGCTCAAGTTCATTTAATTTGGATGGTGATTGCTTGTGGACTGCAGTCTTCAAATCAGTCCACAGATTTTCAATGGGGTTTAGGTCTGGGCTCGGACTAAGCCATGCAAGGACATTCACCTTTTTCTCCTTCAACCAGTGTGTGGTTATTTTTGCAGTGTGCTTTGGATTTTGTCATGTTGGAATGTAAACCAACTTTCTGGCAGAGGGCAGCAGATTTTCTTCAAGAATTTGATGGCATTTTGCCCTATCCATTTTTCTTCTATCCTGACAAGTGCTCCAGTCCCTACTGCAGAGAAACACCCCCATAACAGGATATTACCACCTCCAACATTTACTGTAGGAATGGGGTTATTTGGATGGTGAGCTGTATTGGATTTCTGCCAGACATATCATTTGATGTTGAGGCCAAATAATTCAATTTTAGTCTCATCTGACCATAACACCTTTCTCCATGTGGCCTCAGAATCTTCAAGGTGCGTGTTTGCGATGCTTAGACGTGAGTGCATGTGAGCTTTCTTGAGGAGTGGCTTTTTTCTTGCAACCCTCCCATACAAGCCACATTTGTGGGGAATTTGTGATATTATTTTCACATGCACACAATGACCGTTCTTTGTCATAAATTCCTGCAGCTGCTTCAGGGTTGCTGTAGGCCTCTTGGTAGCCTCTCTGACCAGTTTCCTCCTGGCTCTTTCATCCAGCTTGGAGCAACGTCCTGATCCAGGGAGGGTCTGCGTTGTACCAAATACCTTCCACTTCCTAATAGACATCTAGGCATTGATGAAGCTTTTGAAATTTGTGTGTCTATCAACTGACTTGTTCCTGTCCTCAGTTTTATCTCAGAGATCTTTTGACAGTGCCTTGCCACCTATAGTTGATTGTTTGCTTCAGTTGTACAACCAGGGACTGAAATGCTTCTGGAAAGCTGTTTTCATGCAGAGTTAATATAAATGATCACAGCTACAAGTCAAATTGCTTTGTGTGCCATTGAGAAGGTGATTAGCTTCGCCCGGTTGAGTTTACACGTTATTTTTAGGAGGGGGTGATCCTTTTTCTAACTCGGTGATTCTGTTTTTTTTTTTTTTTTTTCTGACATGTCAGTGTTATATCTTTCATTTGAATGTTTTAGGTTGCACCGAGTAAATACAGCTGGATAAAACAAAAACTGTGCCTGTCTTAATTTCAGGCTGCAAAAAGCAACATATACCCACTGTATATCTCATTAAGGGCAAGGTGCTCCCTGCAAGAGTATAGCAACGACAAAGCCATTGTAAAGGTCATTGGTTTTCTCATGTGCTTTGCACTCCCTTTGCCAAGTTTCTCAAGCGTGACCCCAGAAGCTGCTCCTGACAGTCTTTCTGCTGCTTCTTTATAAATGTTTTTTTCTTTTTCTTTTCTTTTTGTGATATTAGTGGCATACTGGAGAATTTTTTCATTTGAAAAGCCAATCCACACCACTGATCTGATCCATTGTTGTAAAACCATTGAAATCTAAATGAACACTCACTATTTTTTATAAAACAGTCAAATGGCTAGCTTTGCCTTCCTCCCTCCCGGCAGAGCAAGTTTGTAATACCTGTAATAGTTACCTGCTTAACTCTGCTGGACTGAAAAGATAATCTTCCTGAAAGATCTTCAGCATCTGGCACCCTTTAAAGTGTGTCCGAGGCCTGGTCCTTCACTTTGTGTTGTGATTTTGCCTTTTGTAGAGATGTAAGGGTGGGTGGGTGAAACCACAGAGCACAGTGGGGGACGCCTCAACCTAGCAGAGTTTAGGTGTGTGGCCAGCAGGAAAGGCAAGTATGCATTGCTTGTTGTGCAGATGGGCATTTGCTTCAGATTTAACAAAACAGCGACAGTGTCACTTTAAATTCTTAGGTCACATTGTGGGAAGTTTCTATGCTTGGGTTCCCAGTTCATTCTTCAGGGTCCCACTCTCCTCCAGTAGGAAGATGTGGTAACAGGAGGCATGCAACTCAAGGCAGAAGGCTATTAAAGCAAATACTAAGGTTTGGAGATCTCACCCCTCACCCCAGAAAATATCTAAAAAAAAAAAAAAAAAAAAGAAAACAGCAAGTACCTTTTAATAACTAAGGATCCATCTTTTATTGAAGGAACACTTTGGCCTGGATTGGCTCTTTTAATGTACATTTTATATACTTTGTTTCATTCAGTTACAGTAATTATAATTTTAAACAGTGTGTTGTTAGTAATCATGACTGATGCACTGATAAATTCTTCTATCTAGAAATTTGGAAGCAACCAGTCTAAACCAGAATTTACGGTTGATCTTAAAGGAGCCTCTGTGGAACGGGCTACAAAGGATAAATCTAGCAAAAAGAATGTCCTAGAGGTAAAGTGTCATCTCTTCAATCTTTTGTTAGATCAGTCTTAAAGCTGAACTCCAGGAACAAAAATGATGTACGGTATTTAACTACATTCTTTTATAGCTACAAAGGATATACATTACTGCATCAAATGCCTTTTACATACACGGTTATTACTTTGTAAAAGTAGCAGTGACAGCACTAGGGTACTGTATATAGCCTATGCAGAGAGCAGAGCCGTGGGAGGGGCCCCACAAACTACAGGCTGTCTGCAGAAAACTACAGGGGAGGGGTGGATAAAAGACCAGTCACACTACACAAGGGGATAGAGCAGCAATGACCGGTCTTTATTACAGGAAGCTCCTGCAGAGTAAAAGTTTAACACAGAATAACTACACAGTTCTGGAAGAAATAAACAAAGCCCTTAAAGATTCAAGAGAGAATACACATGATTTAGAGATTTGCTTATTCTGAAGTTCAGCTTTAAAACAATTGGGTTGTGTTTTCCTGGCTGTGTCAATGTGTTTCCCTGAGATAGGGGGGGCATAAGGAGGCTCGTACACACTTGACAAAAATCGGACGAAATGTCCTCCGATTTTTCTCTCTCATGCTCAGCGGTCATAATAGTTTTTAGTTGACAGTGCATAATGTTCATGAAATTTCTCGTCTGATTTATTTTTTTTTTGTTGGGGACATTTGTTCCTAGACTAATGGGTCGTCAGCAACTTCAGATCCTGCGCGGTCTTTCGTATCCGATTTTTCGCGAACGTGTTGCATTTTAAACTAAAATTGGTCATCTGGGAACGGACGATAAAAATTTTGGTGTTTGTCCCTCCGTTTTTTTTTTTTTTTTTTTTTAGTTGAAAATGTCGGCATCGGCTGCTGAAAGTTGTGTACACACTAGCTGAAAATCGTACGATTTTACCTCGGACGGGAATTTTCGGCAGATTTTCTACTAGTGTGTGCCCCACTTTACCCTTTGAGTTGTGCACACGTTGATTGTTGTAAAGCAGCTGAATCATCTGGTTATCATCTTGCAGTATGTCTGTTTATCAGCGTTTTAGATATAGAACTGCTAACTAAAAGATGCTCCCCAGAGGGATTTTCATTTACACTTAAAGGCATGCTAACATTCTAAGTCAGATTCCTTTCCCCGTCACGACCCTCCTGATGAGAACTACATATCTGATCTCCGATATAGAAAAAAATGCTTTTAGGTGGCAGATACCCATTCTGTCTTGCTGAGCTCAGTCCTCTTTCAGTCCCTATTCCAGCTGGCACACATGTTCCAGTTTCTATCACAGACAATAAAAGCCCACTAGGTCGCATGCCTTGAGCTTGGTACAGGCTAACAACTATTCTCCATGGCCTGAACAACACATGTATACTGGCTGGAAGAGGACTGCTAAAAGATGGAAAAGCTTTTAGCTGCCGGGCAACTAAACTGATTGGCAGCCCAATTTTAGAATGGCTTTTGCCTTATTTCACATTAAAAGCCCAAAATGTAATTAATGTCCCTAACACAATAGTGGCACTTTCGCCTGGTCAAGTATAATTACTCTCTGCTATTTACTAGTGTAATAATGTGGGACTCTGTTATACAATCTAATGCATCTTTGCTTTCTACAGGTTAGAACCAACTCAGGAACAGAGCTACTGATCCAATCTGATAATGACAGTATGATCAAAGAATGGTACATAGCACTTTGCAACACTATTGGTGTTCCGGTAAGATCATGTTTTAAATGTTTGTGCTACTTATATATTTCTGTAGAATGTCTTTGAAATCTTTAGGCAGAACTGTGACAGACATAAAAGAACACACCAGTTACATAATAATTCTAGCAAAAGTATTTTAAATACTGCAAGTATAACGTAATTCCCTGGAATGTTCTGTTTACTAGCCATAATCCTAGCAGACCAGAAATTGGATTGGGAGTTAAAGTATACCTCTTTTTTTTTTATAATTTTTTTTAGTTTTGGACAGAGTGGAGAGGGATTAGAAAACCTGTCCGTTTTATTGCTGTCTGTGCCCACTGTTGGGGAGATACACCCTCTCTATTTCGCCTGTTTACTGTTCTTGAAAGTGAAAAAAAAAATTCCCAAATCTGGGTTTTTCCCAGATGGAACATAGATGGAAAAGCTTTCAGTGTGAAAACTTGATCTGGGGACTTCACTTTGAAGTGATTTAATCTCACTTGCTGTTTTGGCTATGGGACCGGAACTGAGGGGAAATCTACCCGATGGGACACAGATGGAAAAAAAACTGACAGGTTAATAACTCTCCCTTAATGCCTAGTACACACCATCAGAAACTTGGATGAAAAATACCGCTTTTAAAGTGATCATACAATGATGCGATCAATCATACACAGCTTTCAAGAGCCGGTCAGGACCGTTCATTCAAAGTTATCAGAAAATTTTTATTGTATGATACCAGATCATACAATTTTTGTTTCATCAGTACAGTATTCGTACCAAAAAAATCAGAAGAACAAGACCACGCATGCCTGGAAAGAAAAAGAATACATTACAATGCATTACATCACTTCTCAAGTTGTATTCTGTCGTACAAGAATTTTCGTAACTTAGGTAACCTCTTCATTTTCGATCTGAAATTAGCATACAAAAAACAAAAACAAAAAAATGGATGATCATTCATCCAATATTCTCATTGTATGTACTCTATCCAAAATGTAAAAAACGTTTTGCCTATAGTTCTACTTTTAAAAAAACTGTGGTCTCTCTTGCAGTGTTGTCTTCCTAACATGTTTCAGGCAGAGGTCACCTTTAAAGGGAGGTTTACAGGTTACAAAAAAGGAGAGCACAAGAGGACCCCCTAGTAGGGTGGATACAATTATTCATATTCCAGTCAGCATGTAGGAGGAGGGGATCTACAGGGAGCTTCAGGCTTTGGGTAGTGCTATCATCCTCTGGGGTGTATACGAGTCACATAAATATCTGAATATAGTGGCAAATATTGGGAGCTCTCTTACTTTTTGCTTGTGTTCTCCATTAAGAGTAGCCAGGTGATTGCCAGACCATTATTGTTGATCTTTAACGATAGTCTACAGACGGGTATGGTGCCAGCTGATTGGAAAAAAGCCAACGTGGTACCAATATTTAAAAAAGGGCCGAGATATATGCCGGGTAACTATAGGCCGGTCAGCCTAACATCAGTAGTCTGCAAGATTTTGGAGGAGACGTTAAGGGACCACATACAAGACTTTAGTAATGAAACCGGTATTAGTATTGATCAGCATGGATTCATGAAAAATCGTTCTTGCCAAACCAATCTATTAACCTTCTACGATGAAGTGAGCTGCCACCTAGATAAAGGTAAGCCTGTGGATGTGGTGTATCTGGACTTTGCAAAGGCCTTTGACACCGTTCCCCACAAACGCTTACTGTTCAAACTAAGGAAGGTAGGTATGGACCATAAGGTGAGTACCTGGATAGAGAACTGGCTCCAGGGGAGAGTACAGAGGGTGGTGATTAATGGGGAGTACTCGGATTACGCGGGTGTGGAAAGTGGGGTCCCCCAAGGCTCTGGCTTGGGACCAATCCTGTTTAATTTATTCATAAATTATCTAGAGGAGGGGATATCTAGCACAATTTTGGTATTTGCGGATGATACTAAACTAAGTATGCCAATATCTTCTATGCAGGATGTGGAAACCTTACAAGCGGACCTGAACAAAATAATGGGGTGGGCAACTACATGGCAGATGAGGTTTAATGTTGAAAAATGTAAAGTAATGCACTTGGGCGTCAGAAACACCAAAGCAAGCTACTCACTAGGGGGGGAACCTCTGGTTGAATCCAAGATGGAAAAGGACCTGGGGGTACTAGTGGACAACAGGCTTGGCAGTGGCATGCAATGCCAAGCCGCTGCAAGCAAAGCCAACAGAATACTGGCATGTATAAAAAAGGGGATTCACTTCAGAAATAAAGAGATTATTCTCCCACTCTACAAGACTCTGGTCCGGCCACATCTGGAGTATGCTGTCCAGTTCTGGGCACCGGTCCTCAGGAAGGATGTGCTGGAACTGGAGAGAGTCCAGAGAAGGGCAACAAAATAATTAGGGGAATGGAGGACATCAGCTGTGAGGAAAGACTACAAGCATTGAACTTATTCTCTCTGGAGAAGAGACGCTTGAGGGGGGATATGATATCAATGTACAAATACTTTACTGGCGACCCAAGCATAAGGAACAAACTAATTCAGAGAAAGGGAATACAATAAGACACGTGGCCACTCACTAAAACTAGAGGAAAAACGGTTTAACCTTAAAATACGTTAGGGGTTCTTCACTGTCAGAGCAATAAAGGATTAAAGTGTTTGATATGCGAAACATGTTAACAAAGTACCGACATCCCAGTTGAATAATCAATATGTGGTAGAAAAGGACTACCAAAAAAAGGTGGATGGGGGCTCGAGGTGTTCGAGCCTTCATCCAGAAAATACATGGAGAGCCATGGATGAGCATAGAAAGGAAAAAAAAAAAGGAAAAAAAATTGTAGGGAGGGGGAAAAGCAAAGGCTGGGTAAAAAAAGGGGGGGACAAGAGACAGAAAATGAGGAAGGAAAGAGAGGGAGGGGAAGAGAAGGGGAACAGGAAGAAGGGAGAAGAGAAAAAAATATATGGAAAAAAGGAAAGAGAAGAAAAAAGAAGAACAAAGAGACAAAAAATAGAAAAATGAGAAAAAGAGAAAGAAAAAGAAGAAAAAAAGGAAAAAAAAAAAAGAAGAACAGAACAAAGTTCCAAGAAAGAATATTAATGAGGGCTGGTGGGATTTTAATGGTACCGTAGAAAAAATCATAGAAAAGGTGATAAAATCAAGTATTTTATTTATACATCATTAAAAACCAGGTAGGGGAAAACATTTGTATATGTATAAAAACATATCAGCGGGTACAAACAGTACAGTAACAAAGGTATGGACAATAAGCGATGATAGATTTATAGCTCATCCGGTGTGCAAGACCTCGGAGAATTAACCCAACATGTTTCGCAGCCTGTATAGGGCTGCTTCTTCAGGGGTCTGTAACATGCTTTAATGGTACTGAATTATATATGACTCGATAATGAGACCGAGTGATTTGGAACCCTAAAGCTCCTATCTCTCACAGAGAATGCTGATAAAATATGGAGAGGCCGATTGAGGAAGAAGCAACTAAGCGTCTACAGCTGCAGTGGGTAGTGTCTAATTGTCATGCTCGTTCTGAGGTACGCCAGAGGGAACCACCTATAGGTATCCAGATAGAGTTGACCAAGTAGCACAGAGCACCCACATGTGTTCAGATGGAAAGCATGGCCTTCTCACCAATGTGTGAGAAGTGAGTGAGAAGGCCATGCTTTCCATCTGAACACATGTGGGTGCTCTGTGCTACTTGGTCAACTCTATCTGGATACCTATAGGTGGTTCCCTCTGGCGTACCTCAGAACGAGCATGACAATTAGACACTACCCACTGCAGCTGTAGACGCTTAGTTGCTTCTTCCTCAATCGGCCTCTCCATATTTTATCAGCATTCTCTGTGAGAGATAGGAGCTTTAGGGTTCCAAATCATTATCGAGTCATATATAATTCAGTACCATTAAAGCATGTTACAGACCCCTGAAGAAGCAGCCCTATACAGGCTGCGAAACATGTTGGGTTAATTCTCCGAGGTCTTGCACACCGGATGAGCTATAAATCTATCATCGCTTATTGTCCATACCTTTGTTACTGTACTGTTTGTACCCGCTGATATGTTTTTATACATATACAAATGTTTTCCCCTACCTGGTTTTTAATGATGTATAAATAAAATACTTGATTTTATCACCTTTTCTATGATTTTTTCTACGGTACCATTAAAATCCCACCAGCCCTCATTAATATTCTTTCTTGGAACTTTGTTCTGTTCTTCTTTTTTTTTTTTCCTTTTTTTCTTCTTTTTCTTTCTCTTTTTCTCATTTTTCTATTTTTTGTCTTTGTTCTTCTTTTTTCTTCTCTTTCCTTTTTTTCCATATATTTTTTTCTCTTCTCCCTTCTTCCTGTTCCCCTTCTCTTCCCCTCCCTCTCTTTCCTTCCTCATTTTCTGTCTCTCGTCCCCCCCTTTTTTTTACCCAGCCTTTGCTTTTCCCCCTCCCTACATTTTTTTTCCTTTTTTTTTTTCCTTTCTATGCTCATCCATGGCTCTCCATGTATTTTCTGGATGAAGGCTCGAACACCTCGAGCCCCCATCCACCTTTTTTTGGTAGTCCTTTTCTACCACATATTCACTGTCAGAGCAGTAAGGATGTGGAATTCGCTTCCACAAGCAGTGGTATCAGCAGGGAGCCTCGATTAGTTTAAAAAAACTTATAGATGGGCACCTTAAAGACCACAACATACAGGGGTATACAATGTACGGTTCACAGCAAACACACACATCATAGGTTGAACTGGATGGACTGATGTCTTTTTTCAACCTCACAAACTATGTAAGGGTAGCTGTGCAGGAACAGATATCGCAACAGAGTAATGAGAGAACTACCAGCCATTGCGCTTGCCCCACTCACAAACAAACCACAATCTTTTTCTTAATACTTGACTGGCTAACTTTACAGATTTTGTCCCCTTTGTATGTTGGGTAATGATGAATTGCTTTGTTTATGGGCCTGTTTGATAACTCCTTTGCTGCATAGTTATCTGTGGAGATTCAAAAGTCCCTTGAAACGCTACTGAAAAATTGGTTCCAGTCGGGCAAGCTTTAAGTGATACTAAAGTCTCATTTTTAACTAAAAAAAAAAAACCAACAAACCTGTTATACTTACCTGCGCCGTGCAGTGGTTTTTCACAGAACAGCCTGGATCCTTCTCTTCTCGGGTCCTCCTTCAGTGCTCCTTGCCCCTCCCTCTTTTCAGTTCCCTCATAACAAGCAACTTGCTATGGGGGCACCTGAGCCGAGCCACCGATCCCTGTGTCCATTCAGACAGGGAGCTGCGGCTCAGCCCTGCCCCCTTGCTCTCCTCATTGGCTGACTGACTTTGCCAGCAGCGGGAGCCAAAGGTGCTGCCCTGCTGTCTGAACCAATGAGGAGAGGAGTCCCGGACAGCCTAAAAACTCCTGCAACATCGCTGGATCTAGATGGACCTCAGGTTGCTGCACATAGAAGGCTTTTTATATTAATGTATATAATGCATTAAGATAAAAAAAAACTTTCTGCTATTACAACCACTTTAAAGTTGAACCCCGCACTATATAGAAAAGACCAGGTAAAGGAACTGTAGTTACTAGCTATAATGCCGGTTTGTCGGGCAGTGTAAGACATCTTAGTATTTTCTTAGATACCCCGAAGGAATTTTTCATATAAGGAAGCTAACACAATGGCGTAGCACTTCTAAGCAGGAATCACACCCTAGATATGTTTAGAACAATATTGCTGGGAACATTAACACACATAATGATACAAACTATTTTTGGATTATGTGGAAATCATTCAAATGTTCATCTAAAAAGTAAACTTTAAAAAAAAGATCTTAGGCCCCTTTCACATGGGGCAGATTCTGTTCCAATCAGCAAGGGATTTGTGTGCTGATCCCCTGCTAATTGGAGTAGGGCCGGCGGATGACACATCACGTGTGCTCAGTTTCTGCAGAGCAGACACAGACAGAGCCAGCTGTGCTCTATGGGTGGCGGGAAGTAAACAGACTATGCTGTCCAGTTACACCCAGCTACCTCTGATCCGCTCCGCCTAAATGGAAAAGAAGTCCTCTTACCTTTTTTTTTTTTTTCCTCCAAGTGGCCCTGATCTGACCCATAGAGATATATGGAATTTCCGATCAGGTCCACCTGACTGATAGGCGGACCTGATCGAAACGCCCATCTGAAAGGGACCTTAGAGTTCCTTTGCAGTAGCTACTTAAAGTGGAAATTAAGTCTACCTCGATCACTTCAGGATGCCCCCTTTTGCAGTTATAGCTATGTAAAACAAAAATAAGATTTTATGTTTAAAATCCAGTAATACACGTTCTTACCGTGCTCTGCACATTCTTAATTTGCTCTCAATTTTTAGGAATTTCTGAATTTTTTTAGACTGATGTGCTGACAGCCTTAAAGCGGAATTAACCCCTCCTATTCTTTACAGCTGAGGAAGCTGATTCTGTTTGATCTGCAACTGTCAAGGTGCTGCAGATGTGATCAGTTATGACACCAGCCATTTAATGGTTTGACTTATGGTTCGATATTTAGGGACACAAGCAAATGTGACAGTTACATTCTTGGAATGCTGGGATTGCAAACTGTTTTTTTGAAACCAGTAAATCGATGGGTTTCATTCTGCTTTGATTTACTGCTGTTCAGGGGATCTGGGCTTTAGCAGAATGGCAGCCCCTGGCAAGAAGAAACAGGAACATTGCTGGAGGCAATTTACAACACACATTCATTTTGGTAGCATAATTATTAATGTGGAATGTTTGTTCCTTGCTAAAGAACAGTAATTTTTTATCAGGTTGTGGTTTGTAAAGTTCCGCTTTAAAAATGTGATGATGTGCTAAACTTTACAGCTTTGGTACTTTACAACTCCAGTTTGTTAATCTTACTATTTTCATCATGAAAGAGATATTTATAGTTTTTAATGATTTGTGCTAATGTAGCTTTCTTTCCTCATCAGTTTTCCTACATTTAAACTGTTTAATACTATACAAATTTTAGGGCTTCTCTAATGTGCATGTGTGTTTATTACATATAGATTACAGAGTCGGAAGAAACCAGTGAGGATAATGTGCCCGATTCTCCAGTGGAGAAACAAGGGAAAGACAAGCATGACAAGGAAAAGGATCACGATAGAGATTCCAAAAAGAATCGATGTAAGGCTTCTTAGAATTGTCTTAGGGTAAAGAAAAGCAGTGAGATTAAAAAAAAAATGCTAAACCAGCATCAGGCTGCTAGGTAAACAGAAAAACACCAGTTTTCTTATTTTAAGGTTGTCCTTGGCTGCATAATGCTGACTAGTGTCTATGTCTACAGTTATCTTATAAATGACTTTATATAACATACTGGAAGAAGCAGGAAATCCTGGCTGCTCTTTCACTATCCAGTCAGCAAGCTGAGGGGTGGAGAGACGGCACCACAGTATTCCTTCTGAAGTATTTTACAGTAAAGCTGTCCATACATGGGTCAGGTTTTTTCAACTGTACCAGAGGATTGAGAAAAAAAAAATTGACCAATTTCCCCCATGCATACATTTGATGTAAAAATAGGAAATTAAAAAAAGAACTCTATTAAAATGGGACTTTTGAGGTACAACATGTTCTAATAAAATACTAATTCTTTATTTAGAATCAACATTCATAAAATGGTATTAATAAAATGGTATCCATACCATTTTAGGAGTGTTGACCCTCATTAAAAAAATTAGTATGTTTAACATTTTATTTATTTTTTTGAATTTCCTGTTTTGATAATCGCATGGGGATGTTGCACTTTTCTTTCTTTTAACTAATTGGGATTCACACATTTGATATAGATGGGGGAATCCTTCCCACTGTGTTATTGTATTTTCACAGTGGGGGGACTTCTCTGCTCTCAGAATACACAAATCAGCACTCCAGCTTATTGCCTGTGGCTCTGATTGAGTGTAAATATACAGACAGATGATTGAACAGAAGTCAATCGGTAGATCAATTTCTGTTCAACCACAGTGGCCACGTATGGATGGAAATTTGGTCGTCCCCAGCTGAACTGGCTGAATTTTGATCCACATATTGCTAGCCTAACAGTGAAGGTGGCATTGTGTGCATGGCTGTACTGTGTGTCAGGGCTGTGTAAATCTCAGATCTGTATAGGCAGGAATAATAGTCACTAGGCAGGTAACTGTTCTATTTCATCTGTATATTTAGCTGTTTTCCCAGTGTTTAACACAAGTGTTAAGTTTGCTTCTGAATCTAAAACAGTCATCAACATTTAAATGTCATTTTTTAAAGGGTTTTTTTTTACACCTATTTAAAAAAAAAAAAAAAGTGTGCATTGCTGGTTCATCTGTTAATGAACTGTAAATCTTCCTTCTTTTTCCTATATACGGGACTCCATAGTCCCCTCCCTTTTTTCTTCTGAGGTTGTTTTATATACGGTCTGCCCCAACAATGTACTTCCTTGTACACATACATTTCACTTATATATGTACCTGATATTTGCAATGACCTTACCTTGCCTTGCTTTTACCATATGATTTCCTTATTCCATTCTGCATATACAATACACATTTTATGTGGGTGGTGTTTAGCACAAAATGGCTTAAATTTACCTTCTACCTGCTGCTTCACTCCTAAGGCTTACCTGTGCTGGTACTTAAGTGTACTGGCACTTGATTGTTGGTTCCTGTCAGATCAGAACTGTCCAGTGGTTCTCTTGTTCTGCGCACACTGGGACTCTTGTGTGTGTAGCTCAGCTATGGTAATCCGTAATATGTGAACAAAACATGTGAGGACAAAATGATAAAGCAGAATGAAGAATAATGAATGTGGGTAAAGAAAGGTAATGCAATATAGTTAGAGATAGAGATTTTATTTATCTAGATTTTGAGGAGGAATACACACTACACTTAAAGCGGAGAGCCAGTCCCCACAACATTTCTTTTTTTAAAAAAGCACCACCATAATTGATACTTAAACTGCAATAATTGGCTATTGTTATAACTGCATTCATACCAGCTTTTGTGATATCTGTAATCGATCACACTTTCTCGTCAACAAGCTACTCAGCATGCACTTCCCAATCTCGCACCTGCACAGTAATGACACTGCGCGGTGCAGTTTGTTGATTGCACATTGCCATAGAAAAGGTGGCAGCAGAAGTTCCCGTCCCATTGTTATTGCAACTTGTCAATCAGAAAATAACCCAGATGTCAGGGTCGGGGAAATAATACAAGATTTCAGCATTAGGCGATTCCCTTTAACTACTGATATAGATGACGCCAATATCCCAGCAGTCCAAGGGAATCTCCTTATGATGACATCACCTAGACGACCAGACTGGGAGTGCCACATACCCAGCTGAAAATAAGGTACTGAGACATTATAAAGAGTAGTAGCTTCTTAAAGAGGTTGTAAACCCTGGGGAAACAAAAACAAACAAAAAAAACCCTGTAAGACAAAGGCATAATGAGCTATGCATCGTGTACTAGCTCATTATGAAATACCTTAGAACGAAGGCTTCCATCGGTGCCCGCACATTGCTGTTTCTTGCGGGTTCGTGTGCT
Organism: Pelophylax lessonae; assembly: GCF_965119305.1. NCBI lineage: Eukaryota > Metazoa > Chordata > Amphibia > Anura > Ranidae > Pelophylax > Pelophylax lessonae. The sequence continues at coordinate 86,148,101 of NC_138772.1, read as the reverse complement.
CCAGCGCGGTGAGTGGCCGAAGCCGCAATGACATCACTCCCGCGAATGCACGCGGGAACCGCCGGTCACAGCACAGGGCTCTGAAGAAACAGCACGTGTGTCTGTTCCTTAAGAGCACATGTGCCGATGGTGTCATCGGCGGTGTATATAGTAAATATCTCCTAAACAGTGCAAGTTTAGGAGATATTTACAGTACCTATAGCTACAAGCAAACCAGGGAAGTTTTATTCCTCTTTACCAAGTCGCCATTCGTTTTTATGGCCTCTCTGATAGGAGATGTAGTGTTTTCCTGGCACCTTGTATATCATAATCGCTCTTTGTACTTACTGCTCTACTAAATAGAGTAAAAAGAAAAATACTGGGAAAAACTTGCAATTGATGATTGTAAAAAAGCATTTGAATGATTTTTATGAATAATGCATTTTGCTGGAATCCAGTGACTTCCAGTGAGGGGACATGTTCGGTGTAGTCAGTTTGGGATTCCTCCTGTGGTTCAGGAAGCACCAACACAATGGGACCTGAAAATCACAATCTGCTTGTCTGCTTACAGCTCTGTCATTTCTACATTTTAGCCATTAAGCAAACGGCCAGTGTTGATAACACTGAACAGAAAAAGACCAAAACTAAGTTAAAGAAGTTTCTTATCCGGCGACCAACGTTGCAAGCTGTCCGTGAGAAGGGCTACATCAAAGGTAAAAGGAAGAACCTCCTCCATTTATCAGGGTTCATCAAAAAATGTTGGCTATCATTATGTTGTCTATACAAGTCAGCTGGAATGCTGTTACGCTTTATATTGATAGTATATTTTAATTTATTGATCATTATTTATATTGTCCTTTTGATTACTTTTTCTAATATTTTTTTTTTTTTTTTTTTTTTTCACAGACCAGGTGTTTGGTTCCAGCCTGGCTGGTCTTTGTCAGAGAGAAAACACTACTGTGCCAAACTTTGTTCAGATGTGCATTGACCATATTGAAGAGCATGGTATGGGTCCTCACACAAACACAGCCTCCTAGTCCCATAAGTAGATATAAATTGCATTCACCCCTTTCGCTGCCATACGTGTGTTTTTTTTTTTTTTCACAATTTAGCCCTGGAAATTGCATAAAACCCCCTAAACATTATATATTTTCTGAAAGCAGATGCCCATTTGTTATATTACACAATATAGTTTGTGTGACGGTGCCGATCAATTAGAATGCCTCCTAGCCATACACGCTGAGAGGTACGTATAGGAGATTAAGGTACAGGGATTTCAAATCACTGGACAGGTGAAGCGGCGACTCAATGTCACAAAGTGGGGGATCGCAGGACTCTGATTTAGCGGGACCAGGGGGGATGGAGAGGGGGTTCAGTGTAAGTTCACCTTACAGATTTTCCGTAAAGAAGAACTTACCCTTTAAAATTTCATGCACCCGTGAAGTGGAGACAGGCTTCAGTTGTCTTTATTTTCCATAGGCAATTCCTTAAACGCCTCTACAGGTCATCATTTAGGTATTACATGAGCTCTGGTGAGAAAATGATTCCCCCACTCTGGCATACATGGCAGTTTGTCACGTGTATCGCATTCAATGTTCTCGTATGTAGGTGCCCCCGACAGACGACATACAGACCTGGTAGTGAAAGGGTTAAACGTGCTATGTTTAACATTTCCTGTCTTATGGAACAAATAAAAAAATATCCCCAAAAGAAGTGCCAAAAAAGTGACTAGATGTAGCCTGCTAAATTCAGATTCAAAATACTTTATTAAAGGGTAAGTCCAGTCAAAAACAAACAAACGCTAAACCTGCTCTTTGCCACATTCTAACCCTAATCTATCTAACCCCGTAAAGCAAAAATCACTGTAATTACCCTTTTTACATCCGATCCGGTCCTGTCCCCAGCGACGGAAGCTCTGTGCAGGAGAGAACCAACGACGACTGTAAAATGAATGGGAAGTGACATCACCCATAGACTTACTATGGGGCTTCTTTTAAAATATTGTGATCCCCGTGCTATGTAGTGTGTGGAATGCGTTTACAAGACTGCTGCTGGGATGTAAGGTGTATATTCCTCTTAGGCATTTTTATGTGTGTACCCAGCGCTGTCTGACCATAAAGTGCTTAATATGTATCTCTATTCATTATTTGTGCAGAAACATAATATTTAAATCACAATACATAATACTTTTAGAAAATTAAAAGTGCAATCAGTGCAAAAAAATGTGCATGAACAAGAAGTCCTTTAAAGGGCTGGTTATCTTATTCTTCCAGTGCCAGTATGTTCCAAGTGCTGTTGTGCTCCCCTCCTTATGTGCCCTTACTCACTGACTAGTGATGGGTTAAACGCCTGTGTTTCAAAAATAATCCTCCAGTGGCAAAAACATTTTTTTTTCTTTTTTTTGTGACTCCAGCAGGTAGGTCAATGAACCTCATATGAGTGTAGAGACAGAATCAGGAGAAATCCATAGTGTAATTCCTTTTTTATTGTTAAAAAAAAACAACATATAAAAGCCAATTGCGCACTTACAAAACTCTCCTCTTGCATGTGAGCATGTATTGATGCCATTCTGGAATTCAAAAGTTGTGTTTTGTGTTACAAAGAGCGGACGTGACATACCCAGAAGTATCCACCTGCCTAATGTATATCGCTCCACCCAGGAAGTGTCTTTAGAAGCTGGGGGATTCTGGTATTTATATGGTTAGCACCTCCTACTACACCCATCACTACTTTCTCCTTTACCTATTACACCCATACTTACTCCTTCCTGTTTGCTCCATTATTTCTCTCCCATCTGCAGTCACTTCCTCCCCACACTGCATGACTACAATGTATGGATTTTCTTTTGTGTCTCTATTCGTTATTTCTATGACTCTACCTTCCTTTCTTTTTCCTGCTTGCTTTGTATGTAAACTGTTTCAGAGCGGCATCACACATCTCCACATTCACATTATTCGGCTTGGTTCACACATCTGCAATGGCAGACATCGCATGTGATTCGGAGCGCACTGTTCTGAAAATCACATGCGATGTCTGTGCGATGCAAATTCAGCCATACAGATAGTATGGCTGAATTCGCATCTGATTCAGACTGAACACGTACAGGACTCTTTTTTGGATCCGCACCAGAATCTAATTGCATGGCTGTTCACACCAATGTGATCCAATTCATGTCCGAATGTCAGATCGCACTGCGATATGCAAATTGATCTGGGGGTGTCGTTAAATTTGAATTGACACCCCCAGCGATTCGCATATGGCAGTGTGAACTGTGCTGGGAATGCGATGCGGGAACCCGCAGTATATTTGCAGGGTTCCCGCATCGCATAAGTGTGAACCGGGACTCGGAGTCATATTTAACGGGGCTTCTTTTGTCGGGTGCCTTTCCTGCCCCTGCCTCCATGCTGAAGCCGCTGCTGACAGCTCAGCGTGGGACCGGACCAGATTGGGTGTAGTACAGTGATTTTTGCTTTACAGGGTTAGATAGATCAGTCTTCGAATGTGGCAAAGAGCAGGTTTAGCGTAAGTTAGTTTTTGACTGGACTATCCTTAAATGGAAATTATTGCAACACATGCCAGACTAATCAAAGACAACACAAGATCACAACAATGAACAGAAAAAGACACCACAAAATTCACTAACAGCCATTAGCACCAAATCAAACAAATTTAAACTACGGTACACTCTAATAAACCATCCATACAATTAAACTACAAAATAGACTAAATAACACAGATAAAAATACAAATAAGTAAATAACAGAAAATCTAACTACCAAAATGCAATTAATACACCACTTTCTCTACAATACCTCAGATTTTAATTACCATAATACCAACATACTATAAAAAGGACCTAAAAATCCTGATTATAAACCAGATTTAAATCTTCACCTCCAGCCCTCACATTATTTTTTCACAGTATTCACAGCGCTTCACTTTTTCCACATTTTGTTATATTACAGACTTATTCCAAAATGGATTAGATTAAATTCATTATTTTGCTCAAACGTCTACAAACAATACCCCATAATGACAACCTGAAAGAAGTTTAAAATCTTTTCAAATTTATTTAAAAAAAAAAAATATATCACATGTACATAAAGTATTCACAGCCTTTTCGCAATACTTTTTTGAGGCACCTTTGGCACCAATTCCAGCCTCAAGTCTTTTTGAGTTTAATGCTACAAGCTTGGCACACCTATTTTTGGGCAGTTTCTCCCATTCTTGTTTGCAGGACCTCTCAAGCTCCATTAGGTTGGATGTGGAGCGTCGGTGCACAGCCTTTTTCAGATATCTCCAGAAATGTTCAATCGGGTTCAAGTTTGGGCTCTGGCTGAGCAACTCAAGGACATTCACATAGTTGTCCCATAGCCACTCCTTTTTTATCTTGGCTGTGTGCTAAGGGTTGTTATCCTGTTGGATGATGAACCTTCTCCCCAGTTTCTCCCATTCTTGTTTGCAGGACCTCTCAAGCTCCATTAGGTTGGATGTGGAGCGTCGGTGCACAGCCTTTTTCAGATATCTCCAGAAATGTTCAATCGGGTTCAAATTTGGGCTCTGGCTGAGCAACTCAAGGACATTCACATAGTTGTCCCATAGCCACTCCTTTTTTTATCTTGGCTGTGTGCTAAGGGTTGTTATCCTGTTGGATGATGAACCTTCTCCCCAGTCTGAGGTCTGGAGCAGGTTTTCATCAAGGATGTCTCTGTACATTGCTGCGTTCATGGTTTTTCCTCAATCCTGACTAGTCTTCTAGTTTCTGCTGCTGAAAACATGATTCTGCCACCACCATGCTTCACTGTAGGGATGGTATTCAGGCCGAAGAGTTCAATCTTTTTCATCAGACCAGAGAATTTTGCTTCTCATGGTCAGAGTCCTTCAGGTGCCTTTTGGCAAACTCCAGACAGGCTGTCATGTGCCTTTTACTGAGTAGTGGCTTCCGTCTGGACACTCTACTATATAGGCCTTATTGGTGGAGTGATGCAGAGATGGTTGTTCTTCAGGAAGGCTCTCCTCTCTCCGCAGAGAAATGCTGGAGCTCAGTCAGGGAGGTGACCCAGAACCTGATGGTCACTCTGACAAAGGCCCTTCTCCCCCGATCACTGTTTTGCCAGGCGCCCCGCTCTAGAAAGAATTCTGGTGGTTCCAAACTACTTCCATTTATGGATGATTGAGGCCACTGTGCTCATTGGGACCTTCGATGCTGCAGAAATGTTTTGGTACCCTTCCCCAGATCTGTGCCTCTATACAATCCTGTCTGTGAGGTCTAAAGACAATTCCTTGGACTTGGTTTTTGCTCTGACATGCACTGTTAACTGGGACCTTATATAGACAGGTGTGTGCCAACTGAATTTTACCACAGGTGGTCTCCAATCAAGTTGTAGAAACATCTCAAGGATGATCAGTGGAAACAGGATGCGCCTGAGTTCAATTTTGAGTGTCATGGCAAAAGCTGTGAATACTTATGAACAAGTTATTTTTTTCGTTTTTTATTTTTAATAAATTTGCAAACATTTCAAACAAACTTCTTTCTCGTTGTTGTCATTATGGGATATTGTTTGTAGAATTTTGTGGAAAATAATGAATTTAATCAATTTTGGAATAAGACTGTAACATAACAAAATGTGGAAAAAGTGAAACGCTGTGAATAGTTTCTGGATGTCTTCATAGAAGAATTATCTAATTTGATGGCCACGGGCAAAAATTATTTCCTGTGTCACATCTGGTGCATCGTGGTTGTAACAGTCTGTCACTGATGGTATTCTGCAGACTGACAGAGTATTGTGGAGTGGATGGGAGGAGATGTCCAAGATTGAAAGTACCTTGAACAACCGTCTCCTTTCCAATACTGTTAAAGATTTCAATCCAACATCATCACTGGCCTTGCAAATCGGTCTGTTGAGTCTGTTGTCGGCCACCCTAAGCCTGCTTCTCCGGCATTGTTTGGCAGATGTTAAAATATTTCAGTCTCCTCAAAAAATGGAGGCCACTTTGGACCTTCCATTAGAGCACCTCAGTGAAGAGCTGGGTATACACTAATAGAATTTTTAACAAAAATTCATATGAAATTTCTCTGTCTTTTTTGAATGAATGGACTTTACCAAATGAAAACCACTTACATTGCTAGAAACTGGCACATTCAAGAAAAATCTTCCATCCTGCGCCTTCGAAATTTCTCATCACTGCGGTTGGTTTGACCCTGCTAATGATTAGAAAAACGAATGAACATTCTTACATTGAAAAATATAAATATAGATATACTAGTGTATACCCAGCTTAACACTTTACTTTCCTTGAAGACGGCAGTTAATATAGCAGTCCTAAAGGATGCAACGCTCAAACTCTGCTGATCTCTCTACTATTTCCATACACATGCTGCCCAGCTCACACAGAAGAAGCAGCTCCAGATACATTGTGGGAGATTTTCTCTGCATTAGAACTGTCCAAGGAAGCATTGCCTCTTACAGCTATTATGGTTTTCTTGTAAAATATGTGCAGCTGGAATATTATTATTCTTGATGTCTTAATTCTCTTTAGGACTGGATATAGATGGATTATACAGAGTCAGCGGGAACCTTGCTGTGATACAAAAACTCCGCTTTGCAGTCACACATGGTAAGTTTTAAAAAACATTTCTAACTTAGGACAAATCTGTTCTTGCTCTTTGTTCTTTATTTAGACATTACTAAAAATATATCATTCTGTTTTTAGTTCCTCTCGTACACCAGTAATTTTCAACATTAGTTGTATTTAGTCTTTTGTTCAATTTGTGCAAAAACACGTACATCATTTTTTGCACTTATTCTGTCTGCATATTTTTGTAAATCTCAAAATAAGAAATTGTCACCTATTCTTAAATTTAAACTCTTTGTTTATTTAAAAACACAAATTAATATGGCTATGCCATCATTACTTTGTTGACACTGGCATCACACAAGGAATATTTACCTAAGTAGTTGCAGTGGTATGTACAGTTTTACTAATGCATGCCAAAGTTGCAGAACCACGTTCAGGCATTACAATTTGTTTGGCATTCAGCCATTAAGGGGTTTATACATCATTATTTATTCTTTCTCTTTCGTTCATTGACGGACACAGCTCTGCATCTTCTTGACCGTAGGGTTATACTGCCCCCTATAGGACACTATAGGACAGGAGTAGGACACTAGGCAGAGAAAAAGCTTGAACACGCCTATGGGGCTGTCCCTGGAAGTATACTCCCACTTCCTGCTATAGGTATTCAGTTTTTTTCTGCCTTGTCAGGAGTAAGGACCTAGTTCCTTGCTGGGATCTCTGGTCCTGGCAATTTTTTCTTTTTGCATGGAATTTTCCTGGGGCACAACGGGGGGTTGAGCATGGTTCCCTGCCACCCTGGGGGTTGTTGACTTGGGCAGGGAAATCCTCTGGGCTCCCTGCGGTGGTTTTTGGGCTGGGGGAGTGGGTGTTTTAACATCCGAGGGTACGCGCCTCACGCAGGCCGAATCCGGCCAAAAATTTAGGCTGCAGCTTTGCGGCCTACTCGCTGGAAACTGTGAGGTGGCTCCTGTGAGGGTGGCTAATGCCACTGTCTCCATTTGGACATATGCCTTCCCTTCCGCTGCCCCTGGGTGGTTGGTTCCACTGGGGCTCATGTCCTGGTGGCTGGGCTCCTTCAAAAATTTAGGCCGTGGCCTGCTAGGCCATGTGGTCAGCTTGGCACCTACCTTGGAAGGGGTAGTGCTGTGGGGGCACTTCATTTTTTAATGACAGCCTTGCCGCCATTATTGTATGGGACACCTGCCCTGTTTTAGTGAGGGTACCCTGACTGCACTTCCGTGTCACTGGGGATCCAAGCCCTTTCGGGCCTCTGCTGGGGGTTCCAAAAAGTCTTGGTTGGACAAACCATGAGCAGGTGCTGCCAGACCTGCAGACAAAAATTCCTCCGCATGAAGGGGCACCCTTAACCACTAGGGATGTAACAATATCAAAATCTCACGGTACGATACAATTTCGATATTGACCTCACGGTACGATATTTATTGCGATATTGTGGAAAAGCTCATGGTATTGTTAAATAGCTCATGATAGTGTTTGTGATGATAATAGTGAAAAAATACCGACATTTATTCTGCTTTTGCCAGTCAACAGGCAATTAATTGTTGTATTTATGGATCCATGACAACATAAAACACTGATCACATAGTGCTTTTAAAGTGCAAGTTGTAGTCAGGAACATCAATATTCTGTATAGTAATATTTGGTTGCATAACTGATTCTTCTGTGCAATGTTCAAGTTAAGAAGCAGCTAGAACAATTGTAAACAAACAATAGGCAATTCCCTTTAAGTGCAAACAAAGATCAAGTTAAGTCAGGTTTAAATGTGCAAGGCAAATAAAGGCAGCCTTTTAAAACTGGTATTTAGGAACATAACTTAAACTTAAATAAAATAGTCAGTCAAAAAGCCTTTAAAAAAAACACTGACCTATCATTTAGCTTATGTTCACGTTTTTCATCAGAAAGATCAAAATATCTACATTGCAAGAAAAAAAAAACAGGAAAAAAAATCCTTAAACTCTGGTCTATGTAGTTAACAATGATTTGTTCCGCGGGACTGTGTTTATTCCTCTTGCTTTTTGACGGACACCTGTCCTTTTAATATTGTAACCCAACCACGACGATATCGAGACACGACCACGACGATATCGAGACGACCACAACGATACGATATCGCGATATCTTCGATATCGTTACATCCCTATTAACCACATCCGGGGTGAAGGGACATTGTCTCTGCTTTCTGGATCCGTGAAATCCCTGATCCAGAACAAGTGGGTCCACAAAGTAATTTGCCTCGGCTACAAGATCGAGTTTCGATCATATCCTCCAGAAAGGTTCTTCCCTTCCAACCTGCACTTGTCCCCGCTATGGGGCGGTGCAAGATTTGTTACTTCAAGAGGTCAAACCTGTTTACAGTTCCCAGGTAGGAGGGCAAGGTGTGCCCAATACTGGACCTTAGGGTGCTAAACCACTTTGTGTGGGTGCAGAAGTTCCGCATGGAGTCCGTGTACACAGTGGTGGCGGCCCTACATCAGGGGGATTTCCTCGCCTCCATCCACAGGATGGCTACCTTCACATCTCAATATGTGTTGCCCATCGGTGTTTCCTCCGCTTTGCCGTGGGCGAGGAGCAATTATCAATTTATGGCGTTACCCTTTGGTCTCGCTTCCACTCCTCGGGTCTTCACAAAAGTGTTGGCCCTGGTTCTAACATTACAATGTCAATGGGGGATCGCGGTACTGGGGTACCTGGACGATCTGCTTTTATGAGCAGTGTCTTCATCCGCCTTAGTTGACAACTTGGAGATTACCTCGGCAAAGGTAGTTTGGTTGGATTCTGAAGCTTCAAAAGTCTACTCTGGTTCCGTCCACAAGCCTAGTCTATCTGGGTCTGACTTTGGATTTGTCCTCAGCCAGAGTCTTTCTTCCTCGGGAGAAACTTTAAAAGTTGCAGGAGACAATTCGGCTTTTGCTGACCATCAGACTGCCGTCTCTTCAGACTTGCATGCAGATGTCCGGGTGGGGGGTCGTCCTCAGCACAGATTGTGCTCAGGGAGTCTGGTCTCAGAGTCCAGACTACCGATCAATGTACTGGAGCGCCAAGCGTTTAGACTTTGGATGGATCAATGGACAAATCGCCTTTAGGGGTGTCCGGTACGGATTCAATCGGACAATGCCACGACCTTGGCCTATGTAAATTACCAAGGGGGCACAAGAAGTGTCCTGGCGGCTCGGGAAGTAGCTGGCATTCTAAGGTGGGCAAAAAGATTTGTTCAGCCTTCTCTGCTGTGCACATTCCAGGGGTGGAAAATTGGCAGGTGGATTTTCTGTCGACAGGCGTTAGACCAGGGAGAATGGTCTCTTCATCTGGAGGTGTTTCTGGTCTCTTCATCTGGAGGTGTTTCATCAGTTATGTCTCCAGTGGGGTAATCCAGAGATGGATCTGTTGGCCTCAACAGGAACGTTCAGAGGTTTGTGGCACTGTCTCGGGATCCTCTAGCCGTCATTACAGACGCTTCAGTGGCTCCTTGGTGTCCGTATCGTCTGATTTACGCCTTTCCTCCTCTCCAGCTTCTGCCGAGACTACTACGCAGGATTTAGGCAGAAGGGATTCCGGTCATCCTAGTGGCTCCAGACTGGCCTTTCCGGTCTTGGTACGCTGCTCTGGTATGGCTGGTCACCGATACTCCTTGGAGACTCCCTCCCAGGCAAGATCTGCTGTCCCAAGGGCCAATCTTCCATCCTGCTTTTCAGTCTCTGGCTTTGACGGCTTGGCTTTTCTCGCTGCAATATTTTGCTTGCAGAGTAATACAATTATGACCAATGAACATGAGGTCTTTTCCCCTGTTCTATTATTTGCTGTGGGTTCATCTCACAGAGTTAATTAAGGTATATGTCGTAATACTTGTATTTATGGCCATAGTCTGAGTCTTATTCCGCTGGCTGACAAGCGCCCCTTCCGTATGGGAGGAGGAAGTGCGTTCCTATGGTAACGGTTGACGCCGCAATCAGTGTTTAGGCAGAGTTACAGCTATATAAGTCGGGTCCGTTGTTTGTTTCCCTATCCCTGCTGACAAAGTCCCGCCCACACAGGACGTAACGCGTACGGGGGGGAAACAACGTGACCCACGGCTATCTTGATACACCAGGAAATGCAGCCATGCACCCTGTTCGCTACATGCCTGTTTCAGCCTGTTTTACAGCGTTTTTATATAAGTGCGTCTACTTGTTACAATTAAGATCCTTCACTTTACGGAGAGCACTAGATGTCTGCTTCCTTTCCCCTACATGTGCGTTCTGTGGAAGAGGTCCAGAAGTAGCCACCTTTCAGTGTATGAGGACAGGAGCTTTTTGATTCTATGCTGTTTGACCCTGTGGGGTCTGAGTCTGGAGATGTCTGCTTCCTTTCCTCTACATGTGCATTCTGTGGAAGAGTCCTAGAAGTAGCCATCTTTCAGTGTATGAGGATTGAAGCTTTCTGATTTTATTCTGTTTGACCCTGTGGGGTCTAAGGCTGGCCATACACTATACAATTTTCTTATTCCATTTCCTTTAGATTTACCTTAAACTATGTAGTGCAAGGGCCTGCCTGACTGCATACAAATTGAAAGTGTTTAGGTTTGACCCTATATTACATGGTTTTGGTAAATCTAAAGGAAAGTTGAACAAGAAAATTGTATAGTGTATGGCCAGCCTTAGTCTGAAGGTAAGAGGCAAATAAAGCCTTGGTGATGGGAATGTAGGTGCCCTTAAGGAGTCATTATACGTATTTGATATCAACACTCTGATCCTTGTTTCATATACTCACTGAGGAATCCTCCATACATCTGTCTCTGAACTTTACAGACTGGAACTCTGCTTTCTTATATTGGTGGATTTGCACTTACCTGCATATATAATGTTACTCTGATATATTCACTTATATGCTAATCATGTGTATTATGATTGCACTGCACTTTTATATATGATTTTAATTTAGAGGCTTTATGCGATTGTTCTTTAGTGTTCAGCTGGCAATCTCTGTTCATTTATTGGTTGTTGTAGGTTCAGAGCTGAATATATACACGTTGTATCCCAAGGAAATTGCCTTGCACTTCCTGGATGTGGTTCGGGCAATAAGGGTAAATCTGGCAACGAACTGAGTATTTTAGGATAACAAACTCACTATTTGTCCTCACAGGTGGACCTCGCAAGGGGCGGGCTGCTTCTGCTGCGACCATTTTTAGATGGATCAGACAGACTGTGGTTCAGGCTTATTCTAGTAAGGGTCAGGTTCCTCCTTTCCCAGTCAAGGCGCACTCTATTCGGGCGCTTAGTGCCTCCTGGGCCTTCTGTCTTGAGGCATCTGATGCCTGGTCGTCTGTACACACATTCACAAAGTTTTATAAAGTGGATGTGTTGGCATCTGCGGATGCTTCTTTTGGCCGCAAAGTTTTGCAGACTGCTGTTTAGAGGACTTGTGCTCTTTGAGGGTGTTTTTTTCAGGTCAGCTCCAGTTGTTGACAGTTGAGCTCCAAGTTACCTGGTTGGCTATGTTTAGCCTTGGAGAAGTTTGATTTTTCTGCTGTTCCTACCCGTCATGTTTAACACTACTTTAGGACGCCCCTACGGTCAAGAAGATGAAGACTTGTGTCCGTCCATGAACGAAAGAGAAAATGGGATTTTTGTCTTACTGTTTTTGTTACTTACTGATGTTCATTGACGGACACAGCACCCGCGCCTCTATGGAGTTGGGTTTTTCCTTCTGACACTGCTTGTTACCAAACTGAATACCTATAGCAGGAAGTGGGAGTGTACCCCCAGGGACAGCCCTATAGACGTGTTCAAGCTTTTTCTCTGCCTAGTGTCCTACTCCTGTAGGGGGCAGTAAAACCCTACGGTCAAGAAGATGAAGAGCTGTGTCCATCAATGAACATCAGAGAAATGGATTTTACGGTAAGACAAAAATTACATTTTTGCTTTAAAGTGGAACTACACTACATCTAAGTACCACATACCAAAAACACTAATTCACTTTTAATGTACAAAGCGAACTCTCCCTTCCATCCATGTCTCCATGCTTTATTTTTCTGATAAATCACTTTGATAAACACTCCCTAGAATTTCTGGCTTTGCCCATCTTGAATAGGGGCACATGATTGAAAGTGAACATCAAAATATGTATGTGAGCATATGCAGAGCTGTGTTTGTGCAAAGTAATCAAATGATGTCACACACCAGTGTGCAAACTGACGTTTGTGTTTTTTTTCACACTTCACTCTGTGCTTCCTATATTCAAAAGCAAACTTTTCTTTAATCACACCCAGAAGTCCAGCGTATTCCTACACCTCCCAAATGACTGACACTGCATTGTCATGCCTATCTATTAACCGATCCGCTCATAGTACATAAAGAATAGACTATCAAAATTGATGATTGTGAGTTTTTTTTTTTTTGTGTGTGTGTGCGCGTGGTTTATTTTATAGTGCTACACCATTGGGAGTGTTTCACTTTCTTTTTATTGTAGCTATTGATTGTGCCGTGCAGCCAGTTACTTTATCTAAGAGTTAGCAAAATGCATGGCAGGGTATTCACTACTCTATGCGCTATAAGCCAATCTGTTAGGTATGGCATTGCAGTGGGTGTTAGTCATTTGGGAGGTGGTAGAACATGCTGCGCTTCTGGGTGTGATCAAGGGTAAATTTGTATTTGGACACGAGAAGAACAGAGTGAAGTGTGAATAAACCACAAGAGACTGATGTACTTTCACTGTTGCACATTGGTGTTGTGGGACATATTTATTTGATTATTTTGCACAAGCGTAGCACTACATATGTTCATATATATTTTTATTCTTCCTTTTAATTGAACTGCTCTGCTGGAGTTGATCAGGTTCACTGTGATTGGCCCCTGTACCATGTGATTACTGTAACCAATCACAGAGATCACAATAGTACACACAATGGATGAATGTGTATGTATTTCCCAACTAATTGAGAAAGGATATAGCGCTTGCTGGTGTGTGCAGGAACTATGGGAATAAAATATATAAAATATAAAATATATGTATCTAAAATCATTAAAATAGGCTAAACCCCTATGAAATATACATATATAAATATACAAATAGTGAATGTGCCAATAATCAAGTCCAAAAATTCAGTGTAATATCAAGGTGCAAAGTGATACAAAAACAGTTCATGGGTGGCCCATTTGTGATTACTCAAAAAAAGCCAGAAGAAAAAAGGAAAGTGCTGGTGCTTGGTGCTGATTCCTCCAATGGGACAAGATGTCCGGTCATGCAAATGTTGAGGAAAAGGTGTACACTCACCAGATACGGCTGGTCTCTACTACCTTACGGCAAAGAGACCATCAAAGCTTTTTGTGACCCTCCAGGTCTAGATAGTGGCAACTGCTGGGCTCCTCTCCCTCTCAGCCTGGATCCCCCAAGCGGGATGTGCAGGTTCCGTGCGGTTCCTCCGGTGATGTTTAGGGGAAAAAAGGAAGGAAGGCTCCAGATAGTGCTGTATCATTAAACCACGTTTATTGTACAAAAATTGCGGATAAAAAGCTGATAACAGTTAAAAAAACGCTGTACAATCCCTCTAGTGAATGTCTGTAGCATGGGCTGAATGAAAGTGACACATAAACACTGTAATTGGTGACAGTGATCATTTGGTACCAGGGTCACGCAAAGTGGGGCAAAAAAATAAAAATCTGTGTTCAGGGTTCCTGTAGACACAGTGGCTTACAGACCGGCTCCACTAGGGCACACAAAATCAATGATGTCCTCCTGGGATAATAGTGCTTCCGCTCAGCCTTTTTTATTACTATAGGCCAGGCGGGAGTTGGTTAATGTAGCATTAACAGTGTAATGTAATAGATTCTGGTTGGTGCACGTTTATGATTTAGGTGTGTTCTATTTAGTTTGATCAAGATGATTCCTTACTGTTTAATGTGTCACTTATATTGTGGTTTTTGGGATTGAGGAAATTTTATATAAACACATTTTTTTGTATTCTTTAGGCCCCTTTCACACAGGCAGACCATTCAGATCTGCCTGTCAGTTTTTCATGCAGATCTGAACGGTCACCCCATGCATCTCTATGGGGCATCGGATGTCAGCGCAGACATGTCCGCTGACATCCGATCCGTCAAATCTGGATGGTTGGAAACCCTATCCGTCCAACGGATCGGATGAGAACGGACAGACGGTCCGTTCCCATCTGATTCCCCCATAGAGATGCATGGGGACCTTACTGCTGTGTCTCCGCACACAGCATGGAGACACAGCTGTCATCTGCCTGCTCAGCGGGGGATTGGCTGATCGATCCCCTGCTGAGAAAAACTGAGTCTGCCTGACGGACTCCAAGTGTGAAAGGGCCCTTAGGAGCATGGAGAAGGAGGTGAATTATGTGTTTTGTTTGCAAACATTAATACATGATTCATGTAGCATTTACATCCTGGAGTCCATCTGCCCTTAGTTCAGGTATGCAGGCAGGAAGGTGTGCTTAGCTGTAGCTGAGACAACCCCTCCTCCCCTCCTAAAGACTCCTGGGATGTATGACATCTTTTGCCTAAAAAACAGGAATTAACTGAAGACATGTAAACAAAAAAAAAAAGCAAGTAAATATTGCATATAAATATATAGATTTACTAATGCTAGCTGCATAAGGAATAAAAAATAGTCCATGTTGATTGAGAGAGTGAAGTTCTGCATTAACCCTTCACCCTGCGTGCTCCCGGTACATTTACTGGCAGCCAAAGTAAAGCTCCCAAACGCTACTTGCAATCTGATTATGTGACAGCCAATCATGGCGTTCACATGATCATAAACCCCGCCCCGCCTCCCAGTCCTTTTAGGTGTTTTAGATGCTGGGAGGCAGGCAGCTTTACTTTAGCTGCTGCTAACTGTCCTGGGAGCACGCAGGGTGCACACTCTCAGCACAGCTGTATTCACGACCTGGTACGCAAATATGCAGCCGCTTGATATTAAGGACCACCCACCAAGAGGCCGCATATTTGCATACTGTCGGCGTGAAGTGGTTAATGAATGAGTTTAATAAGAGTTCGTAACCCAAAATTAACTTGGTATGAGCCTCTTGCAATCCCATAAAAACCAGTACTTAGACTGGCAGAGGAAAGAGCAACACTAAGATCCAGTCAGGTGTCTTGCATGCAAATGTGGCAAAAAAAAAAAAACATGCTTCTAGAAGGGGAGAGCAGAGTGAGCAAGTACATGACCTCATCAGTCTGCTGCTCTTTCACTATCCAGTCAGAAGGCTAGGGGTGGAGAGAAGGCAGCACTGTATCCCTTCTATAGTTTAAAACTGTAACCTCTCTCCATTACCTCTTTATCACTCATTTAATCTACTCGCCATTACCGAAGTCTTCTGCTGCCCTATCCAAAGGTGGTCTTCTCTGGACTCCCCCAGACCCAATGGACGCAAGGGAGGGGGTGTCGGGATCCTTCTAGCCCCACATAGCACCTTTCAGGTACTTCACCCACCTCCCTCTCTGTCACTCTCCTCATTTGAAGCACATTGCATTCGTCTTTTCTCTCCAGTTTCCCTAAGGATAGCTGTGGTCAACCGCTCCCCAGGACCAGTATCAACCTTTCTTGACGACTTCTCTGCCTGGCTACCCAACTTTCTCTCTTCTGAAATCCCCACAATCATTCTCAGCGACTTCAACATCCGTATTAATACTAACACTCCTGCCACTTCCAAATAATAATAATAACGCAGAAAGTGGTGTCATCCACCTGGCTGTGCTGTCTGTCAGGGCTGTGCTGTGTGTAAGTTTCAGGACTGTACGGAATAGAAATCTTTTGGGAGATGAAGCAGTTCCCTTTTCTCTGTATATTTAGCTGTGTGCGAGGGTTCATAATGCTTTTTTTTTTAAATATTTTTTCAGCAGTGTGTTGCTTCTTTTCTTCCAGATGAGAAACTGGACTTGAACGACAGTAAATGGGAAGATATCCATGTCATTACGGGTGCATTGAAGATGTTCTTTAGAGAACTGCCCGAACCCCTTTTTACCTACAACTACTTCAATGACTTTGTGAATGCGATCAGTAAGTTCCAGGCTACATACCTGAACCATGTGACCATATACATTTATTCTGGCTTTTTAACCTTTCTTGCTCCAACATTATGTTCCTGTTATCTTGATTTGCTAGTTATACATTGTATAAGCCTATTTTTTCATGTCTTATATTAATGAGAACCAAAAATCTGGTTACAGCTGTGTGTGGTCTGGATCAGCAACCCCATATCTGTTTTGGTTACACAGTTACCCACAAATGATTCTTGTTCACACCAGCTGTTATATTTATTTATATATACATATTACAACTGTGTTCTGTAATTTAGTAGCTTTTAATTTTGCTTTTCAATGGCACTGGATCTGCAGATATTGTAATATTCTGGCATCATTTAAATGTGGCCACTTGAGGGCAGTGGATGACCGAGTATTGCTATTCCCTGCCTTATACTTTCCGTATAAGCTGACATAATTCATAGCAAATCACTTTTCTCCCAGAACAAGAACCCAAACTTCGCGTTCAAGCTGTCAAAGATTTAATTAAGCAGTTGCCAAAGCCCAACCAAGACACAATGCAGACGCTCTTCAAGCATCTTAAACAGTGAGTTTAAAGAACTGAATGTATGGAAAGAATTGTCATTAAAATGCTTGTTTTATGTGGCAATAATGCTGAGCTTAGCAGCCTTCTTTTATGAAAACTCACAAACAAGTGTAGTACTGTGAAACTAACTTTTGATTGGAGCTTTAGAATGTAAATTGGCTGTTTCAGTTCATCTGGCCCTCTGTGCTACTTTGGTATGCCTATTCAAAGATATTGATATACGGTAATTGTATTTTTTGTTTCTGTTTAGTGACTCCATCATTTAAAATTAAAACAGACCCGTATTTTAACTATGAACTGTTTTAATGACTGCTTTGTTGAACTATTTATGAGTTTCTTTGAAGCCTGTAGTTATATGGAGACTGGTAAAAAAAAACAAAAACAGAAAATACAATGTAGGCACATTGGCAAGGTGCTTCCCTTGATTCTGCCACAGAAATCGTACATCTTCTTAGTACACCTTCACGGAGTCTGTTTTATTTCCCTTTACATAAAGGTGCATTACAAGATACCACCCTTTTGTGACCATGAGTGGCCTTTTATTAGGGCAAAAATTATAAATCCTTACCACAGCAAGTATCTTGGTGTTCATGCAAGAACAATAAAACTGCGTCACCAGGGTGAGATGCCGAGACCTGATTCTTGTATTGTTGGTTTGTGCCATATACCTGATTACTGCAGTTACCTTAGGGGTTGTGCTATGGTAGGAGTTTGGTCATAATATCTGTTATTTTTGCATGGATTCAGCCACTTTTGTCCTCATTTTCTAAAAATAGTATGTAGTTTTGAAGTGGCAAATGCCAGGCCAAAATATGGTTTTAGGTAAAAATGTAATTTGCTGTGCTGCATTGGAGTCCCAGAACCAACCTAGCGTCTGGATTATGGACAAAGATGTTGTCATGTCTTCGCAAACAGCCTTACTGTGCGGTGCCTAAGTCTTATGGTGCATACATTAAATTTATGTTCGCACCATAACCAAATTTGCCTATCGCATTCAGTGATGTTCAATATCATCTTAAATTTTCAATGGGAAATCCAGGTTGCAGTAACATCCCCTTTTTATTTAATTTTATTAATTTACATTAATTGTTACTCTTTGTAATAATATGCTGTTTACAGCAATGAAGCACTGGCTTTTAGAAATATGCCCCTTAGAAGACAGGTATACTTTTTAGAACAAAACACTAGAGAACCCCCTCCAGCCACTTGATTACCCAGATTTGGTCTACAGATGGTGTACCTTTTTGCCTCAGTATCTTTCCACATCCCAGTCACAGGTGACTTTGTGGACTGATATGGGTTGTGCAGTTAGGTTTTTCCTGACTGGCTGGTTGAACTTCACTCTATGTCGATATTGACCCTTGGCCACTACAACATCATATTTTCTTTATCTTCGTTTTTTTAGAAACGATAAGAAAAATGCACAATTACATAGCGCAAAGGTACTATGTGCGATGATGATATGAACAACAGAGAACAAATCCAAAAGGAGGTTCCCACTGCAAATATTAAAACATACTTTAATTGAAAGTGTTTTCCTTTGAAAAGTGTGTTAAAGTGATATTAAATTCTTGGGGTTTTTTTTGTTTAAAAATCACAAATCTATTATACTTACCTGCTCTGTGTAATGGTATTGCACAGAGCAGCCCAGATCCTCCTCTTCTCGGGTCCCCCACCAGTGCTCCTGACCCCTCCCTCCTGCCAATGCCCCCAGAGCAAGCAGCTTGCTATGGGAGCACCGGAGCAGGCTCGCTCCCGAGCCACTGCTCTGTGTGCCTTTGTCCTATTGGCTCACTGACTTTGACAGAAGTGGGAGCCAATGGCACTCACTGCTGTTTCTGCCAATGAAGGGAGAGTCACCGGACAGCCGAGGCTCTCGTGCAACATCACTGGATACAGATGGGACTCAGCTAGGTATTAGGGGGGCCGAGGGTGGCTGCTGTACACAGAAGTTTTTTTATCTTAATGCATAGAATACATTAGGTAAAACACTTTCTGAACACTTTAGAACCACTTTAAAATGTAAGGTTAAATAGTATGCTTCATAGAGATTAGCCCTCTTGAACAGGGAAGAAGGAATTTCCTCTCTCCCATACCCCAGAAACTGTATTGGTTCTGAGTCTCAATTAGTGGTTAGAAGTACACTGTGTATAGTAACACAGTTATGCAGCTATGAGTATGTATCTTACTTTTCATAATAATGCAAATCTTTGTTTACTGCCCAGCCTATTGTGAATTATTAGCACTTTAGTACTATCAACACTAATTCACATGGGCATATTTAAGCATGTGTTTGAAAACACGCACCTGCACCCACACGGATGTCTAATTGGGAGCAGCAGCTTTGTCTGTTTTAGCTGCTGTATCTCCCTTGGCCTGAATGTGACATGGGACTGCCTACATGGGGATGCACAGAATGCCTGTGCATCCCTGTATGGGCAAACATGGTCCTCGTCCAGGCATACACTTAATGGGTAACTCCACACTCGTGGGAAAAAAATGGCAAATAAAAAAAATATATATAGCATATACATTTGCGACCCAAGTCCCTACTGTAGTTGAATGTTATTAAAAATTACCTTCTTTTCAATCTGCAGCTGCTTGAATTTTTGGGAAAATTCAATATGGCCCCTCAGAAACATAATTTTCTGCTGGTGGGATTGGCTCACTGGTTTTCCCAGAAGTCTGCACTAAGATACAAGTCAGATTTCAGGCATTCCCTGCAACAAAAATGTAATTTCTCTTTCGTTCATTGACGGACACAGCTTCTGATTCTTCTTAACTATTGGTTATACTGTCCCCTACAGGAGTAGGTCACTAGGCAGGAAAAAACTTGACTACGCCTATGGGCAGTCCCAGGGGATATGCACCCACTCTCAGCTTATAGGCACTCATTTATTTTTCTGCCTAATCAGGAGTAATGACCTAGTTCAGTCCTGGGATCTCTTGTCCTGGCAATTTTTTATTTTTAAATGGAACTTTTTTTCCTCTTTTATTTTTATTTCTGTGTGATCTACAATCAAGTGTTGGACTTGGCGACTAACTGGATAATCTAGATCCTTAGAATCCGACCAGTGAGCGCATGCAGACTGCAGCTCCGCACTAGGTCGGCCGCGACATAGCCCTACTGGACGGGGGCTGGCCTGCGAGTTAAACATCTTGTGAGGGCACATACATACTGGCTGCGGCCTGAGTTGCAGCGTTTCTTCCTGGCCAACAGCACCAACATTATGATGGTATGGTGGTTGGTCTGGAGCGGTGCCCACCCCGTTCCTGGTTGATAAGTAGATGTCCCCCCACTACTCCTGGAGGGTTTTGGGGGTGGATGTGGGACCCCCAGGTTCTCCTCCTTCCCCCCCCCCCAGCCCCCTTTAAAATTTCGTTGGTCACTGTGGGTCTTTTGGCTTGTGGCCTGCTAGGCCATGTGGAAGGGGTGGCACTATGGAGAAGCTTCAGTTTGTAATGACAGCCTTGCCACCATTATTGTGTGGGGTACCTGCCCCTTTTAGCGCCTGCGGGACCATCAGGGTACCCTGCCTGCGCAGCAAAGCAGCCCCAAACCATGATGCCCCCACCACCATACTTCACAGTTGGGATGAGGTTTTGATGTTGGTGTGCTGTGCCTCTTTTTCGCCACACAGTGTTGTGTGTTTCTTCCAAACAACTCAAATTTGGTTTAATCTGTCCAAAGAATATTTTGCCAGTACTGCTGTGGAACATCCAGGTGCTCTTGTGCAAACTGTAAACGTGCAGCAATGTTTTGTTTGGACAGCAGTGGCTTCCTCTGTGGTATTCTCCCATGAAATCCATTCTTGTTTAGTGTTTTACGTATTGTAGATTCGCTAGCAGGGATGTTAGCATTTCCAGTGACTTTTGTAAGTCTTTAGCTGACACTCTAGGATTCTTCTTCACCTCATTGAGCAGTCTGCGCTGTGCTCTTGCAGTCATCTTTACAGGACGGCCACTCCTAGGGAGAGTAGCAGCAGTGCTGAACTTTCTCCATTTATAAACCATTTGTCTTACCATGAACTGATGAACAGCAAGGCTTTTGGAGATACTTTTATAACCCTTTCCAGCGTTATGTAAGTCAATAATTCTTAATCGTAGATCTTCTGAGAGCTCGTTTGTGCGAGGTATCATTCGCATCAGGCAATGCTTCTTGTGAAAAGCAAACCCAGAACTGGTGTGTGTTTTTTATAGGGCAGGGCAGCTGTAACCAACACCTCCAATCTCATCTCATTGATTAGACTCCAGTTGGCTGACATCTCACTCCAATTAGCTCTTGGAGATGTCATTAGTCTAGGGGTTCACATACTTTTTCCACCTGCACTGTGAATGTTTACATGGTGTGTTCAATAAAAACATTGCAACATGTCATTCTTTGTGTGTTATTAGTTTAAGCAGACTGTGATTGTTTATTGTTGTGACTTAGATGATGATCAGATCATATTTTATGACCAATTTGTGCAGAAATCCATATAATTCCAAAGGGTTCACTTTTTCTTGCAGCTGTAATTCCTATTATGCTCTCTATGGAGGCCTGAAAGGGCTACCCCACTTTTTTTGCGGGGTCCAAAAGGTGTTCCGTTCGTGGGCTCTTGGTCGGTCTCTCTTTTGCGGAATCACAGTTGGCGACCTCCGTATTATCTGCCTGAAATACTGGTCTGCGGACCAGACTTCTAAGAAGGCCTTATCTGACCCCCCCCACCTTGTAGGGAATTGCCTGTTTCAAACTTCTTTGGATGACATCATTAAGGGTCTCACTGGGGGGGGGGGGGGGAAGTACTCTTCTTCCACAGGCAGGCCACCAAGGGCAAGGAGCCCCATCGTAGACGTGGGCCATTCTCCTCTGCTCAGAAGAGGTTTTTTCATCCTTCAGGGTCTCAAGACAAGGGATCAAAAGTCAGGGCTTCCACCGGTGGTTTCAAGAGGACCTGGTCTGACAAACCAAGAGCGGGCTCTTCAGACATGAGGACAAGGCTGCCTCTGCATGAAGGGGTGCCCTCACCCATTTCTGGGGTGGGGGATGTCTTTGTTGGTTTCTGGATCCATAGACCTCCCTGGTATAGGACATGTGGGTCCACTAAGTTATTTGGTCAGGCTACGAGATAGAGTTCGGTCTTATCCTCCGGAAAGGTTCTTCCTTGCCAGCCTGCACTTGTCCCCAGATCACTTCGGGGGTAGTGCAAGACTTGTTCCTTCAAGAGGTGATTGTTCAGATTTTGGGGGTTTTCACTCTAACCTCTTTACAGTTGCCAGGAAGATAAGGTACGTTCAATTCTGGACCTCAAGGCACTAAACTGCTGATCCGAGTACAGAAGCCCTGCGTGGAGTCCATTGACACGGTAGTGGCGTCCCTGCGTCAGGGGGTCACCGACTCTTCCTTCATTTTGCCGTGGGCAAGGAGCATTATCGGTATGTGGCAGTGTCTTGGTGGCTCGGTAAGTAGCCAACTTCAAACGACCTTTGGCCTCACACTCCCTGGTGTTTACTTTTCTTCATCGTGTCCAACATTTGGTTGTTTCAGTGCGGGGCTCTGTTGCCGCCCTGGGATCTTAATGTGGTTCTTTCAGCTCTGCAAAGCCTCCCTTTGAAAATACTCGGGAGGTTTCCCTGCCCCTGAAGGTGGCCTTTTTGGGTGGTTATATCACCTCTGTGCACAGGGTGTCGGAACTGGTGGCGTTATCCTATCGTTCACCTTATATGGTGATTTACAAGGATAAGCTGATGCTTCACCCTTGTCCGTCATTCCCTCCTAAGGTGGTCTCTGACTGTCATTTGAATGAAGACATTGTTTTGCATTCCCTGTGTCCCAGGCAAAACATCAGTCAGACAACATTTGTGCTCGCAGACGGACCTCACAAAGGGTTATCCGCTTCTTCTGCGACCATTTCCAGATGGATCAGACAGACGGTGGTTCAGGCCTATTGCATCAGGGGTCAGGTTCCTCATTTCCCTGTCAAAGAACGCTCTACTAGGGCGCTTGGTGTCTCCTTGGCTTTCCGTCATCAAGCGTCAGTGACGCAGGTTTGCAAGGTGGCCACCTGGTCGTTGGTGCACACTTTTATAAGATGTTTATAAAGTGGATGTGTTGGCATCTGCGGATGCTTCATTTTCCCCTAAGGCATTTGTTTGTTAACCTTTTACTGCCTAGCCTGCTCCTGCAGAGGGCGCCATTACCCACTAGTGAAGGCTAACTGAACGGGCGGCAACTGTCAGAGGACTCAGAGAAAATAATTTTACGGTAAGTTCTTGCAAAAATGCTGGGTTTTTTTGTAAAATGTTCCCAATTAGAAATCACGCCTAAAGGGATGCAAACCCTGCAGTTTTCCTCATTAGAGCCATGCAGGTACAGCAGCTGATTAATATTTATAAAACCACTTCCATACAGATTCACTTTGAACATGGACACAGGCAAACAGCTATTTCTTACGAATATTAAAAGGTAGGAATCTGCAGCAAAGTTTGTTAAAATCTTTGCAACATACATGGATCACCCAGATGGGAAGGTTTTTTTTTTTCCTCCACAAAAGTGGAGTTAATCTTTAAATGTTCAGTCCTATTATTGGAAATCTGTCTACAGTTTGTTGAAAATGTTATTAATCTGCTTCTGCAAACCAACTATTAGTTTACTTTTATGCACATAATCAATTTTAAGTAAAGAAATCAACTTTTACATTGTCTAATATTTTGTTTTTCTTTCTCTAGTGTTGTGGAAATTGGAGATAAAAACAGAATGAATTTTCAAAGTTTAGCAATAGTATTCGGTCCAACTTTGTTAAAGCCGGAAAAAGAAACTGGTAATATAGCCATCCATACAGTATACCAGAGTCAAATAGTAGAGCTGATTCTAATGGAGTATAACACGATCTTCGGCCGCTGAGCCATCATCTCTGACAGCCACTAAACGACCATCTCAGTCAGGACACCAACCACCTTTTGCTTTTTTTTTTGTCTATCTTAGACCAAAACTACCTTGGGTTTCTTTTTGCACTTCTGTGAAGATGATTGAAAAGCGCTGGAGTTTAAATGTTTTGGCCTACATATCTCTTCTCAATTCTCCATTGACTGTTTTTGACATTTTATGATCTTTTGGGGGTTTTACGTTTCGGATCCTTCTTTTTTTTTTTTTTTTTTTTTCTTAACAGAACTGCAAGTTTAACAAAGACACTGGATTTACTGGAGATTAAAACTACTAATATGCCATAGATATGAACCTTTAACCACTGTCACTTGTCCTGAAGTGTTTGAAGCTGATCTTTGTACTTGCTGTTGAACTATTTGAAGTTCAGTTTTATTTTTCTAGTGAAAATGCATCTGGTATGTGTTGAAAGCAGCCAATGGCTTCTTGTGCAGATATACAGCAAAATGGTCAAAAGAACATCTGACAAATGCTCGGCTCTGCACAGAGATGTATGACAGCATTGTGTTCGATTCCTTCCCAAGCTCTCCCTGCTGGAAAAATTGAGCTTCTGTTCTCTCGCCCTTGCAGTGCTGTACACTGGTGTTAAATATTATTTAAGCCACCAAATCATATTCTGGACTTTTTTAATCAGTGCATTCTCTCTGACTGAATTTTGATTGTGTGTGTAAGTCATATAACCATAGTATTCTATGAAATTGCTAACTGTGTGCTAACCTGCAGCTAGAAGATTCCATTGAGCGCTGATACTGTATACTGTGGTCATGCTAATTCTGTGGTATTAAAATATTACACTTATGTAAATAGAAGCCAAAGGGCAGCATAGACTTTGGCGTACTGTATATAAAGAAAGCTGTATAGTCTGAACTTTTCTGCTTTTTTTTTTTTTTTATCTATTGCCATGCAGGTAGGTTTTCCTCAATCTCATTTCAGATAAACCCCAAACGATCTGAAATAAAGGTACGTGTAGACATCAGATAATATTCTAATGTCAGAGATCTGAAACCATTCTTTGCTTTAAAGTGGCCCTGTAGTGTAGAGTTAGGTCCGCTTTAGTAGACTGCCCATACATTAGAGAGGCAGGAAGGTCATGAAACCATTACCCCCAAGATATAAAAAGATGGAATTGTGGCACTTCAGCTCGCATGATTGGAAGACAACACATGACCTGGCCCATCTCTGCATAGCTGCGTTTATTCACTAAAGGCGCAGCTGATGTTGGCACCACAGTGTAGGTCATGGGTGTCCATTCTGCTGCCTGAAAACTGTTGCACAACTACAAGTCCCATCATATCTCTGCCTTTGGGAGTCATGCTCGCAACTGTAAGCCTTGCAATGCCTTATGGGTCCTGTAGTTCCACAACAGCTAGAGGGTCGCAGATTGAACACCCATGGTGTGGGCCATTGTGATTTCAGGGCCTCTGACCAGCAGCCAGAGAACCATGAGATCATTTTACAGCTCACACGTATGTGTTTGAAGACTTTACTGCTCCTAACCTGTCTCCCTAATATCTGCCTAAAGTTTGAGTCAATTTTAAACTAGAAATTTACCTTTTCAAAGACCACTCCAGTATACACAGTGTACTGGACTCAAGCAATTTCAGAATTTTAAAACAAGAATTGGTATTGTGTGTAATACAAATGATTTGGACATGAGCACACATAAGACATGACCTTGGTACACAAAGTTAGATTCTCGATTATCTAAAGACTTTTTGGATTACGTTATAGGGCCTCATGCATCTAAGTGTTTAATGGAGGACCTTGGTTAATGTTCCTTGAAAATTAGTACAGACTGTCAGTATTTATCTTCATCGAATCAAATTGCCTAATACAGACAGGTGCACATTTAAAGGATTGTATCACTTCTGAAAAGATCATGAAAGAATCCACATAGCCTGTAGCTCTGGTCCACACTCATGCCGCATTCCGTGTCCTGTTGGTTATTCTCAGAGAAGGGGCTCTTTCTTCCCTGAAGAACAATAAAGTATTGCCTTGATGCCTGACATTTCCTGTAAGTGCCATCTTTATCTTATAAGCTGGAACCTTTTAGTGTTAGGCCCTAGTCATAATGTGCATTGCCAGTTTAGGATGAATTTTTTTGCTGACAGTGAGTGGGGTACAGATAATCATGTCTGATATCATTTTTGTTTCCGGTTATAATGCTGAAGCTGTGTTTATAGCAAATGTACAGATCCTAAATTTGAATTTAGTTACTAAAGCATTGTGAAGAGAAGTAATGTTATAAAGAGGATAGTAGCCCATGATAACCAAGATGAATGCTTACTAATTGCTCTGGGTTATTGCACTTTTCCCATTGTTCTTTGTGTGCTCATGGGGCCTATGGTAAAAAAATTAAAATAAACCAACATTAAGGCTCGGTTCACACTACGTCGCTCCGACTTAGGGGGCGACCTGTGAAGTCACGTGCACTGCGACTTCGGCATGACTTGCACGGACTTCAAAAAATCAATGTCTATGCAAGTCGCCTCCAGATTGACCCCGAAGTAGTACAGGACCCTTTTTCTAAGTCGGAGCGACTTGTGTCGCTCCTATTAGAACGGCTCCTGTACCGCACAATGGGAGCGTGACGGACCGCGACTTGTCAGGCTGACAAGTTGCGGTCCAAGTCGGACTAGTGTGAATGCGGTCTAAATGTTTAGTCTGCGTGCTAAAGAAAAAAATTTAAACAAAACCATTAATTTAAGTGAATATCAGTGAGTTGGCCCACTTGCCAACATTATACATCTTTCAGAGGCACCAACACAGATCCCTTTATCAGCTTCATTCCTTGTCCACCTGCTGCTCTTAAAACCGGGGTTCTCACCTTTGCTATTGGCCCTTTCATTTATTTTACATTATGCAGAATGTAGAAGTATACCAGCAAGAAGTCGTCAGATCCTGTGGTATGTTGGGGCAGAGCAAGGGCTCAACAATGTATCAGGCTTCATGTACACGGGACGTTTGAAAACCTCTCCTGAACGCTGGAACTTGACAGCTAGTAACCAACGTTTAAAAACATTTGCGTTTAGAAGCGTTTTTACATTGTAAAGTGGTCAGAAAAGTATCCCCATTAAAAACCCCAACAAATTAAACACTTCTAAATGGGAGTTGCCCCATTTAGATG
Source organism: Pelophylax lessonae (assembly GCF_965119305.1). Classification (NCBI taxonomy): domain Eukaryota; kingdom Metazoa; phylum Chordata; class Amphibia; order Anura; family Ranidae; genus Pelophylax; species Pelophylax lessonae. The sequence goes on along the minus strand of NC_138772.1, from coordinate 86,120,910 downwards.
TTTTTGCACGCTGTTACAAGCATGTGGCATTTTAAATACCAATAAACTTCCTTCTGAACGCATTATTTTGCTTTTAAAAAATAGCCACTAAACTCCACTGCCTGTAAACGACTAGTTTGTCGTAACGACTAGTAACGAGTGTACATGGACAGATGAGATAACATAGATGAGATTTCAGGGACTGCTGAAAAAAAACTGCTCCTAAACGTCCGTTTATCAGCAGCAGTGTACATGAGGCCTAAGAAGTTAGTGATTTACTCCACAACCTTCAACTATTAAGTATGTGGTGATCCTGAATAGATATAACCCCAAAGATTTGATAAACAGCGCTCGACTTGTCAGGTTTGAATCTTGGCAGTGTTGAGATGCAGGTTCCCGAACTGCCATCATTATTTTTGAGCCATTACCCTGAATGAGTATGCAGGTCAAGAGTGACAATACTGTAGTGGCCATATACTTGTTTACAGATTAGTGATTAAAAAAAAAAAATCGAAACTCAATTACTAAAATCTCATATAAGGTTAATGCACACTGGGCGTCTAATTACTTGCCTAAAGATTGAACAGTACCTAGGTACTCTCGTCTTTGGTTTTATATTTTTTCCGTTTTTTTCCTTATGCATGTATTCTATACAATGGAGGATCTGCTTTATTCTAAGTTCTCTTGCCTCCAGCTTACCTTTTGGGAATGGTCTATCCTTTGTTGTTTCTTTTTTTTGTCAAAATCTTAAATAACAATTAAAACAGAATAAAAATGCGCCGATAGCCACGTATTGCACACGTGTTTGTGTGTCAAATGTTTGAGTGTTGTTGGATTCCATGGGCCAGAAAATTAATTTATTCTAGCCGTTGGAATGAATGAACGCTTAAGTGCTAAACGCGTCTATCATTTAGGCTCGTTTACGTGCATATAGGCATATATTTGCCCAAAAGCTCCTCTCCTGAGCATGCTGGTGATATATATATATATATTTTTTTTTTTTTTTCTCCTGCTTCTAAACGCTAGTCTTTTAACCACTTAAGCCCCGGAAGATTTTACCCCCTTCCTGACCAGGGGGTATTTTGCGATTCGGCACTGCGTGACTTTAACGGACAATTGCGCGGTCGTGCGACGCTGTACCTAAACGAATTTGACGTCCTTTTTTTCCCACAAACAGAGCTTTCTTTTGGTGGTATTTGATCACCTGTGCGATTTTTTTTGATCACGCGCTATAAACAAAAAAAGAGCGTCAATTTTGCAAAAATAACAATATTTTTCAAATTTTTTTATATGAAATTCCCCCCAAAAAAAAAGTAAAAATCAAAATTTTTTTAAATTTTCGGCCAATTTGTTTTATGCTACATATGTTTGGTAAAAAAAATCGCAAAAAGTGTATTTTGATTGGTTTGCGCAAAAGTTATCGCGTTTACTAACAAAGGGAAAGATTTTTGTCATTTTTGTTGTTTTTTTTTTTTAACGCGTAATGGCGGCGATCTGCGATTTTTTTTTTTTTTTTTTTGCGGTACTGCGACATTGCGGCGGACAGATCGGACCCTTGACTGACATTTTTGACACTTTTGGGGTTACCAGTGACATTTCTACAGTAATCAGTGCTAAAAATATGCACTGTTACTGTAAAAATACACTGGCAGTGAAGGGGTTAACTTTATTTGAGAGGGAGGGGCTGTGTGTGTCCCTAGGGGCATGATTCTAAAGGCCCGTACACACGTACCGATCGTCGGCATACAAACGTCGGTGGACGAAGGATCTGCCGATTGTACGCGTGTTAGTATGGTGCCTCCGACAGATGTCTGCGCACAATCCGCGGACAAAAGTCTTTCTTGCAAACATGAAAATTTTTGTATGCCGACACCAGAACGGACGATTGTTCGCCTGTCAGTACACAATTCGGCCGACAGACCGCAGATTTGCAAGACTGGGCATGCTCAGAAAATAGAAAACACAGGGAAAGTTAACCATTACATGACATCACTTCTGCAATCGGCGGACAAAATTCTTGTGCTGTCCTTGTGCTGTCTTTGCACTTTTCAGCAGACACCGACATCCCGGGGAGAAAAGAGGAACATTTGTATGCCGACCATCGGTACGTGTGTACGGGGCTTTACTGTGATTGGCTGTGGCTTGAGGTGTAGTTACACTGATCAACGGTTCTACATAGTAGAACCGTATGATCAGTGTTTCTACACAGGGAGAACTGACAGGCAGCTTGTTTACACCAGCGGGCATCGGGTCCGCCAGTCACACGGCCGGCGGCGCGCGCTTGCTCCCCAGACCCTCCCAGGCTAGTGACGTACCGATACGTCACTCTGCCTGTGAGGGGCTGACCGCCGCCGTATATAGTCGTGCGGCGGTCGGCAAGTGGTTAATACATCTTTAAATGGCTATGGGTGCATGGACACATAGGCTAACCTAAAGGCGCTTTTACAGGGTGAAAAAAAGAATGCCAAACGCCTGTAAAAATTAGAATTTTTTAAGCCCTGTGTGCATGAGCCTTTTATATGTTAATGTGATTCCAAAAGTTGTTTTTAATCTTGTTAAACCTGCATCTTTCAGCAAACGAATACTGGGTAATGCTGCCATGAAAATACTTGTTCAGGCACTTCCTGTTAAAGGGTTGCAACTGTCTCCGATTTTTGCTTCTCCATTGTCGTCTTGTTATATGCAGCCCTTGTAGAGACTTTAAGCGGACATCCAAACACAGATTGTGCAGACATGGTCCATTGTTGCTGCTCTTAGCCAATCCAGAGTAATGATGTGGAGCTGGAGAGAGCTTGATAGAGGGAAGTGGCTGAAAAGCTAGGCTAGAGGAGATCAGCAGTACTCAGATGCAACAAAGAACAAGGGAAAGATGAAAAGCTAGTATATTTACAAAAACCGTGGCCATTATATATAAAGCACAGTGCTTTAGTAAATCAAATTTCATCCTGTTAGGGTTTATGTAGGGACGCAAGGATAAGTATTAAAAGGATATTCTTACACCTTCATAATTAAGTATGTGACAGAAGCTCCCAAATTTAGTTTTGACAGGTCCCCTTGGAATCATCTTACTTTAACTCTCATCTAATGCCTGTGGGTATGTTGTCTGTGAGCACTTTTAGATCATGATTTTTTTTTTTTATTTGCAGGTAAACATTTTTAAGTAAAGGTACTGGAATTAATTTAAACTGCATTCTCAAACCAGTGAGTTATTTAATATGTACAGTATGTTTTAAAAGGAAAAAAGTTTGCAGAGGGATGAAAAAAACACTTCTATTTCATTGTGCCTGTGGGTGAGAAAATGGTGCCCCCTATGAACTGGTAAAAGAACAAAATAATAACCTGTGAAGCTGGAGTATTTCTTACATTTGACAATGTAGACCAATTTGTAAAATAAAAGTGAATTTGGAAGATTTTTGTTACAGGAAATGTGTGAACTTTATTTTTTCCCCCAAATGTATTTTTGTAGTCTATCTATAGTACGGTATGTTGTATTTTATGTCTGTTGCTAATAAAGACATCAGCACAGAGTTTACATTATGTAGTACAAAAATGTACTGTCTTGTATTACCAGTTCCACCCCTAAATTGCAGATAAATGTTTTTTTAAATTCCTTTAACTGCTTTCTGCCCGGCCTATAGATAAATGACAGTCTGGCAGAAGCTGTGAATAAATAGATTTCTTTGGGTGTAAATACTACATTGCATCCAATCACATCCACATCCCAATAGACATAGAGAACAAATAAAACTACATGCGTAGATTGGTTCAGGTGAGTAATCCCAACCACGCCTAGTAAAAAAGATGGACTTTAAAGGATGCGAGGATGCAATATTTAGAACAAGGTAGTCAACACAAAATATACATAAAAAATATAATATTTTATTGAATTATTCAAACATTAAAAAGTTCACTGATCATTGGATCAGGCCATGTAAACATACATACAGACATTTTTTATTTTTACAGATGAAAGAAACCTCTGTAAACAAAGTCGATTAAGTTCAGTCGCATTGAAACAGACTGACGCGCTTCGCTTGAACAATTTAGTTCAGAGATCTGCTTCCTCAGAGACCCTTGTTTCAGAACTAGACGACTTTAACATATAAGAAAAACATAAAACAACATTATATAGAGAACATTTTTGTTATACATCATAAAATACAATGACCAATTATTTAACATATATGTGTGTGTATATATATATATATATATATATACACACACACATATGTATTTTATGCTCACCAATATGATACAAATGGATTGACCCACTCACGCCAGTCAAGCTGGCAGCTGCCCCTATGAAACGCTGCAGATGGTCACAGGCAACCAAATGTAGAGGATTCCCAAGAGTCCAAGGTACCTCACACATGGGGGGTGCTGAATCCCCTTACTATAGATTTGAAAACCACTGCGTCAATACTTGCAGCAAAGATGTGTGGAAGGATTGATTTAATTTAAAGCCACTACAATATATAGTGATCAAGAAGGTCACTCGATGAAATCTAAAATGGAAAGGTACATATTGTCACAATGATGTACAATGATGAACCACCCTGATATATCACAAGAAATTACAGGGATAAAAAGTTGAGATCCACCCTAGATATGTGGTAAGGAGTTCCTACACTTCCATATAATGTGTGAATTCAAGCATGAAATAGTGCAGTCCCACCTCAGAGAGACACAACACAAAGGGAATTTACCCAATATAGACTAAACTATGGTGATGCCGGTCTCATCCCGTTTGGTCAGATAAGCATGTCCAAAAATATCCAAAATAGAATTAAAATACAGGGGTTGTCTTCTACATGAGGGGGGGGGGGGTGCTGCGGGGGATCAGATTATCATCCCCTTACGGCAATACAGCAAAGCCCACTCCCCATTGCCCAGACATCTCCATATAGCAATGTCAAGGTAAAAAGCCAGATGACAAGAAAAGGAAAATATCGCTTATTACCAAAAAGGGGGGAAAAAGACCAATTCAAAGGCATGCACCTAAAGTGTACAGAGATGAAGCAGACATGATGCCCCATATATGATGATGCCCATCGAGTATCATTACTTGCCTTAATACATGCTTCCACAAATAAGCCAATGCTGCAGCGTCTCCTCCAGGGATCGGCGTCTAACACGGCAACCGCTATATAAGGGGACTCCACCGGAAGTGATTTGGCGGAGGAAATCTGGCAGAAGCTCTCTCGTTCTGGGTGGAGGTCATATGAGTCCTCCCTAAAACGTGCCTGGCATGTGGGTCCCACAGGCCTTGCTGCGGGGGGATCTGTCACCCACTGTGTCCATCGGACACAGCCAATGACAGATCTGTGTTCTGGCCCGCAGCCGGTAGCATGTGATCAATCACAGCAGATTACATGACAATTGTAGAGAATGAATGGCTTCCATCCATGCCTTTTCATTTTGTACTTTTGGCAAGGCCAATCGCAAACACTGAATGAATGTATTTCATTCAGAAAAAATGGTTGCTTATAGCCCAGCCCTCAAATTTTCCAATATCCTGCTCGCATTTTGCGAGTGGAAAATTATTTTGGGAGCGAATGTGGGGCTTCCCTGGGAGCCATTCTCCCAGTGATCGCCCAGGGGAAGAGAGAGGAGAGGAAGAGGAAAGCCAGCCAGATCATCACAGAACGTCATCAACATCACTGTAACGGCTTTAATTTGAATTGCCAGGCACTCGCCATCACATACAGCACCGCCTCCAGGCCCCGCTCCTTTGATAGACCGAACAAAGGTCCAATGTCTGGGCATGTGGCGTCTATCATAGCAGCCGATCCAAGAGGCGGGACTGTGTGTGATGGCGAACGCCCGGCAATTCAAATTAAACCTGTTACAGCGGGGCAATCCCCGTTTTCTGATGATCCGACTGGCGTTCCTCTTCCTCTCCTCTCCTCTCTTCCCCTGCACTGGTGAGGCTGCACTGATAGGCTGCATTGATGGGCACTGAATGAAGTTATTAATATATATTTTTGTAACTTCTGCATTCATGCAAAAACATTTAACAGTGTCATTTTATGAGGGCTTGATTAGGGGAGGGGGAGGGTAGGCCTGGGGGGGGGGGGGGGCAACTGGTGGCAAATAACCCTTAAGGCCTGGCTAGTAGCTCACGACTTGAAAATTTTGAGCCCTATTATAGCCACACCAGTTATGAGGATTCTGTACTGCACTAGTGACAGAATGTAAAAAAAAAAAAAGTGTGGCTTTTTTTTTTTTTTTTAATTTTTATTAATTTTTCAAAAAAAGGCCGATATCAGTTTTTTGTTGCCGATACCGATATTTTGGCGATCACATATCGGTATCGGCCAATATTGGCTGATATTTTTGTACATTTAAAATTCTGCAAAATAAAGACAAATTTCGACACAATCTGTTACTGAACATGTTAATCTTTATTAACATTTTTAACATTAACCACTTAAGCCCCGGAAGATTTTACCCCCTTCCTGACCAGGGCCTATTTTGCGATTCGGCACTGCGTGACTTTAACGGACAATTGCGCGGTCGTGCGACGCTGTACCCAAAGGAAATTGACGTCCTTTTTTCCCCCACAAACAGAGCTTTCTTATGGTGGTATTTGATCACCTGTGCGATTTTTTTTTTTTTTATTTTTTTTTGTCATGCGCTATAAACAAAAAAAGCGACAATTTTGCAAAAATAATAATTTTCACATTTTTTAATATGAAATTCCCCCCAAAAAAAATGTAAAAAACAAAATTTTTTAACAATTTAGGCCAATTTGTTTTCTGCTGCATATGTTTGGTAAAAAAAATCTCAATAAACGTATTTTGATTGGTTTGCGCAAAAGTTATTGCGTTTACTAAGGGAAAGATTTTTGTCTTTTTTTTTTTTTTTTTTTAACGAGTAATGGCGGCGATCTGCAATTTTTTTTTTTTTTTTGCAGGACTGCGACATTGCAGCGGACAGATCGGACCCTTGACTGACATTTTTTACACTTTTGGGAGTACCAGTGACATTACTACAGTAATCAGTGCTAAAAATATGCGCTGTTACTGTAAAAATGACCCTGGCAGGGAAGGGGTTAACTTTATTGGAGAAGGAGGGGTTAAGTGTGTCCCTAGGGGCGTGTTTCTAACTGTGAAGGGATGTGGCTGTTTGTGTAACAGAGAAATACGATCCTACATAGCAGGACCGTATGATCTCTGTTCTTACACAGGGGAGAATGACAGGCGGCTTTGTTTACATTAGCCGCCTGCCTTTCTCCCTCTCCACCCGACGATCGCGAGTAACCGGCGGACATCGGGTCCGCCGGTCACGCGCGGGGAGGTCCGGGAACGAGCGGCAGCGCGCCTCCGGCGGTGCGCGCTCGCCACCTAGAGCCTCACAGGCTAGTGATGTACCCCTACGTCACTTTGCCTGTGAGGGGCTGACTGCCGCCATATATAGTCGTGCGGCAGTCGGCAAATGGTTAAGGGCTCATTCTTCACACCTTAACTGCATGAAAACTGATAGGAAAACTGCACTTGCAGGGACATCAGTTTCACATCATCTGATTGTGAATGATGCATAAACTGCTGCAGTAGTGCACTACTGCAGTGCATTCAGTGCAAAACTGCTAATAAAAAAAGCTAGACAGTGGATTGGAGTCAGTAGACTACCGCTGCAGTAGTGCAGTCACTGCAATGATTTTAAATCACTACTGCAGTCAGAACAAAACTGCTAGGAAAAAAAGCTAGACAACAGCACAGCTAGACAGTGGATTGGACTGGAGTCCGTGGACTACTGCAGCACTAGTGCACTCACTGCAACTACTGCAGTCAGTGCAAAACTGCTATAAAAAAGCTAGGCAACAGCTAGACAGTGGATTGGAGGAGTCAGTGGACTACCGCTGCAGTAGTGCACTCACTGCAACTACTGCAGTCAGTGCAAAACTGCTAGAAAAAAATATGCAACAGCTAGACAGTGGATTGGAGTGGACTAGTACTACTATATATTTCAATATTCCCAGTTAAGTAGAACAATATTATACTGCAGAAAGCATAACATTTCAGCATGTCCATGATCACCTGTCAAACGGCTTGTTTTGTTCATATAAAGCTGCCACTTCATTAACATGCTCAATTGGTACAGGAGGACAGAGGAGCAGAGCAAGAGGGGTATCTTCCAGCTTGGGAAGCAAGTCTTTTGTAGCGTGGCTCATTTTCTTTCCACCACTGAAGAGGATCACCACTTCTGTCAATTACTGGTTCCTTCAAATTGAGATGAAGTTCATCATCCAGGCTCATTATTGCAGATTCAGAAGAAATTAAATCCTCCACATGAGGCCCCAATAAAACACTGAAAATGTCCTGATCAATTCGACCATGATGAAGAAGATTCTCTTCTGTTTGTTGCCATATTTGTGGACATTTATCTGTTTTTGCAGGGTGCTGCTCTTTCAGATTATAAAAATGCTGTCCTGGACTTGTCTTTTCTGCAGGAACCTCTTGCACCTCCTGTTGAATATCTTCTGTCAGCAATTGTTTTGCCTTGGCCAATACATCATCAGAAGAGAAAGCATGGTTCTTGTATTGAGGATTTAAAAGACTTGCAAGCACAACATTTTTAATCTCTTCATGCTTCTCAAAACCTATATCAATCAAAGCGCTTTGGCTTGACAGACCATCATTTGAAAGTTGGAGGGTGTTGTGTGTCATGACACGGAGGTCTAACATATCAGCAAGCCTCATTCCTTTCTGCATGTTTGCTCCACTGTCTCGAAGTAGCACAAGCATCACTCGGTCTTTGTTGATTCCCCAGTCTTCAAGCATGCCTAGAAACATTTCTCTACTGTACTCAGTGTGGGATCCTTGCATCACTTTTGTGTTCAACACCAATTGCCTTTTTGTCCATCCGCTGTCAATCAAGTGGCATGTAAGAATCATTAATGACTCTGACTCTGTTTGTCCTGACAATCAGCAGTCAGTCATGAATGAGAGTGAGTTGTCAGCATTCTGGTTGTAGCATAGCCTTTACGTTCTCAACGACCTTTAGGTGAATCTTTCCCAGCATTTCAGGTCGATAATACTTCTCACTCTTCAGTGTGTAGCTTAGCTCAAATATGGACATCAACCGCATAAATCCTGAGTCAGACACCATTGTAAATGGCTGGTTATCAGTGACCATCATCTCTGTGGTAACGCTGTCCAGCAGTTGGGATCTTCCATCTGAATCAAGACCGTGACACCTGTGGTTTTAGTAGTGCAGTTGTCCAGACAGCAGGCAGGGACATGCTTAGCGACTACACTAGTAATTTTCCAGGCAGAAGGCAGTAATATCGTCTATAGTCAATACTGGGATATTGTCAGGCAGAGACATGGTAAGCACAGCCATAATATTGGTCCCTGTACACTGTTGCCTGCAGACACTTGTTGTACCGTTCTCCAGCCCTTCATAAACATACTGCCTCTTGCTTACAGCTAATTTCATGCGGCAGGCAGAGGCATGATGGTAGTAAGTCAGCAGCAGGCTGAGGGCCTCAGTCAGGTAAGACCTGGGGACAGGGGTAGAGGCTTCACCCACCCAAATCTCTTTGAAGCCTCCGGACTCCAGACTCTAATCCGGAAATTACGAAACCCGGAGAGAACCAAAAAAATAGTTTTCACCATTCGGGAAAACAATTCTGGAGTCCCTCACATATGTGGAACCCCTGTGTACTACAGTAGCAGGGCAACAGATCAGTCCAAGCAGCAGGCAGAAGCGTAGTTGATAAAACAGGCCAACAGTCAGTTAACAGGGAAGCAATCCAAACGGTAGGAAGAAGCGTAGTGGGTAAAACAGGCCAGGGTCAGTTCCCGGGGAAGAAGTCCAAACAGTAGGTAGAGGCTTAGATAGAGGTTATATGAGGAAACATGGAAAATGGTCAGCACAGATTAAAACGGGGAAATTATTAAAATATGGGTTAATATTTTATGGATGTATGATAGTCAGAAGCATTCTCCAAGGCACAGGCCGGGTTGGGAGGGACACTGGGAACAAAGGGGGTGGGACTTTCCGTGGATTTGGTGTGTAGATCATATATGCATTCTAAATGGCCAATTGAATTGAATAAATTGTGACTTTCTTGTACCAGAAATGGGACTTCCTTGTTGCTAAGTAGGGCTGAAGCATTTGGTCATTAAAATCCACCCCAACTGCCCCCCCCCCCCTCCAATGTAAAGATTCTAATCCTGGACGCACGTTGGCTTTTGACTGGGACCTCGTCTTCTTTGAACTTCACCTGTGGTGTCATTCTGGATAGTGGACATCCTATATACATTTCTACTATCCTTCCACCTCAAGGCCAGCACTTTGTTGCTTCTCAAAGCTGCTTCCCCCCCCCCCCCCCTTCGCATTTTTTCATTGACCAAGGATTGTGGGAAGCCCTTCCTGTTCTTTCTGGTGGTTCTGCAGGCCAGGGTTTTTGCAAGGTATAGGTGTTTGAAAAGGGGCAGACTGGTATAGCAGTCATCTAGGTATATATGATAACCTTTGTTCAGCAGTGGGTACCCCAGGTCCCATACAATTTTTGCAGTTTTGCCAATGTAGGTTGGGCACTCAGGGGGCTTGAGCTGGGAATATCTTCCTTCATATATTCAAAATGCATATAGATATCCCGTGGCTCATTAACTTAATTTGTAGATTTTGACCCCGTATTTGGCCCTTTTGTTAGGAACATATTGTTTTATTTCTAGCCGGCCTGTAAAGTGTACCAGGGACTCATCCACAAATATGTTCTTGTCGGGGACATAAAGTTCTGCAAATCTTTGGGAAAACAAAATTTATGAGGGGGCGAATTTTACATAACTTGTCATAATTTGAATGTTTTTGGGGAGGGCACTGGGTGTTGTTGCTGAAGTAAAGGAAGAGCATTATCATCTCATATTGGGACCTGGACATTACAGGAGAATACATGGGAAAGTGGTGTACAGACATGTCTTTTTTTTTTTCCTTTTTGCAAGCCCCATGTTTATAGTGAGGCCCAAAAACAATTTGAACTCCTCCAAATTCAAATCTCTTCACTCAAACGGACGGCATAGGATGATTGGGGGTTGTTTGCAATATACTGCTGGGCATAGAGATTGGTTTGGTCCATGATAAATTGGGTATGTAGTGGCCCTGGCTCTTGGGGGATGTGACACTCCAGTGCTGGTAGTTGGGGGATTTGAAATTTCTGCGCTGATACTTGGAATCGGAATCTGATGAGAACTCCCCGCTGCTTTCATCAGTCAGGGAGAGGATCTGAAACGCCTCCTCGCTGCTGTACATTTTTTTTTTACATGGTGGCTGTGATGGGCTGTGCGACGGTTGACAGATGGTCACTGATGGGTGGCAGGTGACGAGCACTGATAGACGACTGAAGCCGGTCACTGATGGGTGAAAGGCGGCGGTCACTAATGGGTGACAGGCGGACTGCTGACTGTACTGATGGCAGTCTCTGATGGTGACAGGTGCAGGGGGGGGGGCTTAATGCAGTATGGGGACACTGCAAACTGGCAAAAGACACAGATTAGTAACTCACTGCTTCTGGCTCTTCTCTTCTCACACTGGAAATGATGTGTGAGGAGAGAAGAGCTGGTAACAGTATGTTACTGCTCTGTGTTTACATTTGTAATCGGCTGTGAATAGATCACAGCTGATCACATGGTAAACAGGCACTGTCGGTGACGAGCTGTGTTCCTGGGAACACGCCGCCACCGACATGACTGCCCAGCACGCTCCCGAACGTGCATGCGCAGTCTAAATCATGGGCAGAGCTATGTGATTGGCTGTAATTGGATCACAGCCGATCACGTGGTAAAAAGCCATGCTCATTGGCTCTTTACCTGCTGTCATACTGTGTCTCGGGCACACGTCGCCACTGACGGTGTAAGGCGGCGCGCACATGATCGCTTGCCTACTCGGCTTGAATGGGCTGCCGTCATATGATGTCGGCCCAGAACGAGAGCCGCACCACTCGCCCGTCATTTGACGGTGGGCGGGCGGCAAGTGGGTAATTTGCAAAATGTTATAACAAACGAAGCAAAACTTGTGTTTTTTTTATTTTTTTTGCAAATAAACGAACAAAGTGGTGATTAAATACCACAGACAGAAAGCTCTATTTATGTGATAAAAATGATACAAATTTAATTTGGGTGCAGTGTTTCATAATCACACAATTGTCATTCAAAGTGTAACATCTCTGAAAGCTGAAAAGTGGCACGGGCAGGAAGGGGGTGAAAGTGCCTAGTATTGAAGTGGTTAAAGCTGTGTTCCAGCCTCACCCCCTCCCCATCCAAAAAGTAAAAGTCTGCAGCTACACATACTGTAGCTGCTGACTTTTAATATTAGGACAGTTACCTGTCCTGGAGTCCAGCAATGTTGGCACCGCGGCTGATGTTTCCATCAGCTGTCGGGTGCTGCCGCCACCATTGCCGGTGAGGGAACCTGGCACTGAAGCCTTGTGGCTACACGAGCGGGTCCCTAATGCGCATTCGCGAAGCATTTGGATTGGCTTAGCGGCGTGGGAAGGAGGAGGGGGCCAAACTTCCGAGGGACGGAGCTGCGGCGCCGTCTCCTGGAAGTGGGGAAGGATACCTGTCAAAAACACGTACCCGTTCCCCCCCCCCCCCTGAAAGGTGCCAAATGTGGCACTGGAGGGGGGGGGTGCAAATGAGTGGAAGTTCCACTTTTGGGTGGAACTCTGCTTTAAGGTGTAATTAGCCAGAAAGTCTTATTACTCCATCTATCTGCCACTGTTAGAATACACTGATCAATGGCCACTGACCAAGAAACATTTTCTAGTGTGTCCCCACAACAGAAGTTGATAAATCAACTTCTGTCAAGCGCAGATGACTACACACTGATCACAAATCTGTCTGGTCTCTGCTGAGCTGACCAATTTTGATCAGTGTAAAGCCTGTTTTACACTGGCCTCACACCTACGCATTGCAGTAAAGCACAGAAAAATGTACATCCAGCCAAAACTTCTGCCTTCTCCCCAGACTCCTGTCTGGGAATTACAGCTATTGGGGCTCCATTAGGGAGATTTAACTTCACTTCTGTCCTGCTAACAATGTTTTACCATTGCGGAAGTGAGTGAGAACCCTTTAACAGCAACAAAGACAGAAAAAAAAAATGCTAGAGTAGGAAAAGTCCAAAATCTTCCTTTAGATTTGTATTGCTGTCTGGCTAAACGTACATATGTGTTGCATTGCAGCACACATGAATGGAACCCCAGCACACATTGTCAGTATCTCAGTATCTGGCAATGCACCTGCAGTACAATGCACATAGTCTATATCGTGATGCATCGCTTCCCTAAAAATGATGCAGGTCCAGTTTTTCATCTACTGAGGTGCTGTGCTGCCAGCCTATTCAAAATCATGGGGGTTACCTAAATGCAGTGTGTCCTAACTGAAGAAGATGGGAGTATTACAGCGAGTATGTTACAGAATCACAACTGTGAAGGGACCCATAGGATTGTTTTGTTTTTGTGTGATAGGAATGTTCACACAGGGTGACCTAGACCACAATAAAACAAACAGTGGTTGTGTTTTGTTCAAAAATTGGCTTGGACACAGGCTTCACTCTAAAGTAGACACGTGAGAAATATTTTCAGAGGTGGTGGACATAACCATCTCAGACCAAGTATAAAATAAGAATTGCTCATTTTACAGTGGATATAAAAAGTCTGCACACCCCGTTTCTGTGATGTAAAAAAAATGAGACAAAGATGAACCATTTCAGAACTTTTCCCACCTTTAATGTAACCTATAAACTGTACAACTCAGTTTTAAAACAAACTGAATCCTTTTTTTTTTTTTTTGTGGGGGGGGGGGGTAAAAAAAAAATAAAGGAAAATGTAGTTGCGTAAGTGTGCACACCCTCTTGTAACAGAGGATGTAGCTATGTGCAGAATTAAGAAATCACATCCAAACTAATGTTAAATAGGAGTCAGTACACACCTGCCATCATTTATTTGTGCCTCAGATTAACCCCAAATAAAGTTCAGCAGTTCTTGTAGGTCTTTCCTGACGTTTACTCGCATCCTACTGCAAAAGCTGTGGTTCAGAGAGCTTCCAAAGCATGCGAGGGATCTCACTGTTAAAAGGTATCAGTCAAGAGAAGGGTGCAAAAGATTTTCAAAGCCAATAGATACATATACCATAGAACACAGTGAAGACAGTCATCCTCAAGTGGCGAAAATATGGCACAACAGTGACATTACCAAGAACTGGACATCCCTCCAAAATTGATGAAAAGACAAGAAGAAAACTGGTCAGGGAGGCTGCCAAGAGGCCTACAGCAACATTGAAGGAGCTGCAGGAATATCTGGCAAGGACTGGTTTGGTGGTACACATGCAACAACAATCTAGGAATTGACTGATTATCGGAGGCCGATATTCACTATTTTTAAACTATTGGTCATAAAACTTACCAATATGACCAATATTATGCGGTGCGCACAACGTCTTTTCATATGTTGCACCTCTGCGCACTGGGCCTGCACGTTCTGGCTTCTACCCGGATAGTCCGCCTCCCTCGCCTCAGACAGTGCATGGAACTAAACTGCTGGACCAGAGAGAACACGCCACCCAGCAGCCAGCCACCCATAGCCCCTGTCCCAGCCAACTAGCCACCCACAGCAGCAGGGTACCACACAGACACCCACAGCAGGGTGCTAGCTAGCCAGCCACACACCGCCCCTGTGCCAGCCAGCCATTCACAGCAGGGTGCCAGACACCCACAGCAGGGTACCAGCCAGCCACCCACCCACAGCAGGGTGCCTGCCAGCCAGCTACCCACAGCAAGGGTGCCAGCCAGACACCCAAAGCAGGATACCAGACAGCCGCCCACAGCTGGGTGTCAGCCACCCACAGCCCCTGTGCTAGCAAGCCACCCACAAGAGGGTGCCAGCCTGAACTGGCTACTTCCTGTTTGAATAAGACTTGAACAGTCCCAAAGGATAAGGGCCCGCTCTTTAAAGACGCTTCTTACAGGTGGTTTTTAGGCCCCCTTTTAAGGAAACCTTTTTCTGGTTGGAGCAGCTGTGTAGCAGACAGTGGGTGTTTGCTAAGCGCTCAAGGTTTTAGCAAACTGCTTCATTCCAGGGACTCTGATCCAGGAAAACCTGCCACTAGTTTGGGGGATTGCCATTTGGTATTTTCACAGCTCCAATGTGTTTACATCAATTCTGGGGTTGTTAAGGACCAATAGTATCCCCTCAATGGAATAAGTGAATAAGCCTTCAAGAACAATCTCAGATCTTATAGTCAAATGTTCGTAGGCAGTGCAGGTTCTGGAAGGGTTCAGTTGAACACTGTACCTTCAGAAGTTGCCCTTGGTTCCAATAATGCCTAAAATATTTGGGCTTAGTCCTGTACATTTCACAGGAGACGATGCTTTCCTATGTCTGTCACTATGTTGTCAGGTGCAGTTTGAGAACCAGAAAAAACCTGAGGTTTATGAAGCGTCCTTCAAATGTGCTTCCACGTGAGTGCTATGGAAGATTGTAGTCGCTTTCGATGCAGTCCCGTATTTCCAGTTTCATTCTAGGGCATCACAATTCAATATCCTGTTGGTGTGAAACAAGTGCAGTAATCCCTGTGCTTGCCCATGAGTCTGTCTCCCAAGACCAGGTCGACTTGGAAATGATTGATCTTCCATGTGGATACTGGGAAATCGCTTCTTAGAATGTTTCGACGATGTCCGTGAGCTAGGGGGTGGTCTAGACAAAACTGTGCACATTGAAAGAGTGCAAAATTAGCAGGCAGACTTTCTAAGACGGCAACCGCTAAATCGGGGTAAGAGCTCCCTTTGACCAGAGTTGTTCATATCGGTCAGCACTGGGGGGTTACAGGATGCAGATCTATTGGAATCCAGATTCAACAAGTTTGTAAGACTGCTACCTGGTGCTCTGTTTACTAAGTTTTACTAGGTAGGTGTTTACACCTCTGCAGATGCCAGTTTTTGGCGGAAAACCTTGCAGGCGGCTCTGTAGTTGGGGTTCCCCTGATGTTTTTGGGTTTAGGGCCTGTTGCTATGTTGCACACCCCTCTGTTTTTGGAGCTTTTGGACATCCCAATGGGACCAGGATTATGTGTACTCTGATGTATAATTAATGTACAATTAAGAAATAAGTATTTTTAGATTACATGTTAAATCCTTTTCTTGGAGTATGTCACAGTACCCAGGGATCCCTCCCTTCTCTTTCTGTTTCTCAATGTTTGCTACAAAATTGAGGATAAAGTCTGCTAGGAGGGGGTTATGCCTGGATCAGGAAGCCTCCCTTTGCTGGCACTTGTTTTGACTGTCATACAAGAACTGTTACTTCTACTTTAAAGCTGGAATCCAGGCAAATCTAAAAAACACGTTACGCCCTAACATCACTTCCGCCTTCCGGAACGCAAGCCGGCGTCACTGCTGCTATTCATGTACCAGCCGATACTTCAGTTCTGTGATGTGACTACTATTTTCATTAAAATAACTTTGCATACTACACTATGAGCATCCCCTTTTTGTTTAATGCGGCTCACTGAGACCACCAGGGTTCCGATGAATTCATAAGAGGACACCTATACAGCCCCTCCATTATAGTGGATTGGATCCTGCAACACATATCCTAAGCCCACAAGGGATCTGTGACCAGCCTAAGGAACCACTTACCTATGCTAGACCCCAAGGGGTCGTCTGGTAAGTGGGCTACACATTTGGTGAAGGATTCCTCCCTATGTCTGCATGCGGAATCGTGTCTTACTGAGCACTGGCACTTTCTCAGAAAATACATATAAGGACTGTTTAAATAATAGTGAAGATTATCTCACATCAGCACTTCTTGCACTTTTTGGCACTAAGGATTGTGGCAAAATTATTTGCACTTGGCACTATAAGGATTTTTGTTTACAAACTGTATTTTCAAGCACGGCCACTTTATCCTTTTTCAGCACATTGCATATTGTTGCACATATTATTGGGACTATTATGAATTTATTTGTATTGTTTACATTAATTCTCCAATTCTAATCACAGTCACTTTAATTTTGTATATTGTCGCACATGATATTGTTTGCTAATATCCTGTTAGTTGTTTGAGCGCTGTCCCCTTGTATTGCAATCACATAATTAATAATACTCTGCATTCCTTCAAAAATCATTACATTCTTTTTTCTTTTTTTTAATGCAAGCAGCGTTATTCTTTGCATTTGACTTGCTGTCAATCTCTTGCTATTCCTGCATAACAGAGCTCAAAGGAAGATGCCGCACAAGGAGCCAGTCAGTTGTGTTGCAGTGCTTATATGTCAACAGGATCATGATGATCGGAGAGAGCAAATGAATGTTCTGCTGCTTCTACTTTGACTGTACAGTCACAGGCTGGGTTAGGACAAGACCCGTAAGTGTTAATTAATTACAAATCAGGTATTATGCCTTGACAGGGCCGTGGTGTGTAAATCCCAGTATTGGATGAGCAGAAAAAAGACAAATCACTAACCTAATTGTTTATCTGTTTTCTTAGGATTCCCCTTTAAATAACTTAACACACCTGAAAGTCAGAGTGAGAGCCATAATTCTAGTGCCATATTTCCTGTGTAACTTTAAACTGGTAACCTGTAAAGGCTTTTAAAGTGTCGCCTATGGATAATTTAATGTACCGTAGTTTGTTGCCATTCCACAGGCGTGCACAATTGAAAAGTGTGTTATGTTAAGTTTCTATTTACTCGACTCGTAAGATCCTTTATAATTTAACAAAAAATTGGGTACTTTATTGTGTTTGTGCACACTAAAATGTATTAAATTGTACTTTTCCTGAAAATTAGCATTTGGTAAACCGCTGTGCAAATATTGTTTGACATAAAAAAATTGCGACATCCTCCAAGGACTTTCATTATAGGCTATCTTTCATAAAATGTATACTGTTTGGAGGTTCTTACAAATTTCTACTAAATAAAATGTAGAATTTTTTCATGTATGTGAGAAATGTCAGAATTGGCCTAGTCGGCAAGTGGTTAATCCATAGAGCACTGTCCCAGAATCTGCCTATAGTTGAATCTAAGCACATCACTTGGTTGAGTTACATAAGAACCTGAAATGGTTAACCATGTCGTTTTACAGCCTCTGACAATATATTGGTCCTTATACTAGTTGACAGTCATGGTTTTTGTCTTCTACTTAGTAAAAACACTTTCCTATACTTGGTTTATTGAGGTTTTTTGCAACAGTTCACTAATTATACTGCATTCATGATGTGGTAGGCCTGCCTATGCATAAAAAAATGGCAAAGGTCAAGAAGGTCACCAGGCCCTCAAGCGCCTCTACATTGAAAGGCCCATTGTTTTGGAGGCTCTATCCCTGTATCTGTTAGGAAGAGATTGGTGACAACTTTGGTGATGGTAAGGTCTGCGCATCTAGTGTGTACTTTGGTGCTTAAGGGTTTATAGTAACAGTAAACCAGTTTCTGTTTTATTTTGGGATCCACAACTAAGGTTTGTGTGAAGCATACTAGTGTTTCCTGGGCATGGATTGGAAGGGTGGGAAGGAATAGAAGTACAATTAGTCCTTAGCTTAGCTTCTTGTGACAAAGAACATACTGTAAGTTTTCTGCATTATCTGGGAAGGACAAAGCAACACACAAATCATAGCCAAGTGCTCACTGTGGCAGAACTCATAAAATGCACAAAAAAGGACTCAGCATTCTTATATGGTTTATGATGGTAATAAAGTCAAGAAGGAAAATAAAAGCTGCTATAGATTTCATGTTGTATCTTATCATCCTTTTATGCCCAAGTTACAATATTATGATCCAGTGGTTACCATAGGCTCTCTTGCTCCATAGATATACTGAGGCTTATTTGCAGAGAATAAAAGAAAAATCAGTAATGTTACCTAAAGTATGGAGCATATAGCTTTAATTTGTTTTCGTGCGGATAGAAGACATTATATTATTTCAGTGCTTCAAAGCTATAAATGCACAAAAGATCAACAAACTGTATTAAAGCCAAAAAAAAGTCGTCTTTGTTTAGTTTTTGTAGATTGGAATATGTTAAAACCCCTGTCAGGCAGGGCTGGACTGGGAATAAAATTCAGCCCTGGAAATAATTTCATACCAGCCCCAAAGCATTATTATACCAACCCAACAGCATAACGTCATTATTTTCTTGTTCATAAAAGGGAAAACCATGCATTTTAAAGCACATTTGAAGAGTGTATTATATATAGATAAGACAGATATGAAAGCACATAATGCTATATATATATATATATATATATACACAGTATCTCACAAAAGTGGATACACTCCTGACATTTTTGTAACTATTTTATTTTATTATATCTTTTCATGTGACAACACTGAAGAAATAACACTTTGCTACAATGTAAAGTAGTGAGTGTACAGCTTGTATAACAGTGTTAATTTGCTGCCCTCTCAAAATAACTCAACACACAGCCATTCATTTCTAAACTGCTGGCAACAAAAGTGAGTACACCCCTAAGTGGAAATGTCCAAATTGGGCCCAAAGTGTCAATATTTTGTGTGGCCACCATTATTTTCCAGCACTGCCCTAACTCTCTTGGGCATGAAGTTCACCAGAGCTTCACAGGTTGCCACTGGAGTCCTCGTCCACTCCTCCATGACGACATCACAGAGCTGGTGGATGTTAGAGATCTTGCGCTCCTCCACCTTCCGTTTGAGGATGCCCCACAGATGCTGTTATATTCTCCGTGTTGTGAGAGACACAGGACTCTGGTCTGGAACAACGGATGTTTATTCAGGACTCACTGTACACTCCAACATGCATTACTAGGATAGCTCTGTATATCAATGCATCTCTTACATGTCTCTAAGATGGCCACTCTGCCCCTTGACCCTTGTCATCACTCCCGGGTGGAGCCAGCCTTAAAGTAACAGTACATGTGAAACCCTTCAGGTATAACACCTTCCATCCATCCCTAAAAAAAACAACAACAAAAAAAACACAACAAAACGAGAACAGGCATAAAACAGTAACTAATAATTGTCCCATACAGTCCTCCAACTCAGGAGATTTACATGGCTTCTTCCACGTCCGGATTTGAGAACAACTTCCAGGAACGCTACGGGGAGAACATGGCAGCGGATCACTTTTCGGCGGGCCCGTCGATAGTCTCATAACCGGTCTTGCAGCTGAAACCGGTCAGGAGGGCGACAGCGTCGTTGAGGACGGGCACCCAGGGCCGGAGGAAGCAGGGCTGGCTGGAATGGACACCGGCGTTGCCAAGAGGGGATCCCCTAGCTCAGAGGGTGAACAGACCTCCTGACCAGGGCTGGAGGGCTCTGTTGGAGCTGAGTTCAAAAGTTCAGAGTCCCCCCAAGTATCAGTCTCAATGCTTCCTGATCTTGTAGTAGCAGATCCTTGAGACACTGGAGGTGCAGCTGAGAACGAGGATGCAATTGGTCCGCATGCTGTCTGCAAATGAAACCATCTTCCAGGCAGACCCTATACATTTTGGGTCCCAAAGTCTCTGCGACGATAGCAGGAAGCCAACGTGTGTTGGAAGCGACATAAGATCGGGCCCATACCTTTTGCTGGGCTGTAAACCGGGGAATCTCGTCGTGTTCGACCCTCTTGTCTTGGGACTGCCATACATGTTCCTGGACCGTTTGAGGGCGGAGCATGTCCAAAACAGTCCATGGCTGCCGACCCAAAAGTTCAGCTGGAGTTTTCCCAGTGGTTGCATGTGGTGTGTTTCTGTAAGCAGAAAGGAAGGAGTCCAGCTTCTGGGGTGACAGGGACTGTTGTTTACTTGTAGCCACAGTAGCTTTGAAATAGCGTTTGAAGGTCTGTACAAACCTTTCTGCTTGACCATTTGTAGCCGGGTGGTAAGGTGCGGTCAACTTGTGTTTGATGTTGTGGGCAGTCAGGAAACTCTGAAACTCCTGGCTTGTGCACTGTTGTCTGTGACAATTTCTCTGGGGTATCCAAACGTAGCAGTGAGATGTAACAGTATGTCGCCTTAGTCGTCGGCTGGGTTACAGGAATGACCTCAGGCCACTTTGAATGGGCATCAATAATGATCAAAAAGGTGTGTCCCCTGATCGGGCCTGCAAAGTCCAAGTGTAGGCGAAACCAGGGAACCGTGGGCCAAGTCCAGGACTGGACGCACCCTCGAGGAGGGTCTCTTGCAGTTTGTGCACATCCAACACACGCATTCACATATTTCGTGATATCGGAGTCTAGGTTCGGCCACCACACATAGCCTCGGGCCTTTTGTTTCATACGTGTGCCCCCGGGATGACCAGTATGTAGCAAGTCCAGAATGTGTCTCCGGAGGGTCTGTGGAACGATCACTTGGTCTCCCCATAAAACACAGTTGCCAGCCACAGTTAATTCCAGACGCCTTTCGGAAGTAAGGTTCATAATCCTGTGTGACAGTTGCAGGCCAACCGTACCATACCCAGGAGAGTATTGTCTTAAGGAAGGTATCCATGGCTGTATGGGCTGCTACCTCCCCAGAAGACAGAAAGGACAGGCTGGTGTGACGACAACTCTTGACTGGTGGAGAAGAGTCTGTTAAAGTCCTTGTCAGACGGGACATGGCGTCCGCATTAGCATTGGCATCATTGCTGCGATACTGGATTTTGTAGCTATATGCTCCCAAGAATAGGGCATAGCATTGAAGACGGGCCGTAGTCGTCTGGGAGATGCCTTTGTCAGGGCTAAAGATCTGAAGGAGTGGTTTATGATCAGTCAGTATGGTGAATTCCCTACCATAGAGGTAAAGATAAAACTTCTTAATTGCCCATATGAGCGCTAGAGCCTCTTTGTCAATGTGAGAGTATTTGCTTTCTGCTTTTGTCAAGGACCTGGAGGCGAATGCCACTGGTTTCTCTGACCCATCTGGTAAAACGTGAGATAGCACAGCCCCTAGACCATAGGGTGAGGCATCACAAGCCAAGGTGAGAGGCCTTTGGTGCACGAGCATGCGTGACGCCAACAGCTTTCGCTTAGAAACTTCAAAAGCACGTTGGCATGCAGCCGACCAGTTCCATCTGGAGTGTTTCTCCAAAAGCTTGTTCAACGGAAACAAAGTGTGTGCTAGATCTGGCAGGAATTTGTGGTAATAGTTCAGCAAGCCAAAGGTATGATCGCAGCTGTTGGACGTTGGTTGGGGCTGGAGCTTTTACTAAAGCATCAACTTTGGCTTCCGTGGTGTGTATACCCTCTGCATCCACAAGGTGGCCACAAAACTCCAATTTAGGAACCATGAATTGGCATTTCGCTAAGTTCACTTTTAGACCCTGTTCTTGGAGTCTCGCCAACACAAGCTCCACGTTACGCTTGTGTTCCTGGTCCGTCAGGCCCGTAATGAGCATGTCATCTAACAGGCACTGTGTGAAAGGAATGTCCACCAAAATCTCATCCATTTTGCGTTGCCAAATGGCGGGGGCGGAGGCTACACCAAACACCATCCGAATGTATTCATACAGTCCCTTGTGAGTGTTGATGGTTAGAAACTTGCGGGACGAAGGGTGGACCTCAAACTGTAAATAAGCTTGCCTGAGATCAAGCTTGGTGAACTTTTGACCTCCTGCAAGAGAGGCAAAAATGTCATCTACTCTGGGTAGGGGATACTGGTCTATCTCCAGTTGAGAATTTAGTGCCATGCGGAAATCGCCACAAATGCGCAAGTCCCCATTCGCTTTCTTTACTGGTACAACTGGTGATGCCCACTCGCTGTGCTCTACCTTTTGAGATTACACCTTATTCCTCCAGCCGGCTTAGTTCAGCTTCCACACTGCTCGGAGTGCGAAAGGTACCGTCCGAGCTTTGAAGAACCTAGGCTGGGCGTTGGGTTTCAGCCTGAGTCTCACACAGTCATGCTTATTTTCCCCAAATGGTTATCAAAGACTAGTGGGAATCGCTGTTTCAGGGATTCCACCCATCCCTCTTTATCCCCTGATGGGATGGTCACGGTGTTGCAGGGGTTAATGGCGATGTCTGGCATGCCAAAGTGAGCAATCCAGTCTCTCCCAAAGAGAGGGGGTCCCCCATTTTCTAGGATATATAATGGCATTCTCTTCGTCTGACCCTTGTAGGAAACCTGTACTTTCACGTACCCCAGTGGGTGGAGTATCTGCTTTGAGTATGTCTGCAGTTTGATTGGTGTTGGACGGACAGTTGTTCGGATCAGAAGTTTTCTCCATTGTTTCTGGGTGATAACTGAAACTGCTGCTCCTGTGTCTACATCCATCTTGAGTTTCTTTCCTTCCACAGTTACCTCTACAGTCATTGCTGAGGGTGCTGAATGCATATGATGTATGTCCAATCTGTGGAGCACTTCCTCATCCTCTGATTCCGATATCGATGTATATCTTCCCACCATATATGCATTTGTCCTGGTGTTCAGAGGTTGTTTATTTCGCACCTTCTTACTACGGCAGACTCGTTTCAGATGGCCTGCCTTACCACAATTTTGACAGAGCTGAGCCTTAAACTAGCAGACTATGTGATCATGGTCTGTATTCCCACAACGGTAGCAAGCTGACTCCCGGCTTGGTGAGGGTCTATATTTACAGTTAGCTGCTGTTGGCTTGACTGCTGTGCTGAAAACTTCCTCTTTAACCTCTTCCCTTCTGCTCTGGGGGTTCAATGCCTCTGTATCTTTCACAGCCATTTCCATCACTGAAGCTATCTCAATTGCCTTTGTAAGGGTAAGGTCTTTCTTTGTTAACAGTCTCTTTTGGCTAGACTCACTATTTAGTCCCATGACAAACTTATCCCTCAGTGCAGTCGGTAAATACTCCCCAAAAGAACAGGTTGAGGCTAGTCTGCGAAGGGCGAGCACATAAGCCTTAATATCTTCACCCGGCTGCTGCTGCCGCTGATAGAACCGGAATCTTTCTGCAATCTCTAGTGGTTTAGGCTGGAAGTGATTCCCTAACAGTGTCAGGAGCTCTGCCAAAGTCTTAGTTGCTGGTTTTTCAGGGAAAAGGAGATCCATAAGAGTGTCATATGTCCTAGCACCAACCACTGTCAGAAATACTGCTACTTGCCTGTCACCTGGGATGGCATTTGCACAAAAATACTGTTCCAGTCTCTCAATCCAGGAACTCCAGGTTGTCTGTTCTCCATCAAATTCACTTAATGTCCCGATCAATGACATTTTCCTGCTGGGCTCTGTGGGTGTTTGTATCCAGGTGACAATCCAGAGTTTTTTTCCTTCTTTTCTTTTCTCACACGGATAGTAACCTTGTAAATCCCATCCTCGTCGCCACTGTTATATTCTCCGTGTTGTGAGAGACACAGGACTCTGGTCTAGAACAACGGATGTTTATTCAGGACTCACTGTACACTCCAACATGCATTACAGGACAGCTCTGTATATCAGTGCATCTCTTACATGTCTCTAAGATGGCCACTCTGCCCCTTGACCCTTGTCATCACTCCTGGGTGGAGCCAGCCTTAAAGTAACACTACATGTGAAACCCTTCAGGTATAACAGATGCTCAATAGGGTTTAGGTCTGGAGACATGCTTGGACAGTCCATCAACTTTACCCTCAGCTTCTTTAGCAAGGCAGTGGTCATCTTGGAGGTGTGTTTGGGGTCGTTATCATGTTGGAATAATGCCCTGCGGCCCAGTCCCTGAAGGGAGGGGGATCATGCTCTGCTTCAGTATGTCACTGTACATGTTGACATTCATAGTTTCCTCAATGAACTGTAGTTCCCCAGTGCTGGCAGCATTTGTGCAGCCCCAGACCATGACACTCGCCACCATGCTTGACTATAGGCAAGACACACTTGTCTTTGTACTACTCACCTGGTTGCCGCCACACACGCTTGACACCATCTGAATCAAAAAAGTTTATCTTGGTTTCATTAGACCACAGGACATGGTTCTAGTAATCCATGTCCTTAGTCTGCTTGTCTTCAACAAACTGCGTGCTTTCTGGTGCATCATCTTTAGAAGAGTCTTCCTTCTAGGACGACAGCGATGCAGACCAATTTTATGCAGTGTGGGGCGTATGGTCTGAGCACTGACAGGCTGACCCCCCCACCCCTTCAACCTCTGCAGCAATGCTGGCAGCACTCACACGTCTATTTCCCAAAGACAACCTCCAGATATGACGCTGAGCATGTGCACTCAACTTCCTTGATCGACCATGGCGAGGCCGGTTCTGAGTGGAACCTGTCTTATTATGCCTCGTACACACGTTCAGATAATCGGACGACTTATCGTTCGCATTTTGTTGCATGATACTAATATCGAATTCAACAATGCATATAAACGTAGGATTTTTTTCGTACAAAGCTTCCTGGTTTCTTAGCAACGTATCAGATGGTGCAAAACAAAAACAATGGCAGCCAGGCTTTTTCCGTGCTATTTTAGTGTTTCTTAGCATGCGCGGTCTTTGTCGATCTACAGAAGTTTTCGTGTTTGTCCCTTCGAATTTTGTTGGATGAACTGTCGTGATCGGCTGTCGAAAGCTGTGTACTAACGATCAGATTATCGTGCGATCAAGTCGAAAGCGATTATTTTAATATCTGAACGTGTGTACGGGGCATAAAACCACTGTATGGTCTTGGCCACCGTGCTGCAGCTTAGTTTCAGGGTCTTGGCAATCTTCTTATAACCTAGGCCATCTTTATTAGAGCAACAATTCTTTTTTTCAGATCCTCAGAGTTTTTTGCCATGAGGTGCCATATTGAACTTCCAGTGACCAATATGAAAGAATGAGAGCGATAACACCAAATTTAACACACCTGGCACCGGGGAGGAAAAATGGCTAATTGGGCCCAATTTGAACCTTTTCACTTAGGAGTGTACTCACTTTTGTTTCCAGCGGTTTGGACAATAATGGCGGTGTGTTGAGTTATTTTGAGGGGACAGCAAATTTACACTGTTATACATGCTTTACATTCACTACTTTACATTGTAGCAAAGTGTCATTTCTTCAGTGTTGTCACATGAAAAGATATAATAAAATATTTACAAAAATGTGAGGGGTGTACTCACTTCTGTGAGATACTGTATATATGTGTATATATATATATATATATATATATATATATGCGCAAATTCTGGTTAAAAGTGCGGATATGTTACAGGAGACGTCGTAGGCTGTGCGGATATGGTACAGGAGACGTCGTAGGCTGTGCGGATATGGTACAGGAGACGTCGTAGGCTGTGCGGATATGGTACAGGAGAGGTCGTAGGATGTGCGGACATGGTACAGGAGAGGTCGTAGGATGTGCGGACATGGTACAGGAGACGTCACAGGCTGTGCGGACATGGTACAGGAGACGTCACAGGCTGTGCGGACATTGTACAGGAGACGTCCTAGGCTGTGCGGACATTGTACAGGAGAGGTTGTAGGCTGTGCGGACCTGGTACAAAATTGGGCCCCCCGGTACCATTACGTCACTGCACACGTGCCGCCTGCCAGAAAATGGCAAAGCATGTACGGGCTCTCCCGAGCCCGGCAATCTTCGGAATGGCGCATGCGCAGTTGCCTTGTCAGCCCGGGCCTGCAGCCATATTCTTTACAGGCGCCGTTGCCCTCAATGCGGCCCCAGGGCAGGCGGACTTGCCAGCCTACTGGGAAAATTCCCATTATCCCGGTAGGCCAGTCTGGCCCTACTGTCAGGTTGGCTGTATGGGGCCCTGTGTTTTCTAACAAAAGCCCTGCTTTCACCTCCAGTTATGCACAGCCATGCTAGACATTAAGGCCCAAATCACCCAGTTATTTGCTGACTCTGATAGCAAGGGTGCTCCTGCTTCCTTTCCTGCAGATTCTTTATCTAAGTTGCTTCGGCATGAGCATTTTCTGAACCATTAGATGCAGGGACTTTTATTGTGATGGCTGCAGTCCCTGACCGATGAGCTTACCCCTTAGGAGTCACAGTCTACTGGTATTACTCTCAAGTTAAAGGAGAATATTTCGGCTTTTATTGATGCACTCTAAAACTAGAGGATTTGCCAGTTGCTTCTACTAGTGCTGTTTCCAGGCTTGGGTCTCTTTGCACCCACTTTACCAACTCTTCCACTATTTAGTTCAGAAACATCCTAATAAGCAAGGGGAGCACAGTGGCTAAGTGGTTAGCACTTCCACTTAGCAGCAGCGTATTCCGGTTTCCTCCCACACTCCAAAGACCTGCTGGTAGGTTAATTGGCCTCTGTCTAAATTGTCCCTTAGTATGTGTATGTACAGTATGAATGTGAATTAGGGACCTTAGATTGTAAACTTGAGGGCAGGGATTGATGTGAATGTACATATAAAGGCTGTGTAAATTGACTGCGCCATATAAGTACCTGTAACAGTAAAATAAATAAGCTGTTTGCTCCCCTAGGCACTTGTACCCATCTGGGGAAGATTTTGTACAAAATAAATCTTTTCCCACTGTAGATCCATGAGTGTCCCACCTTAACAAGGCACATACTATTTGGGTGGAAAATATGCCTGTCTTCAAGGAGACAGACAAGTGTTTGGAAGCTCTTTCTTAGATATCTATTCTCTTTTGAATTTTCCTTGTCAAAGCATGTCTGATTGGTCAAAATCCTTTGAAAGAAATAATTGCGGCAGTTGATACCTTGCTTATTAAATGTGTGGAGCAGATGGCTGAAGCTTTAAATTTCAGTTGTGATGGTCCGCTGGAAGTCTCCCATCTCATCTGTTGTGTGTGGTGTAGGTCAGTACATATGCATAGGGCACTTTATTGGATGTGCTGGGCTGTGAAAGAAGCATTTGCTCAACATGGCCCTGAAGGGACAGTGTCTCTTTGCACCAACTCTTGATACTATCAATAGGCTACTGGTGGCAAGAGCACATTTCTTCTCCAGCAGAAAAAGCCTAAGGAACAGACTCATAAGCCTACCCCCCTGCCGAATGTCTCTGATATTACTTTATTTCTTCACTCCATCAATTTCCTTGTTGAGACGCTCAATGTCTTAATTCCAAGTCCACCTGCAAGATCACACTAAAAGTCTACAAATTCCTCAGACAAGCTTTCCTCTGCATAAAGGTGCATCCCCACTTTCCAGAGTGGCAGGATATTTGTTAAACTTTTTTGATGCTTGGCTAGATTTAATCTGTGAACCTTGGGTGAAGGTGGTGATATCCCAGGACTACAAATGAGAGATTCGCTCCCTGACCCTCCTTGGTTTCTCACCTCCAACCTTCCTGTGTCACTACACACAGAGCAGATATCCACTATTTTCTGGATCAGGGTGTCATTGCTCCAGTTCCTGTGGCCAAACATTTTCGTAGTTCCCAAACCCAAAGGGGGTGTCTGCCCACTCTTGGATTTCAAATACCATTTTGAAACTCTGCATGAAATCCACCAAATCTGTCATCAACTTCACCACTCATTAGGGATGCTTTCTGGCTACTGTGGACATCAAGTATGTTTACCTGCATGTCCTGATCTTTCCAGTGTATCATATGTTGATATGAGGCCCCTACAATGCCAGTTCAAAGCCCTGCCCTTCGGCCTCTTGTCTGCACCTCGAGTGTTCACCAACATGCTTGCCTTCTTCAGTTTCAGATTAAAATTTTCCAATCCAGAAGTTGCCTGACCCTCCACTTTTGCATGAGATTCTTGGACCTTATGGTAGCTCCCTTAGAAAAAGTCAAATTTGTCCAGTTTCACTGAAAACCTCTTGCAATGCAACATTTTATGACTGTGTTTCTCAACCTTTTTTCAGTCAAGGCACCCTTTAAAATTATGGACAATCTCAAGGTACTCTTTAAAATTATAAACACTTCTGGTTCCGGCACCTCATGCAAGGGAGCGCGTAGTGGCAGCTCTGGGACATCCCGCATATAAAGCTTGTATCAGTGACCCGCGGGCGGTGAGTGTTCACTCCCCCCTCCTCCCATTCACCAGGGAACACGACTACATGGACAAATTTATCATCCACGGCTCCTCCGGCGACATACCTCCCCCCCCCCCCCGCATGGACAGAACACAACTCAGCCCTCCCACTGCTAACATGGCAGAGGGCGCAGGTTCGCCTCACGGGCAGTCAGCCCCAGCAGCCATGGCACCTTCGGCAGCACAGCTGACCCCACCGCCGGAATATCAGTATGCGGGGATAGCTCAAACTGTAGGTGCTCTCCTATCTCCTACTATTACAGCAGCGGTCGACAGGGCCATAGCTGCAGGAATAGCACAGTTGAGAAAGGATTTGGGAGACCATTCCATGAGGCTGACCGAGCTTGAGAGCAGAGTAACAGAGATTGAGGAAGAAGTACAGGCATCTTTCACATCAGATTAACAATCTAAGCATAATCAACAATATATCCTAGAGAAATTGGATGACTTAGAAAACAGATCCATAAGAAACAACCCGCGAGTTATAGGCCTCCCAGAATCCTTTAATGCTGACTCCTTGATGGACATATGCTCCACACGCATCCCTAATGCACTAGGTATCCCAGTGACCTGTATTGCTGAAAGGGCGCATCCCCTGGGCTCACCCTCCAATGAGAGACGCACACCCAGACCTGTTATAGTGCGTTACTGGAACAATGCAGATAGTTAATATCCTGAAATATTTCCGAAACTCCAAATCACTGCAAATAGACGGCCATAAACTTATTTTGTTTGCAGATTATTCACAAGAGGTTTCTAAGAGGCGCAAAGCATTTCAACCTATCGTTTTACAATACTCAAAGTTTTCAATTATGTGTTAGATCTCTATGTCAGGATCCAATTGTTGCGGCCTAAAACTACTATGTTATATTGTTAACTTAATCTTTGAGCAGTTCCCTTTTTTCTCTTATGCATTTTTCTTCCTTCAGTCACATCGTTGCCGTGGGACGCTGTAGCCTGTCGTCCATTATAGCCCACTCTGCTTCTGGTCATTTAGATCATCTATCTGCCCTCTGTCTCGAATTGAACCAGGATGGAGGAGGCATACTCCCCCTGCGGGCACAGACTATTGCATCCCCCGGTAACGCTGTTTCGAACAGTGGCTAACGCATGTGAAAAAAAGTGAAGTACAGACTCAATTGGGTATGTTTTTACCTTAACTTTGTTTTTCACATAATGCTTTTGGTTTTGCCATTCCAACACCACCCCTTTTTTATTTAGATTTTTTGTCCCCTTTCATATGCTTTTGTCGCCCCTAGGTGTCACCACACGTACCAAATTTATTCTCGCCTCGCACAACATGTTTATCGCCCCCTATCAAGACATTAGTCTTCCATTCTATATTCCCAATTCATGAAAATAATTGCATGGAATGTGAAAGGTTTGCGTTCACCTAACAAGCGCAGGGCTATCCTACGCCATCTGAAACGCTTAAAAGGTGGATAAAGCCCTACTACAAGAGACCCACCTCTCTGAACTGGATTTTGCTTGCATGCGCACAATGTGGGTCGGTCAAGTCGCTGGCTCCCCTCTTCTAAGGGGAAGGCTGGAATTCTCCTTCTAATACATAAAAACCTCCCGTGTGAGATAATTGCTACGCACACAGATGGTGATGGTCGCTTTCTCGTATCACATCTAAAAACTGCCAATCTCGAATGCGCAATACGTTTACGCCCCAAATTCCCCCAACAAACAATTCTTCCATCACCTATCAACTCACCTGGCACCATTCCTGCAGCTTCCCTTACTACTGGCAGGAGACTTCAACACAGTCATGGACTTTTGGGAAGACCAATCTTGCGCAGTCCACCTCTCTGACTCATATACCCAGCACACTCCTTCTCAACTTTCACAATTTGCGGAAGACTTCAACTAACGGATGCTTGGAGGCTTTCACACCCCGATGGCAGGGAGTTCATCTTCTTCTCACCTCCACATGACTCTCTGTTTGGAATAGATTACACCTTTCTGAACACCCTCCTTTTATAGTTCTCAGAAACCTACATCCATGATATGGCTATCTCTGATCATTCACCTATATCAGTTACACTTTTAGGTCTAACCCCCAACATTCTTTGAACATATAGCGATTTCCTTCTTTTCTAGCCCGTGATGCTACTCCTAATCATATCATTAGGACTACATGGGAAAAATATACAACCACAAACTCGGAACACACCAGTAACCCCAATGTGTTCTGGGTAGCAAATACCCATAGGCAAATCTGTATTACGTGGAAGGATCCTCTCCTATGCCGCTGGACAAAAGAAGGCGATTCGCAAAGCATACATTGAGGCAAGCACGGCTTTACACAAAGCCCAGCTGAATCTGGCCCAAACCAACTCACGCAACCATAGGGAAGCCTGGCGCGAGGCCAAGGCAAGCTTTGAATCTTGGGGGGAGGCACAGGAGAGAATACACCAACCTTTTCATGATCTTAAATACCACAAATATGGTAATAAACCAGGAAAACTCCTGGCGTGCCTATGCAAAGGCCCACACACTCTATCGCATATAACAGCCCCAAAAGACAAGCTTGGTAAAATCAAATCCTCTACGCCAGAAATTAACCTTATCCTAGAAGAGTTCTAAACCTCATTGTACAGTGAGGACCCACCTGACGAAATAGCGGCAAACTCTTGGTTAGACAAAATATATCTTTCCACCATTGATGCTTCCCTACTATCTTCTCTAAACGCCCCCATCACCCTGGATGAAATCAAACAGACGATTAAAAAATTCCCCATGGTAAAGCCCCAGGTCCAGATGGTTTTACATTAGACTTCTACAAATTATTTCTCGATGTTGTGGCCCCCCGTCCTCCAGTCGGTTTACCAACATACAGTGCCTTGCGAAAGTATTCGGCCCCCTTGAACTTTGCGACCTTTTGCCACAGTTCAGGCTTCAAACATAAAGATATAAAACTATTTTTTTGTGAAGAATCAACAAGTGGGACACAATCATGTAGTGGAACAAAATTTATTGGATATTTCAAACTTTGTTAACAAATAAAAAACTGAAAAATTGGGCATGCAAAATTATTCAGCCCCCTTAAGTTAATACTTTGTAGCGCCACCTTTTGCTGCGATTACAGCTGTAAGTCGCTTGGGGTATGTCTCTATCAGTTTTGCACATCGAGAGAATGAAATTTTTGACCATTCCTCCTTGCAAAAACAGCCCGAGCTCAGTGAGGTTGGATGGAGAGCGTTTGTGAACAGCAGTTTTCAGTTCTTTCCACAGATTCTCGATTGGATTCAGGTCTGGACTTGGACTTGGCCATTCTAACACCTGGATATGTTTATTTGTGAACCATTCCATTGTAGATTTTGCTTTGTTTTGCATCATTGTCTTGTTGGAAGACAGATCTCCATCCCAGTCTCAGGTCTTTTGCAGACTCCATCAGGTTTTCTTCCAGAATGGTCCTGTATTTGGCTCCATCCATCTTCCCATCAATTTTAAACCATCTTCCCTGTCCCTGCTGAAGAAAAGCAGGCCCAAACCATGATGCTGCCACCACCATGTTTGACAGTGGGGATGGTGTGTTCAGGGTGATGAGCTGTGTTGCTTTCATGCCAAACATAAAGTTTTGCATTGTTGCCAAAAAGTTCGATTTTGGTTTCATCTGACCAGAGCACCTTCTTCCACATGTTTGGCGTGTCTCCCAGGTGGCTTGTGGCAAACTTTAAACTACACTTTTTATAGATATCTTTAAAAAATGGCTTTCTTCTTGCCACTCTTCCATAAAGGCCAGATTTGTGCAGTATACGACTGATTGTTGTCCTATGGACAGAGTCTCCCACCTCAGCTGTAGATCTCTGCAGTTCATCCAGAGTGATCATGGGCCTCTTGGCTGCATCTCTGATCAGTCTTCTCCTTGTATGAGCTGAAAGTTTAGAGGGACGGCCAGGTCTTCATAGATTTGCAGTGGTCTGATACTCCCATTTCAATATTATCGCTTGCACAGTGCTCCTTGGGATGTTTAAAGCTTGGGAAATCTTTTTGTATCCAAATCCGGCTTTAAACTTCTCCACAACAGTATCTCGGACCTGCCTGGTGTGTTCCTTGTTCTTCATGATGCTCTCTGCACTTTAAACGGACCTCTGAGACTATCACAGTGCAGGTGCATTTATACAGAGACTTGATTACACACAGGTGGATTCTATTTATCATCATTAGTCATTTAGGTCAACATTGGATCATTCAGAGATCCTCACTGAACTTCTGGAGAGAGTTTGCTGCACTGAAAGTAAAGGAGCTGAATAATTTTGCACGCCCAATTTTTCAGTTTTTTATTTGTTAACAAAGTTTGAAATATCCAATAAATTTCGTTCCACTTCATGATTGTGTCCCACTTGTTGTTGATTTTTCAAAAAAAATTACAGTTTTATATCTTTATGTTTAAAGCCTGAAATGTGGCAAAAGGTCGCAAAGTTCAAGAGGGCCGAATACTTTCGCAAGGCACTGTATTTTGGATGGACACCAATACCTTCTCACGGGCCTACAGGCTTAAATTAAACGTATTCCCTATAAGGGCTCTAACCGCCCTATTTCTCTCCTGAACATAGATGCCAAAATTCTCTCCAAAATAATCACTAACAGGCTGTCACCTATCATGCCTGCCCTTATACATGCCGCTCAAGCTGGTTTTACAAAAGGCAGATCAGCTGCCTCCAACATCAGAAAAGTATTAACTGTATTGGAAAAGGCCCAAGCAGATCACTCAACGGATATGGCAATTCTCACCCTCGACGCCGAAAAGGCTTTCGATAGGGTCAGTTTCCAATGGTTGCACCTAGTCCTATCTAGATTTGGATTTACAGGCCCTTTCAATCATCTCATTTGTGCGATGTACTCAACCCCATCGGACAACATAGTAGCTGCTGGCCAGGGATGCCCACTCTCGCCTCTTCTATTTATTTTAGTGTTGGAACCCCTGTCTAGACTTCTTATAGCCCATCCCAAACTCCATGGAATTATGATAGGCTCGCAGGAACTCCGCACGTCACTTTTCGTGGATGATGTTTTAATATTTACCTGCAAACCTTCTGAAGACGCTAGTCACAATCAACAAATTTTCAACTTTTTGTTCGTGCTCGGGCCTAAAGATAAACTTCTCCATAAACGAAATGCTCCCACTACCTCACTCCCGTAGCCCACCGTAGGCCATGACGTCATTGTTCCCCATTGCAAAAAGTCACATCACATATTTGTGCATAAAAATCTGAAAAACCCCATCTTCTCTCTATCATCTAAATATCTCCCCAACTATTCAAAAATTCATACCAGAACTGGGGAACTGGTTGGGTTTCCCACTTTCCGTTTACGACATTGTCATCTTTACAAAATGGTTAGTTTCCCGAAAGTGCTTTATCCGCTCCAGACGATTTCCCATGCTAATAAAACATAAAGACATCCAAAAACTATACAAAGCAGTAACAACTTTTAAATGGAAGGGCCTCAAGCCACATATAGTTCTACAGAAATGATTCCTACCCAAACAAGGAGGAGGCTTGACATTTCCCAAGGCAAGACTCTATAACCTCTCCTGCCTGCTAACAGTCGGGTTAGATTGGATTTGCAAAACCTCTAGATATTCCAACTATGATATAGAATCCCATATGGCTAGTCCCTATGATCTTTCCTCTTTGCTGCACTGTGGGTTCAGAGACACTCCACCTCATCTGAAACACAATATCCTTATCCGTGACACGACAGTGGCATGGAGGGAAATCACAAAAAAGCTGGGTATATCTCCTCACATGTCGAACCACCTTCCCATCCGAGGACACCCTCTGTTCCACAGGCCCAACAATACCCTCCATTTGCTACCTGGGCTTTGAAAGGTTTACTCAGATTTGCTCAATTATTTGACACATCCTCAGGGAAACCCCTCACACCCACTCAAATCGTATGCAAATTCAACCTCCCTAACAGCCACCTGCTGTACATACTACAAGCCACGAGCTTTGCAGCCAAGATGGGCTCCTCCAGGCTCTTACACTTTAAACCTTCAATGATTGACACCTTCCTGGAAAGACAGATCCACAAAACATCCAATCTATACAGACATTTGTACTCTTTTATCACACCCACCATTTCACCTTCCTTTTTCTCTACCTGGAACAAAGATTTTCCTTCCTCGGAGATCCATAAAATTATCCTCTCATGTTACAACACCACATGTGCGTTCATAACAAATACATTTTGGCGAGAACAACAGTTCAAGATCCTACACCGAAGCTATATCCCACATCTACACGCTAAAGATCGACCGAGTCAACCTAATTGCCCTCTTTGTGGCACTCTTAAGCCATCTCTGCTTCATAAACTTTGGTCTTTCCATCCATACAATCCTTTTGGACTCAAGCGGAACTATTCGCAGCATTAATAACAGGCATCATCCCCCACAAAAATCAATCCCTTTTACTATTTGGTTCCTTCGATATGGTAACTCAAAACATTTCTATGGCGCAGTCCAGGATACTACTTCAGAACAGAGCTTGGTTGATCACCTACTACATGGTAGCTAGAAGGTCTATCCTTAAAAAGTGGATCTCCTCTACTCCCCCCTACTGTCAAGGACCTGAAAACTGATTTGATAAATTTATGTAAGAAAGAAAGGCTGGACCTATTATTCTCCAACCAACGAGACCACCTCTGATTTATCCATAAGTTGTCCTCCTTTCTGGAAAAGTCTTCTGTTCCTTAGGATCTCCAGACCTCTATTATATTACCAACACAAGATTTACCTTCTTAAAATCTAACGGACAACTACATCTCTTATTCCCCTTCGGAGGCTATCCGTATTTGGATGCATCTCTTAAACTTCCCCATCAACCTGGGATGGACAGCCCAGATGACCTTCAAGGTCGCTACATAAGACCGCTAGCAGACCTTGACAGAACACACAGATGGTAGAAACATCAGTTAGGTCATCACCAGGCATGACCAGGGCCGGCGCAACCACCAGGCGGACCAAGCGGCCGCTTGGGGCGGGCAGGTCCGCAGCTGGGGATGGGGCGGAAAAATTAAACTTTTTTTTTTTTTTTTTTAAATACTTTATTATGCTTTATTATTATATTAGTTGCCGCCGCCCGCCCGCCCGCCCGCCGGCGCCAGGTGTCCCGCTCCGGTGCAGTGGCGGATCCAGGGGGGGGCATCGGCGGGCTCCTCAGATCCCCCTGTCTGGTGCACACAGAGCTTCATTGCTGTTCTCCAGCAGTCAGTCAGGCTCCTATGCCGTCTGCCCAGCCCACACTGAAATTCACAGTGTGCTGAGGGTGCGAGTGTCGGCTCCTCTGAGTGGAGTCAAGTCTCACACAGGCGGCTGATAAGAGGCTGCTGGTTGGCTGGAGCTGCTATCAATCATCACTGCTGCACTCCCAGAAATGTCCTCCGAGTCCTGTCCTCCTATCACTGTACGTTTTTCCTCTGGTGCCGCCTTCACTAAATGCTGAGCTCCCCGCCCCCTGCAATGTGCTTCTGCTTCCAGTGCTCAAGCTACAGTGACAGGTACACTGACTGCTATACTGATCTATGGGGGGGCTATACTGATCTATGGGGGGGCTATACTGATCTATGGGGGGGCTATACTGATCTATGGGGGGCTATACTGATCTATGGGGGGGCTATACTGATCTATGGGGGGGCTATACTGATCTATGGGGGGCTATACTGATCTATGGGGGGGCTATACTGATCTATGGGGGGCTATACTGATCTATGGGGGGGCTATACTGATCTATGGGGGGCTATACTGATCTATGGGGGGCTATACTGATCTATGAGGAGCTATACTGATCTATGGGGGGCTATACTGATCTATGAGGAGCTATACTGATCTATGGGAGGGCTATACTGATCTATGGGAGGGCTATACTGATCTGTGAGGGGCTATACTGATCTATGGGGGGCTATACTGATCTATGGGGGGCTATACTGATCTATGAGGGGGGCTATACTGATCTATGGGGGGGCTATACTGATCTACGGGGGGCTATACTGATCTATGGGGGGGGCTATACTGATCTATGGGGGGGCTATACTGATCTATGGGGGGCTATACTGATCTATGGGGGGGCTATACTGATCTATGGGGGGGCTATACTGATCTATGGGGGCTATACTTATCTATGGGGGGGCTATACTGATCTGTGGGGGGCTATACTGATCTATGGGGGGCTATGCTGATCTATGGGGGGCTATGCTGATCTATGCGGGACTATGCTGATCTGTGAGGGGCTATACTGATCTATGGGGGGGCTATACTGATCTATGGGGGGGGCTATACTGATCTATGGGGGGCTATACTGATCTATGGGGGGGCTATACTGATCTATGGGGGGGCTATACTGATCTATGGGGGGCTATACTGATCTATGGGGGGGCTATACTGATCTGTGGGGGGCTATACTGATCTATGGGGGGCTATGCTGAGCTATGGGGGGCTATGCTGATCTATGCGGGACTATGCTGATCTGTGAGGGGCTATACTGATCTATGGGGGGGCTATACTGATCTATGGGGGGGGCTATACTGATCTATGGGGGGCTATACTGATCTATGGGGGGGCTATACTGATCTATGGGGGGGCTATACGGATCTATGGGGGGCTATGCTGATCTATGCGGGACTATGCTGATCTATGGGGGACTATGCTGATCTGTGAGGGGCTATACTGATCTATGGGGGACTATGCTGATCTGTGAGGGGCTATACTGATCTATGGGGGGCTATACTGATCTATGGGGGGCTATACTGATCTATGGGGGGGCTATACTGATCTATGGGGGGCTATACTGATCTATGGGGGGGCTATACTGATCTATGGGGGGGCTATACTGATCTATGGGGGGGGCTATACTGATCTATGGGGGGGCTATACTGATCTATGGGGGGGCTATACTGATCTATGGGGGGCTATACTGATCTATGGGGGGCTATGCTGATCTATGCGGGACTATGCTGATCTGTGAGGGGCTATACTGATCTATGGGGGACTATGCTGATCTGTGAGGGGCTATACTGATCTATGGGGGGCTATACTGATCTATGGGGGCTATACTGATCTATGGGGGGCTATACTGATCTGTGAGGGGCTATACTGATCTATGGGGGACTATGCTGATCTGTGAGGGGCTATACTGATCTATGGGGGGCTATACTGATCTATGGGGGCTATACTGATCTATGGGGGGCTATACTGATCTGTGAGGGGCTATACTGATCTATGGGGGGCTATACTGATCTATGGGAGGGCTATACTGATCTATGAGGAGCTATACTGATCTATGGGGGGGCTATACTGATCTATGGGAGGGCTATACTGATCTGTGAGGGGCTATACTGATCTATGGGGGGCTATACTGATCTATGGGGGGCTATACTGATCTATGGGGGGGGGGCTATACTGATCTGTGAGGGGCTATACTGATCTATGGGGGCTATACTGATCTATGGGGGGGCTATACTGATCTATGAGGAGCTATACTGATCTATGGGGGGGCTATACTGATCTATGGGAGGGCTATACTGATCTATGGGGGGCTATACTGATCTATGGGGGACTATGCTGATCTGTGAGGGGCTATACTGATCTATGGGGGGCTATACTGATCTATGGGGGGCTATACTGATCTATGGGGGGCTATACTGATCTGTGAGGGGCTATACTGATCTATGGGGGACTATGCTGATCTGTGAGGGGCTATACTGATCTATGGGGGGCTATACTGATCTATGGGGGCTATACTGATCTATGGGGGGCTATGCTGATCTATGAGGGGCTATACTGATCTATGGGGGGGCTATACTGATCTATGGGGGGCTATACTGATCTGTGAGGGGCTATACTGATCTATGGGGGACTATGCTGATCTGTGAGGGGCTATACTGATCTATGGGGGGCTATACTGATCTATGGGGGGCTATGCTGATCTATGGGGGCTATACTGATCTATGGGGGGCTATGCTGATCTATGAGGGGCTATACTGATCTATGGGGGGGCTATACTGATCTATGGGAGGGCTATACTGATCTATGAGGAGCTATACTGATCTATGGGGGGGGCTATACTGATCTATGGGAGGGCTATACTGATCTGTGAGGGGCTATACTGATCTATGGGGGGCTATACTGATCTATGGGGGGCTATACTGATCTATGGGGGGCTATACTGATCGATGGGGGGGGCTATACTGATCTATGGGGGGCTATACTGATCTATGGGGGGCTATACTGATCTATGGGGGGGCTATACTGATCTATGGGGGGGCTATACTGATCTATGGGGGGCTATACTGATCTATGGGGGGGCTATACTGATCTATGGGGGGCTATACTGATCTATGGGGGGCTATGCTGATCTATGGGGGGCTATGCTGATCTATGCGGGACTATGCTGATCTGTGAGGGGCTATACTGATCTATGGGGGACTATGCTGATCTGTGAGGGGCTATACTGATCTATGGGGGGCTATACTGATCTATGGGGGGCTATACTGATCTATGGGGGGGCTATACTGATCTATGGGGGGCTATACTGATCTATGGGGGGGCTATACTGATCTATGGGGGGGCTATACTGATCTATGGGGGGGCTATACTGATCTATGGGGGGCTATGCTGATCTATGCGGGACTATGCTGATCTGTGAGGGGCTATACTGATCTATGGGGGACTATGCTGATCTATGGGGGGCTATACTGATCTATGGGGGCTATACTGATCTATGGGGGGCTATACTGATCTGTGAGGGGCTATACTGATCTATGGGGGACTATGCTGATCTGTGAGGGGCTATACTGATCTATGGGGGCTATACTGATCTATGGGGGGCTATACTGATCTATGAGGGGCTATACTGATCTATGGGGGGCTATACTGATCTATGAGGAGCTATACTGATCTATGGGGGGGCTATACTGATCTATGGGAGGGCTATACTGATCTATGAGGAGCTATACTGATCTATGGGGGGGCTATACTGATCTATGGGAGGGCTATACTGATCTGTGAGGGGCTATACTGATCTATGGGGGGCTATACTGATCTATGGGGGGGCTATACTGATCTGTGAGGGGCTATACTGATCTATGGGGGCTATACTGATCTATGGGGGGGCTATACTGATCTATGAGGAGCTATACTGATCTATGGGGGGGCTATACTGATCTATGGGGGGCTATACTGATCTATGGGGGGGCTATACTGATCTATGGGGGGGCTATACTGATCTATGGGGGGCTATGCTGATCTGTGAGGGGCTATACTGATCTATGGGGGGCTATACTGATCTATGAGGGGCTATACTGATCTATGGGGGGCTATACT
Source organism: Pelophylax lessonae (assembly GCF_965119305.1). Lineage (NCBI taxonomy): Eukaryota > Metazoa > Chordata > Amphibia > Anura > Ranidae > Pelophylax > Pelophylax lessonae. Next base: position 86,080,778 of record NC_138772.1, on the reverse strand, counting down.
GATCTATGAGGGGCTATACTGATCTATTGGGGGGCTTTACTGATCTATGGGGGGGCTTTACTGATCTATGGGGGGGGCTTTACTGATCTATGGGGGGCTATACTGATCTATGAGGGGCTATACTGATCTATGGGGGGCTATACTGATCTATGAGGGGCTATACTGATCTATAGGGGGCTATACTGATCTATGGGGAGCTATACTGATCTATGGGGGGGCTATACTGATCTATGGGGGGCTATGCTGATCTATGGGGGGCTATACTGATCTATGGGGGCTATACTGATCTATGGGGGACTATACTGATCTATGGGGGGCTATACTGATCTATGGGGGGGCTATACTGATCTATGGGGGGCTATGCTGATCTATGGGGGGCTATGCTGATCTATGGGGGGCTATACTGATCTATGGGGGGCTATACTGATCTATGGGGGCTATACTGATCTATGGGGTGCTATTCTGATCTATGAGGGGCTATACTGATCTATGGGGGGCTATACTGATCTATGAGGGGCTATACTGATCTATGGGGGGGGGGCTATACTGATCTCAGACTACAATATCCAGCATGTCTATGGAGGAGGAGCTCTTCCTCCCCCCTTTCTCTTCTCTCCTCCCTCCCTTCCCATCCATTACCCCCCTCTGCCCCCCCCTCTCTCTGTCCTCTCTCTCCCCCCCATCTCTGTCCTCTCTCTCCCCCCCATCTCTGTCCTCTCTCTCCCCCCCATCTCTGTCCTCTCTCTCCCCCCCATCTCTGTCCTCTCTCTCCCCCCCATCTCTGTCCTCTCTCTCCCCCCCATCTCTGTCCTCTCTCTCCCCCCCATCTCTGTCCTCTCTCCCCCCCCCATCCCTGTCCTCTCTCTCTCTCTCTCTCTCTCTCTCTCTCTGTCTCTCTGTCTGTCTCTCTCTTCCCTCCGTCATCCCTCCCTCCCTCTGCATTGAAAGGAGGCACGCTGGTCTCTCTGCATTGAAGGGGGCACACTCTACCTTGATTACTGAAGGCCCCTTTCACACTTTTGTGACCTCAAAGTCACAAAATTTTTAACAGCGTTTTTTTTGCCGCAAAGCAATGCCTATTACATTTTTCTGTTTGCCCCCTCCAAAAGGGGGCATTTGGGGTGGATGGAGCTGGGGTGGGCATATGGGGTGGATGGAGCTGGGGTGGGCATTTGGAGGTTGGATGGGTGTTTGGGATAGATAGTGCTAGGGTGGGCATTTGGGGTGGATGGAGCTGCTGGGGGCATTTGGGGTGTATGGAGCTGGGTGGGCATTTGGGGTGTATAGAGCTGGGGGGGGGGGTGGTGGATGGTGCAGAGTCCGACCCTTGCATTCTGTACATTACACACTCCTGTCCCCTGCACTCTGTACATTACACACTCCTGTCCCCTGCACTCTGTACATTACACACTCCTGTCCCCTGCACTCTGTACATTACACTCTCCTGTCCCCTGCACTCTGTACATTACACTCTCCTGTCCCCTGCACTCTGTACATTACACACTCCTGTCCCCTGCACTCTGTACTTTACACTCTCCTGTCTCCTGCATTCTGTACATTACACTCTCCTGTCCCCTGCACTCTGTACTTTACACTCTCCTGTCTCCTGCATTCTGTACATTACACTCTCCTGTCTCCTGCATTCTGTACATTACATACTCCTGTCTCCTGCACTCTGTACATTACACTCTCCTGTCTCCTGCACTCTGTACATTACACTCTCCTGTCTCCTGCATTCTGTACATTACACTCTCCTGTCTCCTGCATTCTGTACATTACACTCTCCTGTCTCCTGCATTCTGTACATTACACTCTCCTGTCTCCTGCATTCTGTACATTACATACCCCTGTCTCCTGCATTCTGTACATTACACTCTCCTGTCCCCTGCACTCTGTACATTACACTCTCCTGTCTCCTGCATTCTGTACATTACACTCTCCTGTCTCCTGCATTCTGTACATTACATACCCCTGTCTCCTGCATTCTGTACATTACACTCTCCTGTCTCCTGCATTCTGTACATTACATACCCCTGTCTCCTGCATTCTGTACATTACACTCTCCTGTCTCCTGCACTCTGTACATTACACTCTCTTGCACTATATACACAATAATGTACATTATATACTTCTCACCAAAGTCTTCATTGTCTCAACAGTTGCTGGTTGCTATGCAGTCTCTGACTATTTTAATGAAGTTCTTCTTTAAGGTAGGTTGAGCAATCAAAGCATATTTTATGAGTACTAGGAAGTCTGGGTTTTGTTTACCCTATCCCTTAAGCCCCCCCCCCACTGCTAAGCAATTGGCCACACCCACAATTTGCTTGGTTTTGTTTCTCTTTCAGTGTCCCTCATTGCAAAGTTCAAAAGTTGGGAGGTATGGGCATCGGGTCAATTGCCCCCCCCCCCCGAAAAAAATATTACCCATGGCACACTTACTGCAGGAGCAGGCCAGCAGCGCGGTGGAGCTGAAAGCTTCTCTTGTAGTCCCACCGCCGCGCCGCTGGCCTATACAGGGGGGCGCCAAAATGGAGCTTCGCTTGTGTAGGCAGAAATCCCTGCACCGGCCCTGGGCATGACATACCCTTGTTTTGTTTCTTTTCCTTTTAGCCTATAGTATTATGATGAATATATCCTGCTTGTCTAATCTGCAACTCTTCTCCCTAGGTTTTGTGCTGGCTTAACTGTCATATTGTTAAACATTTTAGGCTCTATATTCACATTGTATTGTGATGCCTCGGGCCTCCCCCCTAACCTCAACCCTATTCCTTTCCCTTTCCCCTTTTATGCTCCCCCCCCCCCCCACACACACACCCTGAATTACTTTCTCTTCCTTACCACAAGAACAGCAATGTTATTTGTTACTTGTTCTGGAAAAATTATATAACATGTCTATTGCATTGTGTAATGATTATTTGAAATTCAATATATTTTCTTTAAAAAAAAAATATGTGTCATCTTAGAGCACCTTCTACAATGATGGACAGTCTCGAGGCAGCCCATTCTAAAATGTAGAAAACTATTCTAATGGTTTTATAATACATCAACATCCACACGTGTGACACCCAACATTACAGGTGACTTATTCTTTCAAATCCAATACACCTTTGCACACTGTTACTGACTAGTATTCCAATGTTTTTCTTCTCTCTGTTTTTCTCCATCACTCAGCTAATCTGACCCCAGTGCTGACACAGAGGGGCAGGGGAGGGTCATTGTTTGTTAGAACACCGGCGGCTAGAAGGTCCTAATGGTGAACAATGAAAGCCAGTGGTTTTGTGTACCTGAAAGGCAGGCTTAATCCATCTACTGGTTTGTATACAATTTTTGTCAATTTTTAGGCATTTTGCCAAGGCACCCCTAAAGAAACCTCAAGGCACCCTGGTTGAAAAAGGCTATTCTATGAATGTAGGACAACTCAATCCAGTCCCTAGACAGACCAATTCGTTTGTCGGAGAGCACCAGGTAGACCCTGGCTTAGTGTCTCAGGAATCTCAGGTAGCATGCATCTTAAAGAGACACTGTCACCCTTAGGGCAGAGTCACTGTGCCGGTGAAAAGTGGCCACTTTCTACTAACCTCTCTGGTGCTACTCTGCTGATTTTTTTCAAATGCGATTGCCATATCAAGTTCTAACAGGAACAATGGATCAAGTGACTTATGCGGGGTACGCACTATCATTTTTTTTTTTGCAACCTGAACGAAAAAAAAGTGTACAGATTGCTGTACTAATACATGTTATGTTAGTACGGTATTCTATGTCTATAAAATTTGACACAAGCGAGGTGTCTGCTGTTTGATTGCTTGTGTCAAATTTTATCAATGTTAGTACCTTTTCACTTTTAATAAATAAATACACATCTACCCATATTCACGCTATGTGCGTCCTTTGTCCCTCTTCCTCTACAGCGGCTGTGAGATTCAGGTGACCTGGGAATAAGGCATTAGGAAACAGTGGATACCATAGGCCAAGATCTATTGGACCAGATTCAGTTAACTACAAGAAACTGGGAGGTGCCAGTGTATCATGCTTGTTTCCTCTCTGTAATTGGGGATCCTATTGATCCAGTAAGAAGGTTTTAGTGTGGTGGATGGCACGTGATTGTGTTGGAATATTCGGTACTTTCCACGCTGTTGGTGGCTTTGGAGTGCACCATTACATGATGGAATAAATGGACTATTTGTTCTTAACACATTCAGGACACATTTATTTGTTGCATATAGATTATTTTTTTATTTATTTATTCATACATTTGCATGGATTGAAATTTAGCATGTATTTTCTATATTTATTACCATTTTCACTGTATTGAATTAATATTTTTGTTGAGAAGCTCGCGATATTTGTATTTACAGTGGGGAAAATAATTATTTGATCCCCCTACAGATTTTGTAAGTTTGTCTACTTACAAAGAAATGAAGGGTCTATATATTTTTATAATTTTTTAAATGATATTGACAGAATATCAACCAAAATTCTAGAAAAACAACGATACAAATATTATAAATTGAGGTGCAGTTCAGTGAGTAAAATAAGTATTTGATCCCCAAGCAAAACATGACTTAGTACTTGGTAGAGAAACCCTTTTTGGTAAGATGTTTCTTGTAGTTGGTTTCCATATTTCCACACATCTCAGGAGGGATTTTGGTTGACTCTTCTTTACAGATCTTCTCTAAATCCTTAAGGTTTCTTGGCTGTCGCTTGGCAACTTATAGGATTAAGGTCTGGAGATTGGCTGGGCCACTCCATGACTTTAATGTGCTTCTTCTTGGGCCAATCCTTTGTTGCCTTGGTGGTATGTTTTGGGTCATTATCATGTTGGAAGATGTATCTTCAGTGTTCTGGCTGAGGGAAGAAGGTTCTAATCCAAGATTTTACAATACATGGCCCCCATCCATTGGCCCCTCAATGCGACAAAGTCGACCTGTACCTTTAGCAGAGAAACAGCCCCAAAATATAATGTTTCCACCTCCGTGCTTGACTGTAGGGATGATACTAGTAGGATCATGGTCAGCATTTATCTTCCTCCAAACACGGTGAGTCGAGTTAATGCCAAAAAGCTAAATTTTGGTCTCATCTCACCACAGCACTTTCTCTCAATCCTTCTCTGAATCATTTAGATGTTCATTGGCAAACTTCAGATGGGCCTATACATGTGGCTTCTTGAGGAGGGGGACCTTGCGGGCATTGCAGGATTTCAATCCATGGCAGGGTGTTTTGTTACCAATGGTTTGTGTGGTGACTGTGGTCCCAACTGCTTTGAGTTTATTCACAAGCTTCTCCCATGTAGTTTTGGGCTGATCCCTCACTTTTCTCATGATCATCCTTATCCCATGAGGCGGAACCTTAGAGCTTCAGACCGAGGGCGATTGTTGGTTTTTTTATTTATTTCTTCCATTTGCTAATAATTTCTCAAACAATTGTCTCTTTCTCACCCAACTTCTTGCTGATGGTCTTGTAGCCCATTCCAGCCTTGTGCAGGTCTACAGTCTTGTCCCTGACATCCTTTGACAGCTCTTTGGTCTCACCTGATGGTGAGGCTGGAATGGAAGAAAGAAATTCTGTGGACAGGTGTCTTTTATGCACATAATGAGTTGTTAGGAGCACTTTTTTAAATTGACAGGACTAATCTGTGTACCACATGAGCACATACTGGAGCCAGAATTTTTGTTGGTTGGTAGGGGATCAAATATTTATTTTACTCACTGAACCTGCAACTCAATTTATAACATTTGTATCATGTCTTTTTTTTCTGGATTTTTGGTTGATATTCTGTCTCTATCATTTAAAATACACCCATGATAAAAATTATAGACCCACCATTTCTTTGTAAGTGGGCAAACCTACAAAATCTGCAGGGGAATAAATGATTATTTCCCCCACTGTATGATTTAAATCATTCCTGGTATTCGCATTGTATATAGGTGCAGCTCTTGCTGATTCTATCATACTTTAGAACAAAATAATATTTTAGGTTTTTTTGATATATATATAAAATCTCATTGATTCTTTTTACGGCAGGAAAGATTGTAAATGTTGTTTTTTTTTTTTTTTAAATTCTATTGTATATCAAACCTCATTCATGTTTAATTTTCTTTTTAAAAGTCAATAAAGCACAGATTTGTTTAACACAAATGCCCTAATCAAATCTGACTGTTTCTCTTATCCATTCAATGCAAACATCCTTCAGGCTACAGATTAATTTGCCTATTGATTTTCTTCCCTTCTTTTTTTTTTTCTTCTTCTTTCTTTCATTTTTGGCCGCATAAAGTAAGAATTAGGTTATCCTGATTTCCTTAGAAGCAAATAAATAAATAAATGGGCCTCAGTCTGTAATTTAGAGACCTCTCCATTGGAGTGTGAATGCAAAGTAGCCAGCCAACGGTGCCCAGAGCCCGTGTGTTGATTAATCTCCATAGTAACCCCCCTTGAGCCAATTATTATTCCGTCCTCATGCTGTATCTCTCCTGTTTATATATAAGATTAAGTAGTTCAGTGGGGTTTTTTTTTTTTCCTTGCTTCCTTCGGAGGTTGTGGCTTACTTTAACCCCAATTAATCCATTAGTGCAGTATATTTGAACGCAGGCCAGAACAATCCTCTTGTGCAGGCTCCAGCCACCTTGACCCTTATGATACAAAGCAGGGTGTGGCGTCCTACACGTCTCTTGCGCCAAGGAGCATTATTACGGCGGATACGTGGACACGGACTCCCAGAGGTGTTATGACATTGTGTAATTATCGCAGCAGACAGCTGAAAGCTGTAGGGTTCCCGGTTCCTCCACTTCGTCATCCTGCCATAGTCACTGGCGTAGAAAAACGCTGATTATCCGTAAACAATAATTACGCCTGACATCAAGCTGCTGAGTTAGTGTTTGGTTTTTTTTTTTCTATCTGATGAAGCTACAGAATGACCTGGATTTTCCTGCTCTTTCCTCCAAGGGCTCCTGAAAATCCAATTAAGGGCACCATTTGTATTCTTAATTAAATGGATGTTTATTACTTGGTGGTCATATTAATGCTCACACATATTCATGTACATCCATAAGACATCCGCCCTTATAGAGTAAAGTGGAGTGGTTTGGTTTTAGGAAGCATTACATTTAGTATTAATTTGACACTTAGACTTCATGCACACTGTTTTTTTTTGTAAATGCTGTTTATCATGACAGGGGAAAATCCGCTTATAAACTCACCTAAGCTGCATTTTTTTCAAAACCGTCTAGGTGAGATTATCAGAGTTTAACCACTTCTGGACCAGAAGGATTTGCCCCCCTAATGACCAGGCCATTTTATGCGATTCAGCACGGAAAATTGCACGGTCGTGCGACGCTGTACCCAAATAAAATTGATATTTTTTCCAGAAATAGAGCTTTCTTTTGGTGGTATTTGATCACCTGTGCGATTTTTTTTATTTTTTTTTTTCGCGCTATAAACAAAAAAAGAGCTACAATTTTGAAAAAAAACAATATTTTTCAAATTCTGCTATATAACATTCCCAATAAAAAAAAATGTAAAAATCAAATTTAACATTTTACATAGTTACATAGTAGGTGAGGTTGAATAAAGACAATAGTCTATCCCAGGGGTCTTCAAACTATGGCGCTCCAGTTGCTCAGGAACTACAATTCCCATCATGCCTAGTCATGTCTGTGCATGTCAGAGTTTTACAATGCCTCATGGGATGTGTAGTTCTGCAACAGCTGGAGGGCCGTAGTTTGAGGATCCCTGCTCTATCCAGTTCAACCCGTGTAGGCGCGCGTGGCCGTAATCATTTCTCATACCCCCTAATGTTCTGATCCTTGAGATGTACGTCCAAGAGTCTTTTAAAAGTAGCCATACTTCCAGCAGAAACTACTAACAATAAAGAACCCCCTGCGTTTCCTGAGGTTAAAACGCTTCTCATCTAATCACATTGTATGCCCTCGAGTCCTCATGCAATCCTTGCGACTGAATAGCTTTTTTTCTATGCTGAGATCACCATTGAGGTATTTATAAATTGCTATCATGTCCCCTCTCAGGCATCTATTTTCCAGGGAGAATAAATTAAGCGATTGTAGATGCTCTTCATAATTAAGGTCCTCCAATCCCCTAATTAGTTTAGTTAACTAGTTTAGACCAATTTGTATTCTGCTACATATTTTTGGTAAAAACCATCCCAATAAGCGTATTTTGATTGGTTTGTGCAAAAGTTATCACTTCTACAAACTAGTGGAAAGATTTATTTCATTTTTATTTTTTACTAGTAATGGCGGCGATCTGGGGTTATTAGCGGGACTGCGACATTGCGGCAGACAGATCGGACCCCTAACTGACATTATTGGGAGGACCAGTGACATTACTACAGTAATCAGTGCTAAAAAATATGCACTGTTACTGTAATAATGACACTGGCAGGGAAGGGGTTAACCCAGGGGCGATGAAAGGGTTAAGTGTATACCTAGGGGGTGTTTTCTAACTGTGAGGGGGATGGGCTTGTGGAATCAACACAGAGACCTGTGATCCTAAATAGGTAACAATTACTGGTGCTGGGCTTTCTAATTAGCATGCTCTGCAAACACAGTAGTATGCACCTTATATACAAAAAAAAAAATGGATAAACAGGTTGAAAACATATTAAACGAAAATAAAAATAAGTAATAACACTGACTCATATATACATTTATTGTAGTAATAATATAATTCATTTTATGCAGGGTTTAGACTCCAGGGATATATAAAAGATACAGGCAATGCAGCTCTGTGTTCATAACATATGCTTAAAGTGGTTAAGTCACTGAGTGTTCATGCTACAATCTCCTCTGTTATAGTAAATGATGTGCTCAGTGTATGTGCTTTTTAAAAAAATAAGCCACTATATATCTTATTTTATAGCACTGCTTGGCGCTCACTTGACCGGCCGCTTCTCTCGAGATCTGACAGCTACAGCGGGCAGGGCTGAGAATCCCCCGCTGATCTCAGCCAGGAGGAGAGAGGTGGCCGGTCATGAGAGCGCCAGGCAGCGCTATAAAATAAGGCATAAAGTTGCTTATTTAAAAAAAAAAAAAAAAAAAAACAAACTGGGCACATCATTTACTATAACAGAGGAGATTGTAGCTAGAAGTCTCAGTTGTTATAGCAGCAGGAAGGGAGAGCCGGGGATCAGAGATGACAGGCCGGAGGGGGAAAGGAGGACAGAGGAGAGCTGTGGATGACCGAGGCATGTAAACTGACCACAGTGTCAGGTATTTTATAGGATACAAGGGGCCAAATTACACATCACAAGCACTGTGCTGTATAACATTCTCCAACCACTTGCTGACCAGCTGCCGTACTTTCACTGCGTGACTTCGTAAGACAGCTAGTGCGGGCTCGTGCACCTGCGGATTAGCCACAGGGGCAGCCGATCAGTGGTTCTGGCAAACGCAATGTCCACCAGGCACCCGTGACCGCTCCCCATAAAGACAGAACAGCAGTCTGCCAATGTAAACACGGCAGATCACTGTTCTGTCAGTAATGAACACAGGGATCCTCCTATTTAGGGACACTGGTCTCTCTGTTCATCCAGCAAGCCCATCTTCCACACAGTTAGAAAGCACCCCCTAGGAACACACTTAACCCTTTGAACACCCCTGGTCTTATCCCTTCTCTGCCAGTGTCATGACCTGCACTGATTACTGTAGTAATGTCAATGTAGTAATGTCAGGTGTCCAAACTGTTATTATTATTATTATTATACAGGATTTATATAGCGCCAACAGTTTGCGCAGCGCTTTACAATTTGAGGGAAGGCAATACAGTTACAATACAATTCAGAACAGGAGGAAATAGAGGGCCCTGCTCGTTAGAGCTTACAATCTAGAAGGCCGCAATGTCGCAGTCCCACTACAAATTGCTGATCGCTGCCATTACTAGTAAAAAAATAAATAAAAATGACATAAATCTTTCCTCTAGTTTGTAGATGCAATAACTTTTGGGCAAACCATTAATATATATATATACATACATACATATATATATATATATATATATATATATATATAGGGATTTTTTTTTACCAAAGATATGTAGCAGAATACTAATTGACCTAAAATTATGACAAAAATAAATTTTTACATTTTTTTATATTGGGAATATTTTATAGCAAAAAGTAAAAAAATATTGCTTTTCTCAGAATTGTTGCTCGTTTTTTTGTTTATAGCGCAAAAAATAAAAATCGCAGAGGTGATCAAATACCACCAAACGAAAGCTCTATTTGTGGGGGGGGGGAAAAGGACATCAATTTTATTTGGGTACAGCACTGCATGACCACGCAATTGTCATTTAAATTAACGCAGCGCCGAATCACAAAAAATGGCCTGGTCATTAAAGGGGGTAAATCCTTCCGGTCCTTAAGTAGATAAAGGAACAGGATCTATTTTTTTTTTTTTTTTATGGGTTACAAATGTTTTAAATCTAAGTTTAAATAAAAGCAATGTAAGTTCCTGAATTTAACTTTTCTCAACATCTTGCATCCCTGTACAGCCGGGACCAGGCTAGCTTCAGCTTCAGCAGGTTTAACCCCCTTCATGATCAGAGCATTTTTTGCTATTTAGCACTGCACAACTTTCACTGGCAATTGCGCGGTCATGAAACACTGCACGCAAAATAAATGTATATAATTTTTTTTTCAGATAAATAGAGCTTTCCTTTTTTTTTTTATTTTGAACTATATAAACGAAAAAATAAATAAACCTTTTGAAAAAAATATATATTTTTTACTTTTTGTCATAAAACATATCCAATAAAATCAAATTTCTTCATAAATTTAAGGCAAAATGTATTCTGCTACATGTATTTGGTATAAAAAAAATAAATCCCAATAAGTGTAAATTAATTGGTTTGTGTGAAATTTATAGCATCTACAAACTATGGGATACAGTATATATTTGGAGATTGATCAATTCTGATGTTCTGATAGCCTCTTTTCAAATCTAATTTCTTGAGGCCCCAAAATGCCAGGACAGTACAAATTCCCCTCACTGGAAACACAGTCCAAGGTATGCAGTAAGGGGCATGGCAAGTTTTTTGACATTGCAATATTTTTTCAAAATGTATTTATTTTTTTATTCATACTGTCAGTAAAGCATCATCTGACTGGTGTGGCTGTTATCAGGCATAGTGGCTAGTGACAGTAGGTAAAAAAAAAATGAATAAATCATTTTTTAATTAGATTTTTTTAACTTTTTTATTTTATTTATTTTTTTCTTTTACAGTATTTATATAGCACCAACAGTTTACCAAGTGCCTTACAATCAGTGGCGGCCGGCCCATAGGGGGCGCCGCCCGCCCCCCCCCCCAAGAAAAAAAAAGAAGAAAAAAAGAGATTTAAAAAAAAAAGTGTTTTTTCAGCCACTAGGGGCGCCGGACCTAGTGGTGGGTATGGGGGGGGTGGGGTTTTTGATCCCACGTGAGCCGAATAGAGGCGCCGATTGGCGGCCTTCTGGGGGAGTGTCGGGGCACAGAGCAATGCGCCCTGACACTCCCCACTTTACTGGACTCCTGGCTGTGATTGGTCCAGACTCCAGCCTGGACCAATCACAGGAGTACATCCGCCCGAAGCAGTTTTGCATCGGCCGCCGGAAGAAGCTGAGCTGACGGTGACCTGTCGTCTGACGCGAGGTGACCACCTGACCGGAGGACCGGAACGTTCGTCTCCGCGAAGGTAAGAGTAGGGACCGGCTGCACTAGCGCTGGCAAGTGGCAATGGATGCAGCCATGGAGGATGGTGCTGGATGGTAGAGTGCTGCGGGAGGTGCATGCATGGCTGCACTGTGCACAGTGCAGCCATGCATGCACCTCCCGCAGCACTCTACCATCCAGCACCATCCTCCATCCATTGCCACTTGCCAGCCCACTACCCCAGTACTGTCTGCTTTGAAGAGGGCACGCACACTGGTCTCTGCATTGAAAGGGGGCATGTATGCTGGTCGCTATATTGAGGGGCTTGTATACTGGTCACTGCATTGAAAGGGTACATGTATACTGGTCACTGCATTGACAGGGTACATGTATACTGGTCACTGCATTGAAAGGGGGCCTGTACGCTTGTCATTGCATTGAAAGGGGGCATGTATGCTGGTCACTACATTGAAAGGGGGCATGTACGCTGGTCACTACATTGAAAGGGGGCTTGTACGCTGGTCACTACATTGAAAGGGGGCATGTATGCTGGTCACTGCATTGAAGGGGGCATGTATGCTGGTCACTACATTGAAAGGGTACATGTATACTGGTCACTGCATTGACAGGGGGCCTGTACGCTTGTCACTGCATTGAAAGGGGGCATGTACGCTGGTCACTACATTGAAAGGGGGCATGTACGCTGGTCACTGCATTGAAAGGGGGCCTGTACGCTTGTCACTGCATTGAAAGGGGGCCTGTACGCTGGTCACTGCATTAAAAGGGGGCATGTACGCTGGTCACTACATTGAAAGGGGGCATGTACGCTGGTCAATGCATTGAAAGGGGGCATGTACGCTGGTCACTACATTGAAAGGGGGCCTGTACTGTGGGATTAGTGCTAGGGGATCTGTAGTGTGGGGTTTGTGCTAGGGGGTCTGTACTGTGGGATTAGTGCTAGGGGGCCTGTACTGTGGGGTTTGTGCTAGGGGGTCTGTACTGTGGGGTTTGTGCTAGGGGGTCTGTACTGTGGAATTAGTGCTAGGAGGTCTGTACTGTGGGGTTTGTGCTAGGGGGTCTGTACTGTGGGATTAGTGCTAGGGGGCCTGTACTGTGGGGTTTGTGCGAGGGGGTCTGTACTGTGGGGTTTGTGCTAGGGGGTCTGTACTGTGGGGTTTGTGCTAGGGGGTCTGTACTGTGGGGTTTGTGCTAGGGGGCCTGTACTGTGCGGTTTGTGCTAGGGGGCCTGTACTGTGGGGTTTGTGCTAGGGGGCCTGTACTGTGGGGTTTGTGCCACTCTCTGTCAGTGTATCCCATAATAGGATGTCTCATACAGTATATCCCATAATAGGGCCCCTGCTCCCTATTATGGGATGTACTAGTACTGATGGACCCCTTAATATGTGATATATTGGGATAATTTGTTCACGCAAGCAAAATACAGGGGACAAAATGGGTGGAGTCTATAAGGGGCAGGGCTTCTGAGACATGGGAGGGGTCAAAATATAAGGGCGGGGTCTTGCACCCCCCCCCCCTCCCATCTTAAAACTTCACCAGCCACCACTGTTTACAATATAAAGGGGGACAGTACAATTACAATACAGTTCAATACAGAAGGAATAGGAGGGCCCTGCTCACAGAGCTTACAATCTATTCTAAAAGCAGGGGAAGGTGGTATTAAAGGTAATAGCGGCAGGGCATGATCTGATGGAGTAAGTTTTTGCACTCTTATTGCTTATACAGTTATGATCACTGTATAAGCAATACTTTTAGCAGTCATTAATGGGTTTCCCATTCATGAAAAGTTTCCTTTTGGTTGTGATCTGTGATTGGCTACAGCTAATCACTTGGTACAGGTAGCCAGGTACCATGTTATTGCTGTGGGCCAATCGCAACAGTAAGCAAGCTGAGTATAAATGGAAACCCATTCATGACAGGTTGTTTTCATTGTTATCATGTGACCGATATAACCAATCATAGTAATCACATGATACCCGGTTACCGGTAACAGTAATCCGCCATGTTCGGTAGACACAGCAGTAACAGGGGGAGCGCAATGCGCAGCCCGAACAGTCTCAATCATGTATATATGTGTGACTAAGCCTGCCCATGCTTCCCCACCACAGTAAATGTAGTGTGGCAGGGCAGCATGCTGATAGGCTAAGAGAGCAGAGTCACAGAGAGATACGCTTATCACACACTGCTGCTTCTCTTTTCTTGTCCAATTACAAGAGAGGAACTTGACCTATAAGTGTTCCCTAACTGCAGTGGAGAAAAAATTCCCCTGTCCTGCCAGACAGGACTGTACTGTGTGGCAGAGCTGTGTAAATCTCATAACTGGATGAACAGAGAAATCAATTTACAGGTAAACTAGCTCTTATGTATGTATTTTATTTGTGTATAGCTGTTTTCTTGGAGTGTGGCTTTAAGAAAATCCACATGTGGATATCATTTATCCATTTTCTGTCATACAATCTTTTTTTCCCACATCTATTTTGCCATCTTATAGTAATAGGCTGCCTTTACTGTACTGTGAAGCATGATTTCAGTATTATGTGACACTGCTCCCTGACTATTTTGTGCAAATGTTTTCTTAAAAATGGTCAAAAAGTGTTTTTTAAGGGACTGAACTGAGGAATTAGGCTGGTAAGTACAGTCCTATATATATATATATATATATATATATATATATATATATATATGTGTATATATAAGGGCAGACTTGTGTCAGAGGTATTCCATTTGACTTCATCTTTTGGATTCCAAGTCCTAATCTAGATCAATTTGCCAGCCCCAGTCCCTCTGAAGAGTTATGATAAGCTGCCTTGGTGGGTCCTAATGACTTGGCAGATGACTTGCAGTTCCTGCAATTCTTCCACTAGGTGACACTGTTTCACAAGGACAGAATCCCTCACCTGCCTGACACCCAGCCACTGACACGTCATTGTCACTATAATTATAAGCCATGTACAGCACGCCTGGTGATCAGAAAGCAAAAACACTGTTTAGCGTATATTTAGCCCCTGAAGGAGCGCTGGAAATGATTTTCTTTGTTGCCTGAATCTTGGTGTTATTTTCTTCAAGTGGTATTAAATCCAAAAGCAAATATATTTATATTGCAGCTTACTACTAATGCTTAGATGTGATGGCTGCAATGTGGTTTTTTTTTTTTTTTCTTTTTGGTGTACCAGCCAGTAAGTCTGTTGTTTTTCAAAAGAACACGCTTTCCTGCAAATGTAATCTTTATCAGTGTTGTGGCAAGCCATTTAACACTGACAGGGGTGCTTACAGTGATCAGCTTTTATTTTTTCATGTAAAACCCTTATCCCAAAAGAAAAAAAAATGTTGCTGTAACCGCTTGTGTAATGGTGTGAACTGGAGTTTAGATTCAATGAGTTAGTGTATCTAAATCTGCTAGTGCTTCTAACAATGTAACTCCGGTCCTCAGGGCACACTAACAGGCCAGGTTTGCAAGAAAACTGAAATACATCACAGGTGATATCATTTTCTGCTCAGTGATTGCAGAATTCTAGTCTGCATCTCCCCAGGATCTTCCCAGGGTAATACTTAAAATCTGGCCTGTTAGTGTTCCCTGAGGACCGGAGTTGAGAAACACTGCACTACCCCCGGATTAAAAAATGCTGTCTGCTGTGCTCCTTCACTCAGAGTGGCCAGATCACCAGGATGCAGGTGTCACGGCTCAGGGATTGAGCCCACATGGGTGCCCCCATAGTAAGTGACTTTCTATAAGTGTACTCATCAAACAGGAGGAGATAGGAGTGTTGGAAGGGCAGTGGCTGAGACAACAGTGGAAGCCACTAGCTCCTACTGCTGGCAATCACAGCCAGTGAGCCAATGAGGAGAGAGAGGGGATGGGGCCGGGCTGCTGCTCTGTGTGCCAATAGACACACAGAGCAGTGGCTCAAGGGTGAGCATGCTTGGGCACCCTCCCAGCAAGCCGATTGCTCTGGGGTCAGGAGGAAGGGGCCAGAAGCACTGGTGGGGGACCAGAGAAGAAGACGACCGGGGCTGCTCTGTGCAAAACCACTGCACAGAGCAGGTAAGTAAAACATGTTTGTTATTTAAAAAAAGAATTGCCTTTAATATTCAAACTTCCAATTCTAACTTCCAGTTGCATCTACAGGACAGGAAGTAAAGGGAAATCTCCACAATGGGACATAGCTGGCAAAATATAAACCATTGGGTTTTAACTCTTCCGTACTCTATCCTAAATCAGAAAAAAATGATATACACCCACTTAAAGTAGAACTATAGGCAAAACTTTTTTTTTTATTTTGGATAGAGCAAGCGAGGATTCTAACCCCTGTCATATTTTTTTTTTTGCCATCTGTGTCCCATTGCTGAGATTTCCCTTCACTTCCTGTCCCATAGCCAAACAGAAAGTGAGAGCAAATACCTTAAAATTGGGAGAATTCCTTGGGGACCCCCCAGGTCAACAGAACTAGTGTCCCCATTGGAAAAGGTTGCTTCTTTTACTTTTCCAGGGACAACCTAAAATGTGTGATTTTCTCTCACTTGCAATGATAATGGTAAACAGGACAAATAGGAGAGGGTGAATCTCCTTAACGGGTACAGGCAGCAATAAAAACTGTCTAGTATTCTAATCCAACTCCACCCTATGCAAAACTAAAAAAAAAAGTTTTGCCTTTAGGTATACTTTAAAAGCAAGAGTTTTCAGCGCCTCCCCTGGAGCCTGGAGGGGTGCAGGCAGGTGCCCACATGGCCATTCTCTTTTTAACCACTTCAGTACAGGACACTTATACCCCCCTTTCTGCCCAGACCAATTTTCAGCTTTCAGTGCTCTTACACTTTGAATGAAAATTACTCAGTCATGTTACACTGTACCCAAACAAAATTTTTATCATTTTTTTCACACAAATAGCTTTCTTTTGGTTGTATTTCATCACCGCTGGGTTTTATTTTTTGCAATAGAAGCAAAAAAAACAGTGACAATTTTGAAAAAAAACAAACAAACCCTTGTTTTAGTTTATATTATAAAATTTTGCCAATAAGTAATTTTTCTTCATAAATTTGGGCAAAAATCTTGTGTGACAAGTTTGTGGTTACCCTGTGGCATTTTTGGGTTTTTTTTTTAGTTACCGGTGTTGGTGTTTTCTCTTCCCCCTCTTTCTTTTTCTTTTTTTGTTCACGATCTCTGGCACGTCACTCTAATAGCGCTTGGTTCACACCTTGGGTTTATCATTCTTCTCCTCCTCCTCCTTGCTTGCCTTTTTTTTTTAATTTACAAATTCTCAGTAATTCCATCACTTATATGACCCATTTTGTGGGTTCCTCAGCGACTATTGCCTTCTCACTGTTATATATAGCACTCTATCTTTGTTGCACCATTGCGTTTTCCTCTCTCGCATATTGTGGGTATTCAAAATTTTCTGTATACTCTAGCCTGTCTATACATATAGGTTTAGGTGTTGTCACCTGCTATTATCTATCGATGTAGTCTAGTGTTTAATTGTTACTGACTGGTGAGAACAGACAGACATGCTTGCATTTAGGATTTGTGATAGTGATTCTTTCCCCTTTTCCCGTCCTTCAATTTTTTGAAGTCCTCCCTCCCTTTTAATTGCTGCAGCCTGACTCCTCACTACCCCCCTTTTTTTTTTTCTTTTCTTTTCTTTTCCTGAGATAATATCATTGTCTATCTTACATGTTTGTATATGTTGAATATTGAATTATATTGTTGTTTGTTTTAGAGATCATGATTGTAAGAATCTGTCTGACTTGTACACTATATCTGGATCCTGGGGAAGCTGTTATAGCGAAATGCGTCGATCCACAAGCGGATTATGTGATGCATTTGATCTTAAAAGCTCTATTCCCATGATTTTATGAATTGTATATACAGTATATGTAATTTTCAATAAACAGACAATATATATATTTTTTAATTTCTAGTATTGATATAAAGGCACAATTAAATCCCCATTTCCAGTGTTTGGTAGAATTTTTTTTTCCGCTCTTTTCTCTTTCCTTCCCTCCCCACTTCCCTATCCCTATCAGTCATCTACCAACCTGGCTCTACATATTTTACAAATTTATTATGGGGGATGGTGCCAGTTTACCCACAGACCCTTTCTCTCCATACAAACTTTACAAAAAAAAAAAACTTTACAAAATCTATATGGCTTCATATCTTTGGTAGAAATAGTCCAAATTAGTATATAATATTAGTCTGTGTGAAAGTTAGAATCTGCAAGCTATGGTGCCAGTCATTGAAAATTGATCACACCGGATGTACTGACTGCCTATCTCATTTCTTGAGACCCTGAAATGTCAGGACGGTACAAGCACCCCCCAAATGACTTTTTGGAAAGTAGATAATTCAAGTTATTTAGTAAGAGATTTTTGAAGTTGTAAATTTTTTTCCCGCAAATGAAATATCCGATATATGTTGGGCATTCAGGTGGCTATAGCTGGGAGTCTTTGCCTTCATAAACACGGAAGGCATGCACATATCCAGTTGCTTTATCGCAAAGTTTGTTTAGTTTTAACCTACAACTTGGCTCTCTTACTGGGAATATACTGTTTGAAGTGCAGCTGGCCAGTAAAGTGGATAAGGGATTCATCCACACAAATATTTTGGTCTGGGACATACACTTCAGCAAATCGTTTGGAAAAATAATTTATTAGGGGGCGTATTTTATTAAATTTATCGTGGTTGGGATGATCTCAGGGAGGGCACTGCGAGTTGTCATTAAAATGTAGGAAGCATATAATCATGTCATAGCATGTCCTGGACATGACAGCAGAATAAATGGGTACAGTATGTCGTGGACGGGGGGGGGGGGGGGGGTGGACAAGTAGGCATGCACTAATTTTTCTTTATAAGCCCCATATTAAATGTAAGGCCCAAAAACAATTTGAATTCCCTCTAGTGTGAGACAACGCCAATGGAACATACGGGCATAGGACGAATAGGAGTTGGAAGCAATAAATTGCTCTGCAAAGAGGTTTGTTTGGTCCACTATATACTGCAGCAAATCTTGTGGGAAAAAACGAATAAAAATAATCTAATTGCGAACAATTAGTAGTGTTGTGCTACACATATGACTGTGCTGTGAAAGGGGGATTATAGCTGACACTGAGCTGGCAGGCAGCCATAAGTGGTTTGCCAGGGCATCAGGAAGGTAGGTTTGGGCCCAGATTCTTCTGGTTTGGTGTGTTATTCCAGTGCTGGTACTGGGCTCCTCTTCCTGGGGTCTAGCTCCGTTTGTGTTGGTGCTGTTGAGGTGGGAGGCAGGTCTTCTGATTTTGTTTTCCTTATTCTTTAACTGCTTCCCGACCGCCCGCCGCAGATGTACTGCGGCAGACAGCCGCTCCTAGGCAAATCGCCGTAAATGTACTCGCTCTGGGGAGTCTAGGGGACGAGCGCGCACCACCGGTGGCGCACTCCAGCCCCCGCTCGTCAGCAGGGAAGCCGATGCCTGTGTCAGGCGGCTCCGATTGCCGCCTGACACCCACGATCGTTCCCCGCTGACAGAGAAGGTCGGTCGGCTGTTGTAAACACAGCCGCCCATTCACATGTCTCTATGGTCCTCTCAGAAGCCACGCTCCCCCACAGTTAGAATCACTCCCCTAGGCTCACATTTAACCCCTTGATCACCAACACGGTTAACCCCTTCCCTGCCAATGGCATTATTACAGTAACAGTGCAGATTTTTAGCACTGATTACTGTAGTAATGTCACTAGTCCCCCCAAAAGTGTCAAAAATGTCCGATCTGTCCGCTGAAATGTCGCAGTCCCTCCAAAAATCGCAGATTGCCGCCATTACGAGTAAAAAATAAAAAAAAAATAAAAAATGACCTAAATATTTCCCGTTTTTGGTAGACGCGATAACTTTTGCGTAATCCAATCAAAATAAACTTATTGCGATTTTTTTTTTTTTTTACCAAAAATATGTAGCAGAAAACAAATGGGCCTAAAATGTTAAAAAAATTTGATTTTTTAATTTTTTTTTGGGAATGTCATATAGCAGAATGTGATAAATATTGTTTGTTTGTTTTTTTTCAAAATTGTCGCTCTTTTTTTGTTTATTGATCAAATACCACCAAAAGAAAACTCTATTTGTGGGAAAAAAAGGACGTAAATTTAGTTTGGGTACAGCATCGCACGACCACACAATTGTCCGGAACGCAGTGCCGAATCGCAAAATAGGGCCTGGTCAGGAAGGGGGTAAAATCTTCCGAGGCTGAAGTGGTTAAGGAGAGACTGTTTCCTCCTCTGATTCGGTCCCCAATTCACTACTCTCTACTGGCTTGAATTCCGTAGCAGAATTAGATGATGAGTGCTCCCCGCTGCTCTCATCATCTGACATAGTAAGGATTGTATATGCCTCCTCAGACGTAAAAAATCTTTTCGACATGGCCGTTGGTATTGATGGCCTGTGTGACTCGTCACTGATGGGGGTATTGATGTCCTGTGTGACTGGTCACTGACAGCGGTATTGATGTCCTGTGTGACTGGTCACTGATGGGGGTATTGATGTCCTGTGTGACTGGTCACTGATGGGGGTATTGATGGCCTGTGTGACTGGTCACTGATGGCGGTACTGATGGCCTGTGTGACTGGTCACTGATGGCGGTATTGATGGCCTGTGTGACTGGTCACTGATGGCAGTATTGATGGCCTGTGTGACTGGTCACTGATGGCGGTATTGATGGCCTGTGTGACTGGTCACTGTTGGCTGTATTGATGGCCTGTGTGACTGGTCACTGATGGCGGTATTGATGTCCTGTGTGACTGGTCACTGATGGGGGTATTGATGGCCTGTGTGACTGGTCACTGATGGCGGTACTGATGGCCTGTGTGACTGGTCACTGATGGGGGTATTGATGGCCTGTGTGACTGGTCACTGATGGCGGTATTGATGGCCTGTGTGACTGGTCACTGATGAGGGTATTGATGGCCTGTGTGACTGGTCACTGATGGCAGTATTGATGGCCTGTTTGACTGGTCACTGATGAGGGTATTGATAGCCTGTGTGACTGGTCACTGATGGGGGTATTGATGGCCTGTGTGACTGGTCACTGATAGGGGTATTGATGGCCTGTGTGACTGGTCACTTATGGCGGTATTGATGGCCTGTGTGACTGGTCACTGATGGGGGTATTGATGGCTTGTGTGACTGGTCACTGATGGCGGTATTGATGGCCTGTGTGACTGGTCACTGATGGCGGTATTGATGGCTTGTGTGACTGGTCACTGATGGCGGTATTGATGACCTGTGTGACTGGTCACTGATGGCGGTATTGATGGCCTGTGTGACTGGTCACTGATGGGGGTATTGATGGCCTGTGTGACTGGTCACTGATGGCGGTATTGATGGCCTGTGTGACTGGTCACTGATGAGGGTATTGATGGCCTGTGTGACTGGTCACTGATGGCAGTATTGATGGCCTGTTTGACTGGTCACTGATGAGGGTATTGATAGCCTGTGTGACTGGTCACTGATGGGGGTATTGATGGCCTGTGTGACTGGTCACTGATAGGGGTATTGATGGCCTGTGTGACTGGTCACTTATGGCGGTATTGATGGCCTGTGTGACTGGTCACTGATGAGGGTATTGATAGCCTGTGTGACTGGTCACTGATGGCTGTATTGATGGCCTGTGTGACTGGTCACTGATGGGGGTATTGATGGCTTGTGTGACTGGTCACTGATGGCGGTATTGATGGCCTGTGTGACTGGTCACTTATGGAGGTATTGATGGCCTGTGTGACTGGTCACTGATGGCGGTATTGATGGCTTGTGTGACTGGTCACTGATGGCGGTATTGATGACCTGTGTGACTGGTCACTGATGGCGGTATTGATGGCCTGTGTGACTGGTCACTGATGGCGGTATTGATGGCCTGTGTGACTGGTCACTGATGGCGGTATTAATGGCCTGTGTGACTGGTCACTGATGGCGGTATTGATGGCCTGTGTGACTGGTCACTGATGGCGGTACTAATGGCCTGTGTGACACATCCAGATGTGCTGTGTGACAGATCCAGATGGACTGTGTGACTGCTTCTCTTTATGGGGGGGGGGGGGGGCATATGGTGCACAGTATTATGTGTTTCAATAGAAAAAAGTAACTCACTCACTGATCCCTGCTCTCCTCCTTACACAATCAGTGTGTGAGAAGAAGAAGCCAGGATCTTCTACTAAGGGCTCCTGTGTTGACAGTTGTGACCGGCTGTAATTGGACACAGCTGATCCTGTGGTAAACCGCCAATGATTGGGGATGGTCTGTGTCCGAGAGAACACAAAATCCCCATTCACCACGGCGCAATGATCGCAGTTGGGAAGCGCATTAGCGGTTCATCCTGCTGGACGTCATATGATGCCCAGTCAGGATAATTTAACCATATTTGCTATATCACGAGCGGGAAGTGGTTGAATTGCAACAGAGGCGTTAGGGTGTAACGTGTAACCACCGATGCTGATCACGGGTGCCATTCCTTGCAGGCTTCAGAAAAAAATGATAAATGCACTTTTTTTACCTGCAAAATCATGTGCATTTATTTTGTTTTCTATTTTTTTTATGAAAACTTTAATGACAGTTTCGGGCGTAGGGGCATAGGCTAGCTTGCTATATGTTCAGCCTTTCAGCCCCTCTCTGGCAAGTGCCACATCTGAGAGTCTGCAGGACAGTTCCATGCAGAGATTGTGTACTTCACACTACAGAGCGGAGTCTGAACAAAGCCTGGCTGTACGTAGTAAACATATTTTCCAGCAGGAATCGAGAGATGGAAATGAAACCTGGTGGTGATGCAGCATGCCTTCCAGTCACCAGTATTGATTAAAAGAAAATAGGTGTTTTTCTTGGGTTAAATGAAATCCTGGAAAATGATGAAAACATAACACATAATGGCCACGCAACACTGATTTTAATACCGCCGTTAGAATACATTGTGTATTATGTGCATCCAAAAGTCCTCATGTCTATGTGCTGAGGGTATTAGTATACAGTTTTCTAGCTGACTACTGCCAATGCACAGCAATCCCCCTAAACCCATCTATGGAACTTTGTTTTATATTTGGGAAACATTTTAAACACTCTTAGCCCCGTTCACGATGGTGCAACTTGTCATGTGATTACCAGTTTAAAATTGCGTGACAAGTCGCGCCCTATTTGCGCTTATGGAACCGTTCAAATCGCTGAGACTCCGACTTGACGATTTCAAGTGTAACTTGCAAAGACATCTATGTATAAAGTCGCACTGTGGTTGGCAAGCTGCACATGAAATTTCACTGACTGGTGGCTTTGAAATCGTGTTGAAGTAGCACAATTTTAAAGCCAAATTTAATGTGAATGGGGTATTGGGTCACTTCTATAGGACTATTTCAGCTTACTTACTGTGTCTTCTTCTCCCAGAATGCGCCTGCACCGGCCCTTCTCGTCACTTCTGGCCCCGGAAGTGATGAGCGGGGCCGGTGCCGTCGCATTGATTCCTGGGAGCGATGACGTTCAGCTCCCAGGAATCATCGCAAGACAGGAAGTGACGGCGGAGCCGCGGCACAGAGGGAGGAAGTGCAGAATAGGTGAGTATTTTCTATCTACAATTACAAGGTGAGTAAAAAAAAAAAAATATGCCTAACTATCCAATTCCTTTTCAGGTGAAGAAGATCCAGCGGATGGGCAAAAAATCGATTAGGTCGATTTTGTGCCCGGAACTCCGCTTTAAAGGGGTTCTAAAGTCTAAACAACATGTTTTACCGTAATACATTCCCTGTATTAGCCACTTGCAGACCGCCCTATAGCAGTTTTACTGCTACAGGGTGGCAGCTGTGTGCCAGGTCGTGTTTGTGTATATATACAGTATATATATATATATATATATATATATATATACAAACACACATACACACACGTGATCAAGGACTTCTTCCTGCGGGGGGCGCACGCTGCTTCTGCTGTGATTGTTCACAGCAGAAGCCGATCTGCAGGTGCCGGCACTCTATGTCTTCTGGCACCCACTGATCATCAGGCAGAGACTCAGAACAGAGATCTGCCTATGTAAACAATGCAGAGTTCCATTCTGACAAGGGGAGAGGGACGGATTCTGTGTTCCTGCAAAGCAGAGACTCGAGTCCCATCTCTTCCCCTAGTAAAAGCAGCGCACATAGTAAACACAAACACTGGCTAGATACACAGGTAACCCTTTGATTGCCTCTGATGTTTAACCCCTTCCCAGGCCAGTGTCATTAATACAGTGACTGCATATTTTTAGCACGGATCACTGTAATAGTGTCACTTGCTCCTGATATGTTTTATATTTATAGCACAAAAATAAAAAAAAACAGTGGCGATCAAATACCACTAAAAGAAAGCTCTATTTGTGGGAAAAAATTACATGAATTTCATTTGGGTACAGCGTTGCATGATCGCGCAGTTGTCAATTAAAGTAACGCAGTGCCATATCACAAAAAGTGGTCTGGTCATAAAGGGGGGTAAATCTTCCAGAGATCAAGTGGTTAAGGTAAAAATAATTGCACTACCTGTCCTACCTTTTTTGTCACTAAACACTTACCTAGCCCCATATCACTGCTCCAGTGCGGTCTCCAGTGCCGCTCCCTTCACTTCCAGCGCCGCTCCCTTCCCTTCCTGCTTTGACAGGAGAAACTGAGGGCAGCAGAGCCATAGGTTGCTGCCGTCTCTCAGACTCCTGTGAGGAAGGAGAGGGGGGTGTGGCTTACTGGTGCTGTGAGTGTTAAAGACACAAACAGCCTGGTTCAGGACCCAGCAGTAGCTTGCACACATGGGCTCCTCCTTTAGGGTTGCCCCTTTTTTTTCCAAGCCAAACCCGAACCCTTTGGTGACGCACAATACATTTTTTTTTTTTTTTTTTAAGTATACATTAAGGCCCTGTTCACACTTGAGCATTTTTCAGCTCGTAAAAGGCTGATCTCTGAAGTCTCAAAATGCCCAACAAGCAAAATGCAATTCATTTCAATGGCCCCTGTTCACATATGAGCATTTTGTCGCCTGAAGCAAAATGCCTGAAGCTCAAAAAAAATACATAAGCTTCTTTTTTGGCAGATTACAAGCGTTTTTGTTAGATGTCAATGCCTTCCTCCAAACACCTGCAAAAACGCCTGAAAGCACCTGAAAAAATGCCTGAAACCGATACGCTCAGGTGTGAATGGAGCCTATAGGATTGTAACAGACCTGGGACACCTTTGGGCACTCCAAAGAGAACAGTAATGCTGCACACAGTGCATGGTTGCCAACCTTTGAAAAAAATTTCCAGGGACACTTTGCAGCACAGCTATCAATTACTTACCACACCCACTTCCCTGAAGCTCCACCCACTCCACATAATTCATCAATAAAGAGAGAATTACAGGAAATTGAAAAGGGAATTTCAAACTTAAGGCCAAAGTAGCAGAGTTGGAATACTTCTCCCATTCAGCTGCACTACTTCTGCCTAAAGTTTAAAATTCTCATCACAATTCCCTGCAATTCTAAAGTGTCAAATGTGCTCAGGTGTGACCATAAAAAAAAGTAATGTGTAAATATAAATAAAGTGCAAGGTGTAAATAAGTACGATAAAACCTAATTATACTATCTAATTATACTATAATTAGGTTTTAATGGTGGCGCCATTACATAACTGCGAATGCGCTCGCCCGGCCGAGCTTGTACAAGCTTTCCCGAGCCTGGCAGGCGTCAGAACTGCGCATGCGCCATTACGATGTCAGCCTGCAACCATTTTTTAAAACGGGCACGGGCTGCCCATAACGGGCATTAACGGGCTCTTGCCGGGACAATGTAAATTACCCGGGACAGGCTCCTATTTGCCGGGACTGTCCCTGCAAAAACGGGACAGTTGGCAAGTATTTCATTGTCCCTCACCCTCCTGTCAAGGCCTGTTCCCAGCCACATTTCTGTCTGAATAATGTTCCCAGACATGATTCAAAACCTGGGCTGTCCGGGTGAATCACAGACAGGCCTCCTTAGCACCCAGCTTGCTACAGGGGGCACCTAAAGAGGGTAGGGACTGCCAGAGGAGGAAGTAAGCTATTTTTCGGTGTAGTTTTACTTTCTCTAGAACAAACACAAACTCATCTGCTGTGCCTGAGCCCTCCGCCCACCAGCATGCAGGAAAAATGTCAACACTAGAGGGCACCAAATTACTGTGAATGACAACACTGAAATTCTGACTACAGATGTGTTGGCATACCATGACTTTTCTTAATGGTTTAGGCGACTTGGAGCACCATCACATAAGCAGTAAGCACTTCCAAATGATTATTTATATTCAGTATGAAGAAGCATGTTGAAGGAAGTTGCAGAAATGTGTTTTTGGCTTCAGTTTTTATGCTTTTTTAATCATTTTAAAATCTGTTCTTTGTAAATAAGGAATCTTATCATGGTGTTTTTATCTTTTTGAATTGATTGTATCATTTTCATGGGGATCAAAGTAAAGTTCAGTGAAACCTAAAATAACCAATCAGATTCCATTATTTCAGTAAATCCTGATTGGAAACTTTGGGTTACTGCATCCTGTTCTTTGCCTTTCATGATAAGCCCAATTTTTAGCTGGGATGAGAAACATCAATAATAACCAAAGGATGTCATTATAAAAAGAAAGGGGGGCTTTTATAAGACATCTGAATTTTGCAAAATTTAGAGACGGTTTATAAGCAACCATAAAATTAGAAACAGTAAGAGAAAAAAAAAACAACAAGGGGAAATTGCTTAATCCATGCAGGGTGGGATGAAAATGCAGGTCAGGAAATGTTTCTGCAGATAAGGCAGTTTGTCGCGCGTGCGAGACAAGGAATAATAGGCGAACCTTTTCTTACCGTGACATTCACCTCTGCTAACAATGGTGCTCCTGCTCAGGAAGGATGTTTGTCCTGATGGAAGTTGGTGACAGTTTCCTCCAATAGCCAGCAATGAACAGAGACCTGGACAGGATAGCAATCAGGTAACAGGATGGAGATGGAATGGCGGTTATGACCGTGGTTACCTTTAAAGCAAAACAAAAGCTTCCCTGGCCGCAGCCTGTACCTGCGTATCCCAGCTATAGAGCAGAGGCAGTCTGCTTCAGTGAATTGTTTCCTGCTTGAAGTGCATCTAAGCCCAAGAACAAAAATGTAATATATTTCAGCTTACTAGTTCTAAGATGTGGAGGTTGCATTAGTCTTTACGCTCATTTCTCCACTGTATCTATGGAAGGAGTCATGGTTGCCACCAAGGCAGAAACTCGCTCATCAGATTCCAGTTATCTTCTTGCCACCCATATGTGTGAAGACAAATAGGGTGGTCTTTAACACCGCACATATGGGTCCATGGGTGGCAAAACCTTCTGTGCTGAAAGCGTGCTAGCTGTGTGCTCCCAGCACAGTGATTGAGCAGTCAAAGACAGCTCTCGGTCTGTACTAATAAGCGGGAATGTAGGAAATTGGCTTCCAATCATGTTACAACTGTAACAATCAATCACAGTGGTCACGCCAGGGCTGGGGAGGAAAGAGTTAAAGGGTAACTCAACTTTGGTGGGGAAAAAAATCACCAAATAAAGAAAAAAATAATATAGCGTATACAATTGCAACACAAATCCTATTGTAATTGAATGTTATTAAAAATGACCTTTCCTTTTCAATCTGCAGCTGTTGTAATTTTCTGAAAATGCAATATGGCTACCTGGGGCTGTTCTGTACACAGACTGTGTACTGACCACACCCCAGAAACATAATTCCCTGCTTGTGTGATTGGCTCACCAATTTTCCCAGAAGTCTGCACTAAGATACAAGTCAGATTTCTGGTATCCCCTGCAACAAAAATGTCATTTTTGATGAGATACTCCCAATAGGAACACGTCTAAAGGGATACAGACCCAGCAGCTTTCCTCATTAGAGCTCTGCAGCTGCCACAGCTGATAGATAATTATGAAACCACTCACATTTGAACCACTCAGCACAGAGGAACAAACAATGATTTCTTCATAATAACAAAAGGAAGGAATCTGCAACAAAGTTTGTTATAATCCCTGCAATGTAAGAGATTATCCAGAGGGGAATGTTTTTTTCTCAACAAAAGTGGAGTTACGCTTTAAG
The DNA here is from genome assembly GCF_965119305.1 of Pelophylax lessonae. Lineage (NCBI taxonomy): Eukaryota > Metazoa > Chordata > Amphibia > Anura > Ranidae > Pelophylax > Pelophylax lessonae. The sequence goes on along the minus strand of NC_138772.1, from coordinate 86,053,051 downwards.
TACCTTACTGGACTTCCATTCAAGACCACTGTAGTATTTCTGGGATATGGCAGTCCTCTTTATCAAGGCGACAAACAGAACCTTAAAGTCACTTCAAATATGTCTTCTTTTCTTCAGCACTTGGGGGAGGTTAGTAGTTGACAGAAGGCAGATAACATTGTTGTATGTTTCCAGTTCAACTCACAGGACGTTACAATGATACGAAATTTCTGGCAAGAATAGTTTTCTGAACTTGCTGAAAAAGTTATTGATCTACATATATTTTGAATATAGCTTGGGTGGCAACCATGACCCCCTCCATACATACAGAGGAGAAAAGAGCCTAGAAAAAGGACAGGAAGTGTATTATTTGCAGGATCAACAGGTGAAAAAAAAAAAAAAAAAAGAGGAGGAGGAAGAAGAAAAAAGTAGGCCTGAAAAAAGAAAGCTAATACAACACCTGCATCTAAGGACTGCTAAGCTGCAATATTACAATTTTGTTCTTGGGTATAGTTATCCTTTAAAGTTCATCTCCAACAAAAACTTTCATTTTGTACAGAGTGGGAAAGAGTTAGAACGTTAGTTTAGGAATTCTTTCTATATTCCCATTGGGGAAAGCTTCGTTTGCTTCTTGTCCGGATGTGGACTTGTCACCACAATAGGAAGTGAGGCAAAATCTCCAACTGGGATTCAGCAATAAAAAGGTGACTGGGGTTCTACCAATCCCCGACTCTACTAAATAGAATAATCTTATTGCTGTATCCCCATTACTGCCTCTTCAGGTGACAAGATAGGGGTACATGGAATATTCGGTAAGCTAGCCCAAAAAGAAAAATGGTCAGTCTGCTCTGTGATTAATGTGGTGTGGGAGGCCAATCAAAGTGAGCTGTAAGGTGCATCCAGACAGTAACCACTTCAGCTCCAGCATTGTTTTTTTTGAGAGCCAATGGTCGGCTTTCTTGTAAAAGAAATCTAGTGGCTAATTAGCCGTTGATTTGCTTTTACAAGCAGCGAAAGGGGATGTCCATCTCTCTCCCTGCTGCCTTCTGCGGCTTTCTTGGGCTCTTCCCACTTGGAGACCCAAGCGACCAGCCGGTCCTTCTGCCGGCTGCCCATAAAGGTAATCAGAAACCAGAAGAGCACCATTTTTAAATAGGGAAAGCATTTGATCACACCAATCTTGCTGCGATCAAATGCTTTTAAGGGCAGAGGAGGCATCTGGGGTCTAATAGACCCCAGAGCTCTCCTTAAAGGGTACCGATATCACTGGGGATATTTACCGTATATTCCTTGTGTTAATAACAGTGATAAAAAAAATGATTTTGAAAGTGTCAAAATAATAAAATAAATAATTAAGTATATTTTTTTTAAGTGCACCCATCTCCCCGTGCTCATGCGCAATGGCAAACGCATTCCTCGGTCCAGTATGCGCACAAACCCCACATATAAGGTATCACCATGAACGTCATATCGTGGTCAGAAATTCTAGCACCAGAACTCCTGTGTAAATCTAAAGTGGTAACCCGTAAAGGCTTTTAAATATCGCTTATGGGTAGTACAATTTATCGCCGTTTGTTGCCGTTGCACAAGTGTGCACAATTTAAAGAGTGACAGGTTTCGTATTTCTATTTCCTGTGCGTAACATAATCTTTTATACTTTATGAAACAATTTGGCATTATATTGTGTTTTTGTGCATTCAAATTCAAAAGTGTATTTTTTTCCCAAAAAATTGTATTTGAAAAACCGATGCACAAATACAGTGTGACATAAAACATTGCAACACCCACCATTTTATTCTCTATGGCCTCTGCTTTAAAAAAAAAAATATAATGTTTGGGGGTTCCAAGTAATTTTCCAGCAATAAATACCGACTTATTACATGTAATCAAAAAGTGCCAGAAAAGGCCTAGTCGTAAAATGGGTAATCAGATCACCAGGCAGAGTAGGATCATGGTGTGCAAGAATGATTTTTACTCTAGAACAATTTTTTCCACAAAAAAAAAAATGTACTTCCAAATAAATACACACGACATTGGCTGAAAATACGTAGCTGCTTCATCCAGGTGTAGGGAATTTGCATGTTCATTTTATTTGATCATTTCATTATATTAGGATGGAAAAACAAACAACTGAAGAGATGGTCCAAGGAACGCTAGCTCACAAATTCCAATTCTACAGATCAGTCTTTCTTCTTTGTTATTAATGATCCATTTTAACTGGCCACACACATTACAATTTAGTATATCCTGAGGATGACTATACAATATGATTGTACAATCTACTTTAGATATACTAAAAACTATGTAGTGTACGGGCCTGCCAGACTGGATAATAACTGAATAGATTGTGTGATGATTTACACAGTCCTTAGCAGATCTTAAACAGACCATACTAATTGCAGTCTTTATCTGGCTATACACGATACAATCTGACTACACAATGCACAATCTCTTTTAGATTTGTAATAAAAGGACAACCTAAACAATATAATTAATTTATATCAAATCAGGCAGGACTTTGAACTACATAGTGGATGGTGGATCTAAAGGTAATTGTGCAAGACTGTCTAATTTATGGTCACCTTTAGGATATCCCAAGGTGCTGTCTGATATATTAGAAATGTAATAGATTATTTGGGTAGGTCATCACAATACACAGTTACTGGTATATCCAAAGGAGGTTCTACAGAAATCCTCCAATCAGAATGTCCATGGTTATCTTTGGGAGAACATACACTGGATTTTTCTCATTGATGGACATAGTCAGCAATGGGTTCCTGCGTGAGATCACGTTTTGAATTATATGCGCAAGTACAAACACCTTGGGCCTGCCCAGTTACTGGACTGTCCCTCTCATTGGAGGGGCTTCCCAAACCCAACCTCTAATTATGCTGGGACAGCCCACTTTCTGCCCTGGATCACTGTAATGAATGTCTTATTGAATTATTTATCACAAAGTAATTCAGTGAGTGGCACTGTAATCCCCGGACATCACTAAGGGCACTGCATCATCGGGACTGAGGACCAAAAGGTGGGACTGTGTGAGCAAATCCAGGACAGTTGGCATCTACAACTGTGGTCAGACATTCAACACCCACCTCACTTCTAATCCAAAAAAGCATCAGAAGGACATGGGATCAGTAGATGGTGGGAAGGGGGTCTTAGAACCCTCCTGACCCCCATTTTCTGTGAATGGAGCCCTAAATCCCAGTGGGCTCTTCTTCAGCTTCAGACTGCACACAAATGGTGTGCCCACCCTGTCTGTTTTGAGTAAAGTTGCACTCTGTTCTAGCTATACAGTAGGATATAATTTATAAAATGGCATAAAGAATATGACATATAAATGACACATGTTACAGGTAGTACATGACGATGCTGTCACAGACTGTGACTGTAATTTTTTATTCCTTGGCGTGCCACTTTTATTTTTACCCTTCGCTTAACCTTACAAGTGCGACAAAGAAAACAAGCTTTGATCAGATACTGCTGATAGCACCACATAGGGCTTATTACTGATCCTATCAAGCCCATCATGTGTGTTATTGAAAAAAATCCTGCCTTGATTCTTATATCTATTTATATGTAAATTGCAGATTTTATTGTCCACGTTAGGTAGAAAAGATTGTAGATTAATTGTGATTAAACTCTTGATAGCACAATGGGTAAGAAATTTTGTATTCCTGGGAGGAAAAGTAGAGGCATTACCATAATCTGTCATGGGGCAGGATGAGAAAATGTATCCACCTCCGGATATACACATAAAGTCTGCTCAGAGGAAAGTTTCCTATTGCTTATAACAACTGATCAGCTTCCAAAATTAATTTTCTTGCCAAAAAAAATCTTGAGTTGAAAATAAATCAAGGATCCTAACTGGTGGCTATGGGCAGTGTAGAGCCCTGCCCTAGGCTGGATAAATGTCCCTCTTGGCTCTGCTGTAGTCAGTTGAGCAGCTTTTTTTTTTTTAATTTTGGTCAGGTCTATCCCTAAGCCTGGTGGTTGATTGCTCCTGCCTGCCTGCCTACCTCTATAAAACCTTCCAGAAATAGAGTATGAGAGTTAACCACTGGGCTATGACTATTTGGTAATCACTGATAGGGAGGCCCAGATCGTGTGGCTAAGGAGAAGATACATGTTTGGGGGGAAGTGATCAGAGGTCTCCCTCTCCTGGGGCCTTTCCCTGGGAGGCAGTCTGTGTGGTAGAGAAGAGGTATTGCCGTTGGGCCTCAGCATGTACTTGGCTGCGGGCCTTGGAGGAACATTGACTTAAATAAATTTGCTGGAAGACACTGACTGTGAAAGCTCAGCTGGAGAGGGAACTCTTTCACTGAAGAGGGAAACTGGTTGGGGAGCTGTCTCTGCACATTGTGAGTAGAACTTTTCGCCTAGAGCTCCAGGAATGACAGTACTTGGAGGGTTAGGTGCCAGAGGTTGTTACAAAAATTGTGACTGCTCATACAAAGTCTCAGACTAGCTGGCTGTACCCTCTACTTCCAGTAACACTTAAAGTGGTTGTACCCCAGTTTGTAATTCCCAGGCAATCCCTTGTGTTCAATAATGCTATGTGCACCTGTGTATGGGCTTAATTTTCAAAATATCTTTCTTTACCTTTTTTCAGAGCAGCGCTCATGTGACCGACCGACATTCCCTCTCCCAATCTAACAGCTACAGCGGGAGGGGCAAAGAATCCCCCGCTGACGTCAGTCAAGAGGAGGGGAGGAGAGGAGAGGAGAAGAGAGGCGGGCAGTCACGTGAGCACCGAGCGGCACTCTGAAACAAGGAATAGAACGGCATTTTTTTAAAAATAAAGCACATTATGTTATCAAACACAAGGGGTTACCTACAAATTTCACAGTTATTTCAGCAGCCAGAGGGGAGGGGCGGGCCCTGACACAGAGCTGACAGGCAGGGAGGGGGGAGAGGAGGACAGAGGAGAGCTGCAGATGATGGAGACACGTAAACTGACCACGGTTTCAGGAATCAGCAGCTATGATAAACCGTGGTCAGTTTACAGACAGAGGGGAGGGCAGAACCAGGCAGGATCAGGCCAGGTATTTTATATGATACAAGGGGCCAAATTACACGGCAGAAGCACTGTGCTGCTGTTCATACTTTTAAGGAACAGGATCCATTGTTTTTTTAGGGTAACAAACACTTTAAGGCTGCTACAGAGGAACTTTACTTGAGAATTTGGTCTTCCGTACCTGCTGGTGTTTTGTAGTACCCTAGACCCTGATCTCTCTACCCTTCTGTGTTCAAGTACTGCAGTATATCTTCAAAAAGAAACCCCTAGACTGGCTGAGTGTTGTCAGCTCCGTAGCTGGTACCTGGGCTGGCAGCCTCTTGACAGGTAAGGATGACCTGGGCTATTTCCAGCAGCCCCTCCGGGGGCTAGCAGCACTAAAGCTGCAAGACATTTTCTCACATACATACGCCCCCTAGAGTCAAACTAACATATGGAAGTTGGAGATGAATTGAAGGTGAATAACACACTACTGAAAATGCTACTATTGCACTAAAGACCCAACTCACCCTAAAAGAGCAGTCAGATAAATTAAAGTATTACTAAACCCATGCGCCTGCATTCACTCTATCTGGTCTCCCACAGTACACAGAACATGGAAATGCAATTTCAGTTAATATAAACTGCTAAATACCTTTTCTCAACAGCAGTATATAGCAGTCTTGCATCTTCTATCAGTATATGGCCGAGCACTGGTTAAAGATTGTAGGAGGAGCTTTCATTCTCCTCTGACTGTCCTATGAGGATGCATGACAACTGACCCTCTGTCTGGACAGTGCTGATTGGTACCGTGCTGATCACATGTGCCCTCCCAAAAAAAAAAAAAACACTTTCTAGCAATACACACCAAACTGAGAATATGCAGAGTGCCTCCAAGGTTCTGTACTATCAGCAGATGGATTGGGAGCAGTAAAAGAAGGGGAGAATCAGAGAAGACAGGATCAAACAGCCTTTTTAAGCAATGCAGAGGATTAACCCCTTAGGTTCCACAGTGAGTGTAACAAGCATGCTTTTCTGCATATACAGACTGATTTTACTGTTGTTGGTTTAGTAACACTTTAAATCCAAAATAAAACTTTTATTTTTATTGTCGTGCTTTATAAGCAGTAAAAGCAACAGTAATGAGTCAGTGTTTTTTTTTTTTTTTTTTATCTATTATAGCACATGTGTCAAACACAAGGCCCAGGGCCAAATCCAGCCTTCCAGGCCATTACATGTGGCCTTCATATCCAGAACTTTTTTTCAGCCAGAATGTGGCAGAATGGTGTTCTATAGTGATGGACGAACATCAGCCGGGGCAGTTCGCGAACGCCAGCCGCAAATTTTCTCAAAAGTCTGCGAACCGTGAGTTTTTTTACAGCAAAAAATATATGTATTTTTTTCATAAATCAGCCAGAACTGACAGCAGCCGGTAAATACATTGTCTAATACATATAGGGTCCATTCACACATCTGTAAAATGGGTCCGCATCCATTCCACAATTTGGCGGAACCTTTACAGACCCATTGTTTTTCATTTCCAGTCTGAAAAATTAGGCATTGACAGGATAAAGAAGTAAGTGTCGGCCATTCCAGGCTCCAAAAATTAGCCCACATGCGTTTACCTGACAGCTAAGAACGTAGTATTCTGTGGCTGAAGGTACATTAGGCATTCACAGGATACAGAAGTAAGTGTGGCCCATTCCAGGCCCCAAACATTAGCCCACATGGGTTTACCTGACAGCTAAGTACGTAGTATTCTGTGGCTGAAGGTACATTAGGCATTCACACAGTATACAGAAGTAAGTGTCGGCCTGTATAGGCTGCAAAAATTAGCTCACATGGTTTGAACTGACTGCAAAAAACTTATTTTTTGATGGCTAGAGGTATGGTAGGTGTTCACAGTACACAGAACCGTATGTTTCGGCCTGTATAGGCTCCAAAAATTAGCTCACATGGTTTGAACTGACAGCAAAAAACTTAGTTTTTGATGGCTAGAGGTATGGTAGGTGTTCACAGTACACAGAACCGTATGTGTTGGCCTGTATAGGCTGCAAAAATTAGCTCACATGGTTTGAACTGACAGCAAAAAACTTAGTTTTTGATGGCTAGATTTATGGTAGGCGATCACAGTACACAGAACCGTAAGTGTCGGCCTGTATAGGCTCCAAAAATTAGCTCACATGGTTTGAACTGATAGCAAAGAACTTAGTATTTGGTGGCTGGAGGTACATTAGGCATTCACAGAAAAAATAATTGTCGGCCCTGAAAGGCCCCAAAAATTTGCCATTCAATGGACATGAAATGCCTTTTATGCCGCTGTATGTAGCGAAGCCAAGGACCAGGAATTGTTGTGGGTGGAGGAATTTCCATGAAACCTGGTCTACTGGTCACATGTGTTGAATTCCTCAGAGATCCATGCCTCATTCATTTTTATAAATGTGAGGTAGTCTACACTGTCATGTGCTAGGCGAATGCGCTTATCGGTCACAATCCCCCCTGCTGCGCTGAACGTGCTTTCGGACAGGACACTGGATGGGGGGCAAGCCAACATTTCCATTGCAAATTGTGCAAGCTCTGGCTAGAGATCAAGCCTGCCCACCCAGTAGTCCAGGGGTTCAGACACCTGACGGTCTAGGCGTTCCCTCATGCTGGATCCGGAATACAGCTGTCGATGGTTCGGCTGAAAGAAGGATCTCATATCTGAAGTGACCAAGACATCTTCCGACCGCCCTCTTCTTGCAGGCGCTGTTGGATTGCTACCCGCAACTGTCTCTCTGTGACTGGAAATTCCTCTGCCAGCGCACGGAAAAGCAGAATGCAGCATTTCCCGCAGCAAGGCCTGGAAGTGCTGCATTCTGACCGCCGGTGGCGGCTGGTGCTCAAAATTTTTTTTTTGGGGGGGGGGGGGCGCAAAAAGAAAAATGTAATAGGTATTGCTTCGCGGCAAAAAAATTGCATGACTTTGAGGTCATGGTACAGGCATGGCACAGGTGATGGCATAGGCATGGCACATGTGATGGTATAGGCATGGCACAGGTGATGGCATAGGCATGGCACAGGTGATGGCATAGGCATGGCACAGGTGATGGCACAGGTGATGGCATAGACATGGCACAGGTGATGGCATAGGCATGGCACAGGTGATGGCATAGACATGGCACAGGTGATGGCATAGGCATGGCACAGGTGATGGCACAGGTGATGGCATAGGCATGGCACAGGTGATGGCATAGGCATGGCACAGGTGATGGCATAGGTGATGGCATAGGCATGGCACAGGTGATGGCACAGGTGATGGCATAGGCATGGCACAGGTGATGGCATAGGCATGGCACAGGTGATGGCACAGGTGATGGCATAGGCATGGCACAGGTGATGGCATAGGCATGGCACAGGTGATGGCATAGGCATGGCACAGGTGATGGCACAGGTGATGGCATAGGGATGGCACAGGTGATGGCATAGACATGGCACAGGTGATGGCACAGGTGATGGCATAGGCATGGCACAGGTGATGGCATAGGGATGGTACAGGCCGGCTTCAATCACTTACCTTCTGACAGTGGCGGGATGGCGGGATTCCGGGAACCGACACGAGCAGCGCCGTGGACGTCCTCCTCTCCAGTCTTCTGTCTTCAGTTCCGGTCCGGGCGGCGGGAAGGAGATGGGCGGTGACGGTGCGTGACTGACGCACACACCGGCACCGCCCCCATTACGAGTCAGCGATGTCCTGGATGATGATTGGTCCAGGCTGGAGACTGGACCAATCACAGCCAGGATATCACGAAGGTGGGGTGGCGCAGCGCTATTTGCTGCGCCCAGGTTACGCCCCCAGAAGGCAGCCAATCGGCGCCTCTTCTGGGTCGTAAACCCCACCCCCCCATATCCACCAGGCCGAGCGCATAGGCCTGCAAACCCAATTTTTTTTTTTCAAAACTTTATTTTTTTGTCCTTTTTTTTTCTATTTTTTTTCTTTTTTTTTAGGGGGGCGGCGCTCCGGCGCCCCCTATGCACGGCCGCCACTGCTGACCGCCCTCTGTGATTGTGGTAACATTACCGCCATTTTGTGTTTGTACCAGGGGTCTAAGTACGTTGCCACCCAGTACTGGTCCTTGACCTTTATGCGTTTTATATGGGGGTCCCCCTTAAAACACTGCAGCATGTAGGCCCCTATTCCCACTAAACTGGAAGCGGTATAGTGGCCTGCTTCCAGCTCATCATCCAGGATAATGTTGTTCTCCTCCCCCCATCCACGGATAACACCAGGGATCCCAGAAAGGTTTAAAGCATGCTCTTCTTGCTCCTCCTCATCCCCCCCAGCACAATCCTCCTCCTCTGACTCCTCTTCAGACTCCTGCTGTTGATTTGTCTCAGATGGAGTAGCACCCCCTGGGAATTCATTCAACATTATGACTTCCTGATCTTCCTGAAAGAAGGCATAAGGTATGATGTCACTTATGGCGCCCTGGCCGTGACTGACCAGTTTGGTGATCTCATCGAATGGCCGCAGAAGTCTGCATGCATCCCGCATGAGCAGCCACTGGCGAGGTGAAAAAAACCCAAGCTCCCCAGAACCTGTCCTGCCACCGAGTTCGAACAGGTAGTCATTAACTGCACGCTTCTGCTGGAGCAGCCTATCGTGCATACGCAATGTTGAGTTCCATCACGTCGGGCAGTCACAAATAAGACGCCTGAGGGGCAGGTTGTGTCGCCGCTGAATCTCAGCAAGGCGAGCCATGGCTGTGTAAGATCTTCGGAAATGGCCCGAGATTTTCCTGGCCTGCCGCAAGACATCCTGGACCCCAGGGTATTTGGCAACGAATCGCTGCACCACCAAGTTCAGGATGTGTGCCATGCATGGCATGTGTGTTATTTTGCCCTGTTTCAGCGCGCTCAGCAGATTGGCACCGTTGTCGCACACCACTTTACCAACTGACAAATTCAGCGGTCTCAGCTACTGATCTGCCTGTAAACGCAGAGCTGAAAGGAGTGCAGGACCAGTGTGGCTCTTGGCTTCCAGGCACAACAGACACAGCACAGCATGGCAACGTCTCACCTGGCATGTGGAATAGGTTCTGGGGATCTTGGGTGGCGCAGGAGAAGAGATGGTAGCAGCCATGATAACTTGTGTGATAAACTTGGTTTATCACACAAGTTGTTAAAAAAATTGGCCAGTGAGTTTGGCACTGTGTGTATCAGACTTCACTCAGCAAAAGAGGCAATATTGTTGCAGGACACAAATACACTTGTAAAAGTATACTCAGATAGGCTCCAAAAATGTGCTCACATGGTTTGAACTGACAGCAAAGAATGTAGTATATGATGGCTAGAGGTACAGTAGGCGTTCACAGTATACACAAGTAGGTGGCGGGGTGTTTAGGCCGCAAAAATGAGCTCACATGGGTTGAACTGACAGTAAAGAGCGTAGTATATGATGGCTAGAGGTACAGTAGGCGTTCACAGTATACACAAGTAGGTGGCGGCCTCTATAGGCCGCAAAAATTAGCTCACATGGGTTGAACTGACAATAAAAAACGTAGTATATGATGGGTAGAGGTACAGTAGGCGTTCACAGTATACACAAGTTGGTGGCGGGCTGTTTAGGCCGCAAACATGAGCTCACATGGGTTGAACTGACAGCAAATTACGTAGTATATGATTTCTAGAGGTACAGTAGGCGTTCACAGTATACACAAGTAGGTGGCGGTCTGTTTAGGCCGCAAACATGAGCTCACATAGGTTGAACTGACAGCAAAGAACGTAGTATATGATGGCTAGAGGTACAGTAGGCGTTCACAGTATACACAAGTTGGTGGCGGGCTGTTTAGGCTGCAAACATGAGCTCACATGGGTTGAACTGACAGCAAAGAACGTAGTATATGATTGCTAGAGGTACAGTAGGCGTTCACTGTATACACAAGTTGGTGGCGGGCTGTTTAGGCCGCAAACATGAGCTCACATGGGTTGAACTGACAGAAAAGAACGTAGTATATGATGGCTAGAGGTACAGTAGGCGTTCACAGTATACACAAGTAGGTGGCGGCCGCTATAGGCCGCAAAAATTAGCTCACATGGGTTGAACTTACAGCAAAGAACGTAGTATATGATTGCTAGAGGTACAGTAGGCGTTCACTGTATACAAAAGTTGGTGGCGGGCTGTTTAGGCCGCAAAAATGAGCTCACATGGGTTGAACTGACAGCAAAGAACGTAGTATATGATGGCTAGAGGTACAGTAGGCGTTCACAGTATACACAAGTTGGTGGCGGGCTGTTTGAGCCGCAAAAATTAGCTCACATGGGTTGAACTGACAGCAAAGTACGTAGTATATGATTGCTAGAGGTACAGTAGGCATTCACAGTATACACAAGTAGGTGGCGGCCTCTATGGGCCGCAAAAATGAGCTTGCATGGGTTGAACTGACAGCACAGAACGTAGTATATGATGGCTAGAAGTACAGTAGGCGTTCACAGTATACACAAGTTGGTGGCGGGCTGTTTAGGCCGCAAAAATTAGCTCACATGGGTTGAACTGACAGCAAAGTACGTAGTATATGATTGCTAGAGGTACAGTAGGCGTTCACAGTATACACAAGTTGGTGGCGGGCTGTTTAGGCCGCAAACATGAGCTCACATGGGTTGAACTGACAGCAAAGAACGTAGTATATGATGGCTAGAGGTACAGTAGGCGTTCACTGTATACACAAGTTGGTGGCGGGCTGTTTAGGCCGCAAACATGAGCTCACATGGGTTGAACTGACAGTAAAGAACGTAGTATATGATGGCTAGAGGTACAGTAGACGTTCACAGTATACACAAGTAGGTGGCGGCCTCTATAGGCCGCAAAAATGAGCTCACATGGGTTGAACTGACAGCAAAGAACGTAGTATATGATGGCTAGAGGTACAGTAGGCGTTCACTGTATACACAAGTTGGTGGCGGGCTGTTTAGGCCGCAAAAATGAGCTCACATGGGTTGAACTGACAGCAAAGAACGTAGCATATGATGGCTAGAGGTACAGTAGGCGTTCACAGTATACACAAGTTGGTGGTGGGCTGTTTAGGCCGCAAAAATGAGCTCACATGGGTTGAACTGACAGCAAAGTACATAGTATATGACTGCTAGAGGTACAGTAGGCGTTCACTGTATACACAAGTTGGTGGCGGGCTGTTTAGGCCGCAAACATGAGCTCACATGGGTTGAACTGACAGCAAAGAACGTAGTATATGATTGCTAGAGGTACAGTAGGCGTTCACTGTATACACAAGTTGGTGGCGGGCTGTTTAGGCCGCAAAAATGAGCTCTCATGGGTTGAACTGACAGAAAAGAACGTAGTATATGATGGCTAGAGGTACAGTAAGCGTTCACAGTATACACAAGTTGGTGGCGGGCTGTTTAGGCCGCAAACATGAGCTCACATGGGTTGAACTGACAGTAAAGAACGTAGTATATGATGGCTAGACTTACAGTAGACGTTCACAGTATACACAAGTAGGTGGCGGCCTCTATAGGCCGCAAAAATGAGCTCACATGGGTTGAACTGACAGCAAAGAACGTAGTATATGATGGCTAGAGGTACAGTAGGCGTTCACTGTATACACAAGTTGGTGGCGGGCTGTTTAGGCCGCAAAAATGAGCTCACATGGGTTGAACTGACAGCAAAGAACGTAGTATATGATGGCTAGAGATACAGTAGGCGTTCACAGTATACACAAGTTGGTGGCGGGCTGTTTGAGCCGCAAAAATGAGCTCACATGGGTTGAACTGACAGCAAAGTACGTAGTATATGATTGCTAGAGGTACAGTAGGCATTCACAGTATACACAAGTTGGTGGCGGTCTGTTTAGGCCGCAAACATGAGCTCACATGGGTTGAACTGACAGCAAAGAACGTAGTATATGATGGCTAGAGGTACAGTAGGCGTTCACAGTATACACAAGTAGGTGGCGGCCTCTATAGGCCGCAAAAATGAGCTTGCATGGGTTGAACTGACAGCAAAGAACGTAGTATATGATGGCTAGAGGTACAGTAGGCGTTCACAGTATACACAAGTTGGTGGCGGGCTGTTTAGGCCGCAAAAATTAGCTCACATGGGTTGAACTGACAGCAAAGTACGTAGTATATGATTGCTAGAGGTACAGTAGGCGTTCACAGTATACACAAGTTGGTGGCGGGCTGTTTAGGCCGCAAACATGAGCTCACATTGGTTGGACTGACAGCAAAGAACGTAGTATATGATGGCTAGAGGTACAGTAGGCGTTCACTGTATACACAAGTTGGTGGCGGGCTGTTTAGGCCGCAAACATGAGCTCACATGGGTTGAACTGACAGCAAAGAACATAGTATATGATGGCTAGAGGTACAGTAGGCGTTCACTGTACACAGAAAAGTAAGTGTCGGCCTGTATAGGCTGCAAAAATTAGCCATTCAATGGACATGAAATGCCTTTTATGCCACTGTATTTAGCGAAGCCAAGGACAAGACAAGCCACAGAAGCCTGTCTTTTTCCAGAAAAACGTGACGACGGCATCATGGAAGGTGGAGTGTTGGACAACTGTGAGAAGACAGGAGAAGGGGGAGGAGAAGGAGAAGAGGCTGGACGGTGAGAGCATGGAGTGTGGGTTTGTGGGTTCTGACAGTTTTGCTCCCACTGGGCTTGGTGATAGAATTTAAGGTGCCTTCTTAAGGCGGTTGTCAGTAGGTGAGTGTTGGGCTTACCGCGACTTATGCGTTGACTGCAAAGGCTGCAGATGGCAACACTGGTGTCAGCAACGGACACATTAATAAAAGCCCACACTGCGGAGCCATGTGTCGGCGTCCTGGGAGCGCCAGATGTGACTGTACATGGTGTATGGCTCGCTCCTGATACATTTGCAGTCTGCTTTCTACCTCTTCTGCAATGCAAGTTCTGCCTGCCTCTCCTCCCTATCTGCCGGTCCGTCAGTCCGCCAGTTCTACAAATAATTGGCCAGTAACTGTTGTCACTGTGTGTAGCAGAGTTAACACAGAAAAAGAGGCCAAATGTTTGCAGGACTAAAATACAATCTTAGAAAAGTATACTGTTAAATAACACCTCAATTCAATATGTGGCATGGGGGGGGGGGCACAGGTTTATTACACCAGTTCTACAAATAATTGGCCAGTAACTGTTGTCACTGTGTGTAGCACTGTTTACACAGCGAGAGGCCAAAATTTTGCAGGACTAAAATACACTCTTAGAAATTTATACTGTTAAACCCCACTTCAATATGTGGCATTGGGGGGGGGGGGGGGGCATTGGTGTAGCACACCAGTTCAAAAAATTGGCCAGTGTGTTAGGCGCTGTGTGTACCAGATTTCACTCAGCAAACTAGGCAATATTGTTGAATGACACAAATACACTTGAAAAAGTTTACTCAGATAACACCCCACTTTAATATGTGGCATTGGGGGGGGAGCATTGGTGTAGCACACCAGTTCAAAAAATTGGCCAGTGAGTTAGGCGCTGTGTGTACCAGACTTCACTCAGCAAACTAGGCAATATTGTTGCATGACACAAATACACTTGAAAAAGTTTGCTCAGATAACACCCCAATTTAATATGTGCCATTGGGGGGGAGCATTGGTGTGCACACCAGTTCAAAAAATTGGCCAGTGAGTTAGGCGCTGTGTGTACCAGACTTCACTCAGCAAACTAGGCAATATTTTTGCATGACACAAATACACTTGAAAAAGCTTACTCAGAGAACACCCCACTTCAATATGTGGCATTGGGGGGGAGCATTGGTGTAGCACACCAGTTCAAAAAATTGGCCAGTGAGTATGGCGCTGTGTGTACCAGACTTCACTCAGCAAACTAGGCAATATTGTTGAATGACACAAATACACTTGAAAAAGTTTACTCAGAAAACACCCCACTTCAATATGTGGCATTGGGGGGGGGGGGGGGCAATTGGTCTATCACACCAGTTATAATACATTATAAGTGCTTTTGTCACTGTGTGTAGAGTTGCTGCAGAAACGCTCAGTCTCACCACCACACCTGTCAGTCACAATGCTGCACAGTGCACAATAATAGTACCAATCCACTATAATATGCTTTCTACAAAGTATATTATACTGTGGATTACCCCCTCCCCCCCCCCCCCCCTTTTTAGTGCACGGCACAGCAATACCAAAAAATTTGCAGCCCTTTACATGACTTTTGTGGACATTAACAGAGCAATTTGTGTGTGACTGCAGCCGATCTCTAACTGCCCCTAAAGCAACCACTGGATACCTCCCCCTATAGTAAAGAGACTGTAATAGACCCTATAACAACATTGGAGCATTTTAAAAGACTTTTGTGGACATTGACAAAGCGATTTCTGTGTGACTGCAGCCAATCTCTAACTGCCCCTAAAGCAACCACAGGATACCTGTCCCTATAGTAAAGAGACTGTAATAGACCCTAAAACGACATTGGAGCATTTTAAATGACTTTGGTGGACATTGACAAAGCGATTTGTGTGTGACTGCAGCCAATCTCTAACTGCCCCTAAAGCAACCACAGGATACCTGGCCCTATAGTAAAGAGACTGTAATGGACCCTAAAATGATATTGGAGCATTTTAAATGACTTTGGTGGACATTGACAAAGCGATTTGTGTGTGACTGCAGCCGATCTCTAACTGCCCATAAAGCAACCACAGGATACCTCTCCCTAAGCTCTAAAGATACTAGACCTATACCGAAATACCAGCCCTCAAAAGGACTTTTGTGGACATTGACAGAGCGATTTGTGACTGCAGCCGATCTATAACTGCCCCTAAAGCAACCACTGGATACCTGTCCCTAACCTGAAAAGAGACTGTAGAAGGCCTATACCGAAATACCAGCCCTGAAAAGGACTTTTGTGGATCTTCACAACGCTATATGTGTCTAGCAAACTCTCCCTGATAAGCATAGCAGACCTCTCCCTACACTGGCAAAAAGCGAAATGTGAAATGGCCACCAGATCGGGTCTATTTATAGGGTAGGGGGACTGTCCATGTGCTGGAATGTTTCAATTGGCTGTCCCGTTCCACCTGACGGCTGTGTCACGGGTCAAAGTTCTCCCCAATGTAAACAAATATGGCCGCCGCGAACGACGCCATGTGTTAGCAAATTTGGCGGGTAGCGAACAAGCAAAATTAGCCGCGAACCGACCGCCGGGCGAACCGCAAGGCCATCTCTAGTGTTCTACCACCTTCAGCTCTCTCCCTCCTCTCCCCGCTCACCACTGTCACTTTTAAACACAAAAGCCTTTAGTGTTTAGAAGGGTAACTTTCCTCTCGGCAGCTCTCAAAGATTCCCTGCCTGCCCTGCACTCTTGGTGGGGACAAGGGAGATGTAGATACAGGTGAAGTGTGGAATGGGGCATCACGTGGTAAGCTGCACTGAGATCCCCACCTGTGCCTGGGTACACAGATACCAACCAATGATCTCCCTTCAAGTGAGAGGGAGAGGCAGAGCCACCTACACTGTTGGGAGGTACAAGAGCTGGACCGGGTAGGTGAGATGCGATTAAGTTTTTTTTTGGGGGGGGGGGGGGGGGGAGATAAGTGTGAATAAAATGTCACGGTCACATTAAAGTTATTGTAAACGATCACCTTGTAAAACAACCCATTCAGTTAAAATAGAATTGAAAAGCAAAATATTTTTGCCTATTTAAAAAAAAACATTATAAATACTTTTTTCCTATTTTTATAAGTGATCACATTCCCTCTGTTCTCAGCTGCATATGAGCTGTGGGGGGGGGGGAGGGAGAAACAGCAGCACACTAAGATTCCCACTGAATGGCTGCGCAGCGGGGGCGTGTCAGGACAATTCTGATCATTGGAGGAGAGCAGGCTAAGTTCCCAGCACAGCTAGAGACCTGACCACGATGTGTTCTCCTGCTTAGTGTGGTCAGTTTTTATTAGGAAAGCTGTAGAGTGACTGGCAAGAACACCAGGGATTTTACATAAAGGAAGCAATACAAAGAGAATAGGATACAGCAGGCACATATCAGGAAAATAAAATGTTGGGGTAACAAAGGCTTTAAGGATGGATCTCAAACTGGTGGCCCTCCAGCTGTTGCAGAACAACGATTCCCATAAGGCATTGCAAGGCTGACAGTTACAAGCACGACTCCCATACGCAGAGGCATGATGGGACTTGTAGTTCCGCAACAGATGGAGGGCTGCCAGTTTGAGACCCCTGCTTTAAGGCCTCATGCACACAGGATGTTTTGCAAACTCTCCCAGAAGCCTTTCCTGTTGGCAGCAGCGTTTTGGCAGAAAAAAAACCTGACCCTTGTAAAAGTGTGTAACAAGTTTAGGTGGGTTTAGGCTCATTTACGGCTGTCAAGCGATTGGGCGTTAACCACTTAAGCCCCAGGCCTATTTGGGACACTTTTTGTTTACAAGTTAAAATCAGTATTTTTTCCTAGAAAACTACTTAGAACCCCCAAACATTATATATATTTTTTTAGAAAAGACTCTGGAGAATAAAATGGCGGTCATTGCAATATTTTTTGTCACGCGGTATTTGCGCAGCGGTCTTTAAAACGCCATTTTTGTTGGAAAAATTACGAAAAATCCCATTTTACTGCATTTAGAAAATACTAAAAACAGTAAAGTTAGCCCATTTTTTGTATATTGTGAAAGATGATGTCACGCCAAGTAAATAGATATTCAACATGTTACGGTTTAAAATTGCGCACACCCGTGGGTTGGCGACAAACTATGGTCAATAGAAATCTCAATAGGCGACGCTTTTAAAATTTTTTAAACGGTTACCAGTTTAGAGTTAGAGTGTAGCTCTTTTTTTTAAATTATTGCTCACTCTCTGGCAATCGCGGTGATACCTCACATGTGTGGTTTGAACAGCAATTTCATTTGCGGCTCGACTTCCATATGCGGTTTCTTTAGTGCGCGAGCTAACGGCGATGGGGGCGGCTAAAAAAAAAATTTTTCCCTATTTATTTTATTTCTTTTTTAACTTTATCACAGGTTTTTAAAAAAAAATAAATCTGATCACTTTTATTGCTGTCACAAGCAATGTAAACATCCCTTTTGACAGCAATATGCAGTGACAGGTACTCTTTATGGAGGGATCGAGGGTCTAAAAGACCCTATACCCCTCCACTACACTTTTATGTATTAAAAACGCTGCAAACAGCATTTTTAAATACATTCGTTTTTTTAAATTTGCCGCCTTTAGCAGCAGAGTAACCCGGACGTGACGTCATGGACGCCGCCTCCGGGTTACGTCAACGGAGACCCGATCGAAGCCGCTTCCGGCTTTGATCGGGACTCCATCCAGCCGGCGGACGTGCCTACTGGGTGCTCGGGTCTCCCGGTGGGACGGGAGACCCGGGCAAAGCCGCGGAAGGCAGGCAGGAGGGGGGGACGTCCCCTCCCGCTCGCCGGGGTAACGACCGAGCGGCTCCCTGGCCGCATCGGTCATTACCATAGGAAAGCCGACTGCCAGCTCTAAACAACGGTACCGGGGTGATGTCTCTAGCTAGAGGCATCACCCTGGTATAACACCGCAAAGTTTGCCGACGTAGCCCTACGTCACTTTGTGGTAAGTGGTTAATTCATTTAATTGGCCATAATAATAGTTTATTTTTGTCATTGAATTGAATTAACGCTCAAGCACTAAACGCTCCTAGCTCTAACACGCATTTATACATGTCTACAAGCGTCAAGTGTTTTTTCTGCCAAGCCTCTGATGCTCCTGGACACACTGGCAGTGATTTTTTTCTGCCACTGAATTCTGCTAAAAGCTTATGTGTGCATGGATATATAGGCTAACATGGAGGGGAGTTTAGAAGCGGGGGGGGGGGGAGCCTGACGCCCCTAGAAGCAGCTGCAGAAACATCCTGTGTGCATAAGGCTTAAACAGTACTTTAAGATAAACACTGTACTAATAAGCCAAAATATGCGCTCACGGAACATACATCATACTTTACCTTTAAGGAAATGAAATCTGATTGGTTGCTTT
Organism: Pelophylax lessonae; assembly: GCF_965119305.1. Lineage (NCBI taxonomy): Eukaryota > Metazoa > Chordata > Amphibia > Anura > Ranidae > Pelophylax > Pelophylax lessonae. The sequence continues at coordinate 86,034,084 of NC_138772.1, read as the reverse complement.
CATAATAAAGGGGGATACCTTAACACAAGATACATGAAGGAGGGTCAATTCATACCTATGCATGTGGCTTACCAATCAATATGCATGCAAAGTGTGGTTGGCCCTAATGATAATGCAGCAAAATGTTAAACAGTTACTTGCAGTGTTTTTCATTTCCATAAGTTATTTTTTATTGACATTCAATGTGACTTTGAACTTGATAAGGAATTTGGCTCCTCCAGGAGGGGTCAATTCCCTATAACAGCCCCTCTGTATTTCCCTTTTTGTTAAATATATATATATATATATATATATATATATATTTATTTATTTTCAATATACAATTTTTAATTAAAAATGTACTGTATATAGGATACAAAAAAACAAGTTAACCATAAACATCTGCAGTTTGTTGCGTATCAAAGCATATACAGTAGTTATAACATGTCTCAAATCACCGTAAGGGTACACAAAAGAAAAAAAAAATGAAGTACTGTGCAACATGGGCAGAAATGGTGATCATAGATCAACAGTGTCATAGGTAGAAATGGTGGTTAAAGGCCAACCCAACAGAAAAGGGGGGCCATATTGGTCAAAATAGGTATCCGTGAACCGTAGGATGCAAACCCGTACTTCCCCTATATAACCTTTAATGTAGCTGCTAGGCGAGGGAGTAAAGGCAAATCCGTTTAGTGACAGCTCTGAGTTTGTTGGAGCTGTTGATATCATATCCTTGATGGTGGCTTCCAGCAATAGTCTCAGGGCTTTTGGATGTCTACACAATGGAGGCTTTTCTAGGTACATACCATGCATAAAACCAATTGGATGGATGGGTGTGGGGGTGTATATATATATTATGGGACAATTGCTGCTGAAATGGATAGACAGGATCTCTTCAAAGTCACAGTGAGTTCCACTGTGTATGGGCTGAGTGTAAGAAGCTGGATTCTACGAATAAACAGAATTATCCTGTCTGAGGAATAGAGGGAATACACTGGGATATACAGTTGTGTTCAAAATTATTCAACCCCCACTGAAATTGATTGTTTTGGCCAGTTTGACATTGATTTTGATCATTCAGTCATCCTGCTTACAATTAAATCAAAGAGGCACATGTAGGTCAGACAAATATAACATAACATTTATAATGATATAACCACAAATGTCTTTTCTGTGCTCACATCATTATCAGTTTTATTCAACCCCCAAGTGACATTCAATCTTAGTACTTAGTACAACATCCTTTTACAGTTATAACAGCTTTTAAACGTGAAGCATAGCTTGTCACAAGTGTCTTGTAGTGATCTACGGGTATCTTCGCCCATTCGTCATGTGCAAAAGCCTCCAGTTCAGTCACATTCTTAGGCGTGTGCACTGCAACTGCTTTCTTTAAGTCTCACCAGAGGTTCTCAATCGGATTTAAGTCTGGTAAATGTGATGGCCACTCCAAAATGTTCCAGCCTTTAATCTGCAACCATGCTCTAGTGGACTTGGAGGTATGCTTGGGATCATTGTCCTGTTGAAAGGTCCAACGTCTCCCAAGCCTCAGGTTTGTGACGGACTGCATCACATTGTCATCCAATATCTCCTGGTACTGAAGAGAATTCATGGTACCTTGCACACGCTGAAGCTTCCCTGTACCTGCAGAAGCAAAACAGCCCCAAAGCATGATTGACCCCCCGCCATGCTTCACAGTATGCAAGGTGTTATTTCTTCATAGGCCTTGTTCTTCCTCCTCCAAACATAGCATTGATCCATGGGCCCAAACAGTTCTAATTTTGTTTCATCAGTCCACAGAACACTATCCCAAAACTTCTGTGGTTTGTCCACATGACTTTTGGCATACTGCAGTCGACTCTTCTTATTCTTTGGAGACAGCAAGGGGGTGCGCCTGGGAGTTCTGGCATGGAGGCCTTCATTACGCAGTGTGCGCCGTATTGTCTGAGCAGAAACTTCAGTACCCACATCTGACAAATCTTTTCTCAGTTCCTCAGCAGTCACACGGGGACTTTTCTCCACTCTTCGCTTCAGATAGCGCACAGCAATCAAAGTCAGCATCTTCTTTCTGCCACGACCAGGTAGCGTTTCAACAGTGCCCTTTGCCTTGAATTTGCGAATGATGCTTCCTATGGTGTCTCTTGGTATGTTTAACATCTTTGCAATCTTCTTATATGTCCTTCCTGTGAAGAGTAATCACCTCTTCTCTTGTCTTCCTGGACCATTCTCTTGACTTCACCATGTTTGTAACCACACCAGTAAATGTCTAGAAGGAGCTGAGTATCACAGTCATTTTAAAGCTGCCTAGTTGGTGCTTATTAGGCTTTATTGCTGCTCCCTGACATCCACAGGTGTTTTCAATACCTGATTGAAAACACTTCAATGAACCTCTGTTCTTCAGAGTGGTAGTCTTTAAGGGGTTGAATAATTATGTCAATGAAGAATTCACAAAATAAACATTTACTACTGTATTACAAAACCAATTGATGTCATTTTAGTTGCATATGGTTCTTTAAGAAGTCCTTGTAGGATTTCATTCTGAATACAATTACAAATGTACACTAAATTCCCTAAAACCCTTTACAGCATTGGGGGTTGAATAATTTTGAACACAACTGTAAGTCTACTATACTTACTTTTGATATATAGATGTCTAGTCAGCAAACCAATACTAAAGTAAACAAGGCATTTTATTGGCTTTCAGTGGACAGTGTGGGGAATTGATGTAACGTGTACAGGTATGATGAATTCAGCCATTTCAGCTCTTTTTTGATTCTCCTGAATATTTCCATATAGATCTGTGAGAGCTGCAGAGAACGGTGTAATTCAAGAGTCCAGGTAATTGTGATTCATAAATTCTACGATTATCTGCAGACTGGACACATCTGCATACATGGGTTGAGAACAATTTAAAACATTTGCAGTTTGCTGATTCATCTGGTTTTTAACCCAATTTGCTCACCAGGAAATATCAGTTGGGTTTGTTAGCTCCCTGGTTGTAGTGTTCTGTACTAGCTTTCGTGGTTCTGAGCCTTCTCCAAAATACTAATTTCCATGGACCTCAGGCATGGTCATGGCCCAGTAGGACATAACAGGGCCACCATGCAGTGGAAAAAGTTTTGCTACATTTTAATCCAAAATATGTAAAAAACACAATCTAAAATCATGATATCCAAAACCCTCCACCAAATAAGATAACATTCTCACTGGTGACCCCACCACAAGTCTAGCCCAGTGTCACATCTCTCTTCATATTCCTCATTAGTGAGACCCATAACCTCTGTTCTATTCTATTCTGTTGTGGGTTGTCACCCTTGTTTACTCACCCCTCCTCTCTTTATCTCCATTACATAGAAGGGAGTTTATTTTGTAGCTCACAGAAGATATCTGATAACATGGAATGAGTTTTCAAGCGGTTGTAAAGGCAGTTTTGTTTGCTGCCCCTATAGTAAGCAGCTTGCAATGGGGACAGACATACAGGCTCACTCCCGAGCCGGGCTGTCTGAGGCAATAGACACACGAGCAAGGCTCCGCCCCCGCCCCCTACTCCTTCCTTACATGATATGACTGACAGCGCTCAGTAAAGCTTGTGAGAGAAGAAAGAGGGGAGAGAATAACTGCATGTTACATGTTTTGCTGTGTTATGGTATGAAAGAAGAAAATGGTCGCACACCACCACGGAATCCAATGAAGAAAAGTTCTTTATTCACATAAGTTAAGTGGTACAAGGTACAGCAGGGTAGGACAGTAGACGAGATTCACACGACTGCTACGTGCTTGTTCACTACCGTTCCGTGGTGATGTGCGACCATTTTCTTCTTTCATGCTTCTCCTGGTGGCGAGCCGAGGTTCAGCACCCACCTTGAATCGTGGACTTAGGTAATATGCATTGTGAAGCACGGTAAGCCCTCAAGGACAAGAAAACTACAATATATGATTTTTTTAATTCATGGGTATACAATGCAGAGATCCTTCATTAAAGTGTATGCATAGCTCAAACCTTTTTTTTTTTTAAGTTTTGGATAGTGGAGAAGGTTTAACCCCCACTTAACCCCTGAGTAATTTTTTTGCTGTCTTTGTACCATTGGGAAATGTTGATGCATGAAGATACAACAAAAAGTTAGAGAAAGGCTTGCAAAGTGAGAGGAATTCCCATCGATTTCTGGTACAGGTGTCCCCATTGGAAGATTTGCCCTTACTTCTTATTTTGGAGACAACTGTAAAATTTTGGATTTTGTCCCACTTTTTTTTTTATCTCGGTGGCAATGGTCACCAGTAAAAATAGAGGGGTGAAATATTGCATACACTAACACCAATGCTGGCTAATATTGCAGGCACTAACAACATTGCTGCGGGTGATTATTACAGACACTAACCCCACTGATAAGGGCTATTATTGCATTCCCTAGCTCCAATGCACAGGGGTTATTATTGCTGACACTGACACCAATGCTGAGGGTTATTTTTGCAGCTACTTGGACCAACGCTGAAGGTTATCATTGTGGCCACTGACACCAACGCTGAGGGCTATTATTGCTGCCGTTGGCACCAACACTTAGTGTTATTTTTGCGGCCTCTTGTACCAACGCTGAGGGTTATTATTGAAGCCACTGGCACCAATGCTGAGGGTTATTATTGCAGCCACTAGCACCAATGCTGAGGGTTATTATTGCGGCCGCTAGCACCAATGCTGAGGGTTATTATTGCGGCCGCTAGCACCAATGCTGAGGTTATTATTGCTGCCACTGGCACCAATGCTGAGGGTTATTATTGCAGCCACTAGCACCAGTGCTGAGGGTTATTATTGTGGCTTCAAACACCAATGCTGAGGGTTATTATTGCGGCCACTGGTACCAACACTAAGGGTTTTTAATTGCGGCCGCTGACACCAATGCTGAGAGTTATTATTGCAGCCACTGAGACCAATGCTGAGGGTTATTATTACAGCCGCTGACACCAATGCTGAGAGTTATTATTGCAGCCACTGAGACCAATGCTGAGGGTTATTATTACAGCCGCTGACACCAATGCTGAGTGTTATTAATGCAGCCATTGACACCATCGCTAAGGGTTATTATTGCAGCCGCTGACACCAAAGCTAAGGGTTATTATTGTGGCCCCTAGCCCTTATGATTAGATTTATTTATCTCCTAATTTCTCTTCACTGTGTGTTGCAGTACATTGCAAGAAATGGAGCAGAACTGAAAGTGCAGTGCCTTACAGGCCATTAAATTTGAATGGGCAGCATAACTTGACGCAATTCACCTCCTCATTAGAAAATATGCTATTGTAGGGCCCTCTTGGAGTGTTGTGGACCACACCTAAAGTGGTTGTTAAGCCACTGAGTCTTCTTGCTACAATCTCCTCTGTTATATTAAATTATGTGCCCCAGTGTATGTGTTTTTTTTAAATAAGCCACTGTATACCTTATTTTATAACGGCTGCTTGGCGCTCCCGCCAAGCCCGCCCACCTCTCTCTTCTCTCGATCTGACAGCTACAGTGGGAGTGGCTGAGAATTCAGATATCAGATAGGAGGCGAAGAGGAGAAAGGCAGCTGGTCGGGTGAGCACCGAACGGCGCTATAAAATAAGGTATACAGCGCCTTTTTTTAATTTTAAAAACGCATACATTGGGCACATCATTTAATATAACAGAGGAGATTGTAGTAAGAAGACTCAGTTATGATAGCAGCAGCAGGAGGGGAGGGGAGGGCTGAGGAGTGGATCGGAGCTGACAGGCAGGAAGGGGAGGGAGAGGAGGTCAGAAGAGAGACAGCAGGATGATGGAGAGGAGGGCAGAACCAGACAGGATCAGCCAGGTATTTTATATGATACAGGGGGCCAAATAACACAGCACTGTTCTGTTATAACTGTGCTGTTATTCATGCTTTAAAGCAACAGGATCCACTTCTTTTTTTTTTTTTTTTTTTTTGGGTTACAACCACTTTAGGGCCAATATAATTTTAAAGTTGATGCTACTTTTAGCAATTCATTCATAGATTTTTATAGCTCTATTTAGCTACTAATATATGCTGTGTACCTCTAGCCATACAAATTGCACATTTTGCTGTTTCTCAGCTGTGCTTATAACCCTGATTACCCAAGCAGTACACTAAACACCCTAATGGCTCTTTGGTACTCTTGCCAAGACAGGTGACTTCCAAGGTGGCTAAGAAGAAGCGCGATTGTCACTTTGCAACTTCATTCCATTAAGCTAATTGTATTTAATGTAATCTAATTTGCAAACGAGCAAGGATTTGAAGAGTCTTCTCTGTCTTCTGTCTTCTAGAAAATTAGTTTCTGCACAGCTAATCCAGTATTACATTTCCCCAAGTATAAAACTGCATCTTTGACATATTTTTTCTTTTAATTCAGATTTTTTTTTCTTTTTTCAATCCTGTCTCATCAATTGGCAATCCTGGACTTGAGCCTGTTTATCTGAAGCAGGCTTCTTTCAGGAAAGGGCAACGACGGGTAATCTTGGATTAACAGTGCAATGGTTATTTGCAGTAACCCTAAAGGAGAATTATCACCTTTTTTTTTTTACAAGTCATGTTAATTAAATAGAACATGTTAAGAAAATTACCATGACGTGTCCTTGGGACACAAATGAAGGATATTCTGAATGCATTTATATTTTCTCTTTGCATACATTAACCTATATAATTCATCCTGCTATTTGCATTTAAAGGAAAATAATCATGAATTTACACAGTAGTGAGTTTGTTTTGGTAATGGGCCTTTTACCTTAAAATATTCTGACATGGTTTTCAAACTTAACATGCTTATATCTGTCAAAATAATATACAGTATCACCAGAAGGATGTACGTGGAGATCAGTGAATGAATCCACCAAAATCAACAAACAATTTCAAACAAGAACAAAGAGCTAGAATGTTCCACAGTCAACTAGGGGCATGTCACTGATCAGGATATGGGGGATCTTGCTGGATTCAGAAGGCTCCTGGCCACTCAGCAAATAGAAGGTAAAGAGAATTGCTCCCTGCCCGTTGGTTTTTTACTGGTCTGCTGAGGTTCCACTAAAAATGACCTTTTCTCCAGTGGTTTATTCTTGGAAACACCTTGGGTTAGCATGGGGAGCACCAAGGGAGCATTGAGAAATTTTCTGGGCATTTTGTATGTAGCACCCTACAAGGTAGGTGCTAGGTAAAGTATTGTCTGCTTATCGGCAGGGGCATGATTTTCAGCTGGTCTGTCATAGTTCCTAGGTGTGGCTATTGAGACTGGGGAGTCTCCCCACTGTGCTCAATGAGGGCTTTCTCATTGGGCAGTGGAGAAAACCCAGCCAATGGCTCACCCAGGCTTGTATATACCCCAGAAAGGCAGATTCTGCCGCACAGCATTCTGGGTGTGGGTATAAGTTTGAGGGAAGCACATGACGCAGCGTCTTTGGTGGGAAGCAGAGTCCCAGGAGGGAGAGCACGGCTGTCTCTCCTCCTGCACAAGAGGAATCGGGTGTCCCAGGCGGCTAGCCTGAGGGGACAGAGGGCTGAGCTGAGCTGCAGAGAGGATCCGGTGTTCAGAGGACCAGCGGAGCTGAGAGGGGTCGAGTTTCAGGAAAGCATTCCCAGTTGTGAGTACTGCAAACTGCCCCTGGGAGTCTGCCTAGTGAGAGTGGACCACTCCGGAGAAGGTTAGATGGATTCGGGAGCTAGCTAGCCGATGCAGGAGCAAAAGGAAAGGGGGTACCAGTGTTGAACCTGAAGAGTAAAAGGGGGTGCCAGTGTGGACCCTGAAGAGTAGAGAAGGTGCCAGCGGTTAGGCCCTGAAGTGTTAAGTGTACAGCGTGCAGTGTACAGTAGAGTAAAAGGGGTGCCAGCGGTTGGGCCCTGAAGTGTTAAGTGTACAGCATGCAGTGTACAGTGTTGAGAGTTGCAGCAGAAGCAGTTTACAAAGGCTACCTCAGTCAGAAAGGACTGGAGGGAGCAGTGCTAGACTTTTGAGCTAACCAGAAGTGTCAGAAGTTAAACTCAAGTTCAGAGACAGCTAGTCAGATTCACAAGCACCAACGGGCGTTGACCGGCATTCAGCCAACGTCAAGGCAGCGTCAGTAGGCATTTTTCTTCAAGAGTCCCAATTTGTACCTAGTTGAGCCAGAGAAGTATCTCACTCATTCCCTTCTCCCATCCACATACAAAATAAACAAAACAAAGATGCCGGACTGTTCTTTGACTCAGATCTCACACTTGGGTATTCAGCTTAAATGTGCTGCTGGTGTTTCCGGTGACCATGGCAGACCCACATCAGGCCCAATGCCTGGAAATATTGCTGCATGTAAGATTTGATGCTGTGTGTGAGTTGTGAAGAATATGAAGAGTTCACTAACAGCCTGGTTATAGTAACTTATGACCAACCATTGTGTGCTCTCCCATAGGCACACTTGCGAGTATTTGCACATGTATGGAGGTGGGACCAGGGGCCAAGGTACCCACTACTTCGGAGAAATCCCAAACACAGTCCAGGAAATTTCATAGATTCTTGTTTATTGTAATACAATTAACAGAAGTCGAAGAAAGTTGTTGTTTTAGGCACTGGTATCACTGATCTAAGTAACACACTGTGGGTGTCATACAGTTGTGAGATAACAGTCATTAATGGCACAATGTTGCAGAGGTAGTATAATGAGTAAAGTAGAGTATTGCATCAGCAGATAACTCACAGTGGCTCAGTTTAGCAGCAGTATTACACTAAGCAGTGGCACTGTTCTAGGCAAGGCCTGCCTTTACCAAGCCAGCTTCTGTAAGACGGGTGGCTGACTAAATATCCAAATAGCATCTCTATGTGCTGTATAGGGGTCTTCTAACAGCTGCTCCAGTCACCAGAAAACCAGAGTTGTCCCTGCACTATCCCTTTTTAAATGGGAACCCTCCCTCCACTGAGGCTTTCCCAAACAAGCTGGATATCTGTCCCTGATCTAACCACTCTACTCCAAGCACACCAAATCAGCTGGGCACCATTATTGAAAAGGGCTGCCCCGTGCAAGATGGCCACCGCAGATGGCCACTCCAGTGTTCAATCAGACAGCTGCTTCCCCTGAGACACCTACAGAGCCACAGGAAGAGAAATGTTCCTCTAAGCCTCCACTCCATCTGTACAACAACTAGATGGAGAGCAAACTGCCCCTGCCTACATGTATAGTTTAAATAAAATAGCAGATCCACATCCCATTAAAGAAAGCATCACACCACAAGGCTATATATCTTCTACCACAAATCTTTAAGGGGCCAACTCACACCTATATTTAACACAAACTCCACACCCAAAATGATGATTGATTGGTGATGATTCAACCAGGTTGTTTTTCTTATATCAGTCAGGTGCATAAATACTGCAAATACGGTTGCGTTTTTCAAAATAAGTATCCTGGTGTGTTAGCTTTGTGAATTGAGCCTAATGCCAGATTTAATGCTGTATGTGACCCCATATAAGATTCCACCTCACTTCTTGTTTTTGTGACACCAGGATTTTAGAGCAGATATCACAGGAACAGGATGACACAGACAGCAGTAAAACTTGACTGGTGTTCTAAAGGTTATGTCACGTACCTGGTCCTGAAGCCGAAATGCCGAGAGGGCTCTCCTTGCGGCTGAGTGCTTGGTGTCCCTGAAGGTGGTAACAGGAAGCACGAAGCCCAAAGTAGCAGGGATTGCCAGCTGTGCCCCAGATGAGGGTTGATGGTAGGAATATATCTCTGCAGGTGAACACCAGAGGAGGTGAGCACTAGGACCCAGGAGTGCTGTGGTAGTTGCAGACTGCACACGGCTGGAAGTAGTTTGTAATGGAGAGTGCAGCTGGCAGGATCAACAGGTAAGTACTGGAAGCAGGTTCTGCAGGCTGGGTACAGCAGGTGGGCACCAAGGCAGATCACAGCAGACAAGGCACAGCCAAAGGCGTAGTCGGGGACAGAAGCAGAGGTCAGTAAGCCAGAGGTCAGCAGATCAGATAGCAGAGTCGTGGTTAGGCAAGCCGGGGTCATACACAGGGCAGATGACAAGAGAAGATCCGTGAACAATCCGAGGTCAGAGCTGGGAGCGAGACAAGAGGAATCCAAGAACAAGCCGGGTTGTCAACAGGTGATCAGAAGCAGCAACAAACACAGGAAGCAGGAAACAGGAAGCTGAAGACCAGTCAGCAATGTTCATGTGCCACAGATATCCTTTTAAAGGCCAGAGGGTGCTGGGATTGGACATCCACTTTGTGGGCCAGCACGCACACGTCTTCGCCCTAGCGGACGTGCGTTTGCAATACGTGCGTGCGTATTCATGCGGCTAGTTCCCTGACAGTGCCCCCCCCTTATGGGCAGCCTCCGGATGCCCAAACGTGACACCTTCTCAGGGTTTCTGTTGAAGAATTCTTGCAGTAACCTGGGGGCATGAATATTTACCTCAGGCTCCCATGAATTTTCTTCAGGTGGATATCCCTTCCACTTAACAAGATACTGAATGTGTCTTCCTCGCTTTCTGCAATCCAGTATTGCTTCCACCTCAAATTCAGTTTCCTCGCCAATAGTAATTGGAGGTGGCGGTGGGTTCTCCCTTCCTGGGAAACGATCTGGAACAGCAGGTTTAAGAAGAGACACATGGAAGACTGGGTGAATTTTGTAAGATTGCGGAAGAGAAAGTTCGAAAGCCACAGGATTGATGATTCTTTTAATTCCGAAAGGTCCGATGAACCTTGGTCCCAGCTTACGAGAAGGACAGGGGAGTTTTAGGTTGGCCGTAGACAGCCACACTCTGTCACCAACCTTGAAGGCCGGGTTCTCCCTTCTCTTCTTATCATAATTCCTTTTATAGTCATCCTGGGCCTTTTGTATTGCCTCCTGCAGGGTCTGGTAATTCGTAAAGATGGAGGTTAATCTATCTTGTACTGCGGGCACATCAGTTTCTGGCAGAGAATCTGGAAAAAAGCATGGATGAAAGCCATAGTTAGCCCAGAATGGGGTTTGGTTGGTGGCCGCGTGCACTGAGTTATTGTAGGCAAATTCAGCACAGGGGAGCAGAGATACCCAGTTGTCCTGTGAAAAGGTGGAGAAACACCGAAGATACTGCTCTAAGGTCTGGTTGGTCCTCTCTGTCTGACCATTGCTTTGTGGGTGGTAGGCTGAGGACAAGCAGACATCAATATTTAAAGCTTTGCAAAGGGTTCTCCAGAATTTGGAGGTAAATTGCACACCTCTGTCTGATACAATGCTTTTGGGCAAGCCGTGAAGTCTCACTACTTCTTTAATAAAAGCCTGAGCCGTGTCTGTGGCTGAAGGTGTGCCCACCATAGGCACAAAATGCGACATCTTAGATAATCGATCAATGACTACAAAGATGGATGTGAATCCCTCAGCCGGAGGCAGGTCCACTATAAAGTCCATTGACAACATCTTCCAGGGCAAATCAGGAATTGGTAACGGCCTTAGCAGGCCCCAGGCTCTGGTGTTACTTCCCTTAAGATGATGGGCCCAGGATTGAGGTTCTTCTGTCAGCAAGGAGATGATGAAACCGACTTTAACAGTTTCAAGGGAGAAAGTCCGTGGCTGCAGAGCTAGGTATAACTGACAAGCATTTTTAAACGCTCTGAATTTTCTTCGGTCCCCAGAGAAACGTTCGGGTATGGGGACCCTTGGTTCAGGTGGAGGTACCACTACTGTGGGTATGACAGCGGTGCGTTCAAAAACAGCAGAGGCTGGAGCAGAGACCTCATGTGCGGTATTCTGGCAAGCAGAAAAGGACGTAGAGGGTATGCTGTGCAGGCGACCTTCTAGTTGCATATAGCCTTCTTGTAAATTCTGTACGGCTTGTGTGAGGGCTGTAACTTGTTGGCACAAAGCCTCTAGCGGAGACGCACCTCTGTCGGCTTCAGACATTTTATGGCTGACTGGTACTGTCACGTGCCTGGTCCTGAAGCCGAAATGCCGAGAGGGCTCTCCTTGCGGCTGAGTGCTTGGTGTCCCTGAAGGTGGTAACAGGAAGCACGAAGCCCAAAGTAGCAGGGATTGCCAGCTGTGCCCCAGATGAGGGTTGATGGTAGGAATATATCTCTGCAGGTGAACACCAGAGGAGGTGAGCACTAGGACCCAGGAGTGCTGTGGTAGTTGCAGACTGCACACGGCTGGAAGTAGTTTGTAATGGAGAGTGCAGCTGGCAGGATCAACAGGTAAGTACTGGAAGCAGGTTCTGCAGGCTGGGTACAGCAGGTGGGCACCAAGGCAGATCACAGCAGACAAGGCACAGCCAAAGGCGTAGTCGGGGACAGAAGCAGAGGTCAGTAAGCCAGAGGTCAGCAGATCAGATAGCAGAGTCGTGGTTAGGCAAGCCGGGGTCATACACAGGGCAGATGACAAGAGAAGATCCGTGAACAATCCGAGGTCAGAGCTGGGAGCGAGACAAGAGGAATCCAAGAACAAGCCGGGTTGTCAACAGGTGATCAGAAGCAGCAACAAACACAGGAAGCAGGAAACAGGAAGCTGAAGACCAGTCAGCAATGTTCATGTGCCACAGATATCCTTTTAAAGGCCAGAGGGTGCTGGGATTGGACATCCACTTTGTGGGCCAGCACGCACACGTCTTCGCCCTAGCGGACGTGCGTTTGCAATACGTGCGTGCGTATTCATGCGGCTAGTTCCCTGACAGGTTACTTCTGTATAATCGTTTCTGTGTCCCCATTGTGGTGATTTTTTTTCTCATTTCCTATTCTGACTCTATTATAATTAAGAGAAAGTGAGGAAAGTAAGCTGGCCAAGTACTGTTAATTTGTTTTGTTTTCTTTGTCATTTAGTCAGCAGGCTGACTGAAAAAATCCTCAACAGATTCCTCCATCCACACAAAAGAGGTGGATGGAAGATTTCCCCTGGGCTGAGGCATTGTACTCTGACAGTGGAGCATGTAGCTGTCAGAATAGACTTAGTTGCAGCTGATGATCAATCAAAAATTTTCTAAAATGTCTCTTTGACAGAATTGTTGACACAATCGACTTCTGTCAAGTGGAAGGAGGGGTCACCACACACTGATCGAAACTTAGCTGGTCCCTGGTGTCCCAGGTGAACTTTGATCAATGCATGGCCAGCTTTACACCGAAGATACAGACAGGAGTAAAAGACCATCGAACGTTCTGGCCATTCCCCACTTATCCAAAACAAAATAAGAGGTTTGGTTTTAGGTGTGTTTTAACTTGTATGTTGAAGTTTGCTTCCACAAGGAATAGTTTGTACTTTTCCTCTTGGAACATTATATTTGTTATTGATGATCTTCCTCTTGGCAGTTATGTGGTTTGCTGCTAAGACATTCCTTAGATTCCATCCTAGACACAAGTACAATGTGGATTTATGTACCAAGCCCTGACTGCAGGTATCTCTATGGGGAGTCATTATACGGAGAATGTGCATAGCCAAGTAACAAGATGCAACACCATGAAAGATGAATCTACCTCCAGCATTTAAGATTAATACACAGCATTTAGAAAACGCCAAGGCTCAGCACAGCAGAAAAAGTAAAAGGTCACAAATTATATATGGAGCATAATGAGGTAAACACAGGCCTCTCCATGACTGCCTACAATCTACAATAACGAGTCGGCTTCTCTAGTAAGTAAGAACATTTTAAATGTAACTCCACTTTTATTACAGTGGTAATATAATATTTGTGCATTATAGTTACATAGTTTGTCAGGTTGAAAAATGACCAGCTAGATCAATCAATAAATAAAAATAAATAGAAAATAGAAATCTCCATATACAGAACTATTTACCCACAGTTAATCCAGAGGAAGGCAGAAATTTTTAAAAAATACTACGCTCTACTGAAGTCAGAACTGTGCAGGACAGGGCTGCTGTTAGAAATCGCGGGGCCCCGTACAGACTACCTTGCAGGGCCCCCCCAAGAAAATATTAAAGATATATTTAGCTAAAATTACAACAAAATCACTGTTATCAGACACAAATATAACATAACTCGCATAATTCCTGCTAAATCTAAAAAAAAAAAAAACTATGTTAAATAAAAAAGAAGATGAGATGAGAAAAATATACAGGCTGGGCAGTTGGAGCTCAGTGATCAGAGAGACAGAGAGAGAGAAACAAAGTTACAATTTACAAATAAACTCCTGAGCAGAGATAACATTAGAGCCAGTGCTGGGAGGGGGGCCCACACAAGGGAGGGGGATTAGTGAGGGACAACTGTCTCTTTCTCAACAGATAAAAGCTGATAGCAGGGAGAGGGACAGATCAGATTCAGGTGCTGGAGGAAAATTTCTGTATTTGTTGTCCATCACTAATCCCCCTCTCTGTGTGGGCCCCCCTGTGTGCTCGGGCCCCCTACAAGAGGGCTGGTGGTCCCCCCCTATCAGTGGCCCTGGTGCATGATGGATCCCAGATGAGTTACTAAGAGTTACTGCACTGAAGAAGAACTCTTTATTAAAAGGAATAATCTGAATTAAAAAATGGGTGCCATAAAACATTTAAAATGTTAAAGGAGTCATAAAGGCAGGAAGGTTGTCCCACGGCTGTCAAACAAAGTAAGTCAGTGAGCCAATCAGGAATGTTTGGATACACGGAGCTGCAGCTCAGGCTCGGGGGCCCCCATAGCAAGCTGCTTGCTATGGGGGCACTCGATAGGAGGGAGGGGCCAGGAGCAGTGAAGAGGGACCAGAGAAGAGGAGGATCCAGGCTGCCCTGTGCAAAACCAACTGCACAGAGGAGGTAAGTATAACATGTTTGTTATTTAAAAAAAAAAAAACAAGACTGTGCAATCACTTTATAGTATATCTAAGCCCTCGTTTACACTGAACTCGGGTTTCTAACTTACAAGTTCAGCTGAACTCACACAATTTAAAAACCTGCATTTCATTGCGAGTTCGGGGCAGTTCAAAAGACATTTGTCTGGGTTCATGCACAGATGTCTATTGAAATCGCCCTCAAAGTCACCAAAAGTAGTGCGGAAACTACTTTTGGAAATCGGATCGGCGCCGCAAAGTTGGCATAACACCGATTGGGACAGAGCTGTTTCCAGCAATAGGCTGTAATTTGGCATGGGATTTGACTTGTCAAATCACACCGATGTGAATGGGGGCTGAAGCCAACATTTATTTTTCATTTTGGATAGAGTAAGGGAAGATTAAAACTGTTGTTTGTTTGCCATCTGTGTCTCATAAGGCAGATTTCCCTTCACTTCCTGACCTGTAGACTTGACAGAGAGTGTGAGAATATCAATGTGAGAAAAATTCTCTGCTTGGACTGCGATCATTGGAACAAGTGTCCCTTTTTGAAGATTTTCCTTCTATTCCTGCTCTGGTGGCAACTCAAAATTGGATTTAACCACACTTTCATTACAGCATTCAATGGTGATAAGGACAAAATAGAATAATACGGTCACAGATAGAAATAAAGACCTGATAGAGGTTCTAACCAATCAATACTCTATCCAAATCTTAAAAAATAGCATTGGCTGTAGTTAAGCTTTAAATGTCCCTAAGCAGTACCCTGAAAATGTACATTTTGTTTTGATTTCCTATTGAAATATAGCCATGCATTTCCTAGTAAGTGAGTGTACCTAGGCACGCCTGTGCTTGCAGGCTCATAGCTAGATATCTGTTTTGTCAGACCGAAGGCACTGCTGCTTTATATTGGTAGACCCAGGTGATTTCGGCTAAGAATTGGTGACATCACTACTGTGCTGCTCACTGTTCTGCTTGCTGGAACTCTGACATGAGCAATCAAAGCCCTGCCTTTATGTAGCACTGTCTCCGTAGGGCTTGCTGTGTGATGACTTCTCAGGTCTCTTCTGATTACCTGCAGACAGTCACTCATCCATCCTTACTCCCAGTTGCTCATTACTCAATAAACAGTCCAGGGGGATTTGGTTTTATATTTATTGTGGAACTTGGATGGGAGAAGGGAATAGTGGGATACTCCAACTTGAACTACTCACAGTAGATAAGGACAACTCTCACTTGACCTCACCAGGTTATTTGTGGAAGCAGTCCACTGCTTTAACCATACTGCCACTTGTATGGAATAATGAAGTCCTCTTACTCTCTCTAGCAGCAGACTTGATGGAACTTCATCATCTTCAGGACACTCTCTAGCATCCCCTTGACTGACACCCATCCACTGACTCTTCTAGTAGAAGGGGGTGGCCTTCACAGGACAGGCCCCATGACACAGATCTGTACTCACTGTAGGCAGAATCAGATCCTTTTCAGTGTCTCTCTTCCAATCAGCTCTACAAGACCTCTCAGTTCAGCTTCTCTCTGACTCTCAGTTCCTCAGGTCGACCACCTGAGGCCACATGGCAGCTTCTACAAAGAAGGGGCAGCCGCCTCCTCCCTCCGGGACCCTGATCTCCAGCTGAATGCCCTTGGTATTTATACAGTAACCCAGCATGCACAGAGGCACTATCCTCTGCCAATCCCCAGGGCTGTACTAAATGCCTGTGCAATAATTTGTCAGGTTTCCTCCCACTGTCCAATATGCCTTCCTATTGGACCAGCGTGAAACACTTCAGATAAGCTGAGCTGCACCTGAGCACAGATCCTGCTCCCTGGTAGGCAGAGAGCAATATAAATTTACCTGGCAATCTCTCTGGTAAGCAGAAAGACTGAAAAACTATAATCTCTCTTCTAGCACCTACCTAGGAGGGTGCTACATCTACAAAGTTGGCCACCACTATACAGAGCTACAGTGCAGAACAAGGAATGGCAAGTCAATAATGGAGAGTGATCAGATGCGGGGAGACCACAGGTAATACTAATGAGTAGTCCTTTGCCCACTGCCTGGCTTTTTAGGGCACAGCTCTTTATGTAAGTCCATATGTGTTTATAATCAAGAATCGGATTTTGTCCTTATTCTCTACATTGCGTATGAGAGGTGCTAAAGTCCAGTTCAAAGGTAAGCATCTACCTTCGCTCTAACATTTTCCTATCATTCCAATTTTTATTGTACTGTATGTATTTTTTGTCTAAAAAGCAGTAAAATATATTTCTCTGGCTGAGCACCCCAGTAACTATACTCATAATTGTTGCAATACGGTAAGATAATATGATGAAGCTATGTGTAGCTCAGCCGGATTATAGCCCTGCCCAGGACCAGACTCGAGGTGGAAGTGTCTTCAGTATGGGAAGAGTGACAGCCATTTTGCTGCAGACCAGAGGAGAGTAGGACTGTAATTGGCAACCTTTATAAGATTGAGCTTTGGCCCCACCAACTAGTGCAAACAGGGGGAGATAGGGTTGAGGGGGACCAAGAGGAAGAAGAGGGCTTTGTTTGTGCTGAGCTCTGCAAGCAGAGAAACCCTTAGATTCTGCCAAGGAGTGGCATTGAAGTCACCATAAAGGTAGAAAGCACAGGCTTGAGAAGGAAACCCCTCAGTATGGCATAATCTCTCACCTGGCCATCAGGGAGGACATGTGGATGGACCGCTGACCAGAGGTCACCAGTGGTGAAAGGCATATTCCCACCCTTATACAGTTTCATCTTGTTGCCTTTATGGGGATTTAACTGCTACCAACAGGGTTAATTTACTGTAGGTTACAAATACTTCCATATTGAGAGTGACCAATCCAATTACAGTTTAGGGGGCCACCACCAGCAGATGTATATATGTTTTTCCACTGGCCAGTAGTGTGCAAAAGGAATAAGTACTATACAGACCACCTTTCTATTAGCATTTTTCTTTAATATGGCGATTTCAGCTGGGCCCTTCATAGGCAATGTAAGGCAAAAAAAATATTATTTGTGTTACTGTGCTCCTTATTACTTTCTACTTCACATTTTATAACATGTCAGCCTCACTGAGGCTGTTACAATTGTTTTTTTTTTTTTGCAGGGTTTGGCCCTGATGAAAACCCCTTTGCATTGTTACTGGTTTGTTGGTGCAGTGTTGGGCCCAATTAAGGGCAGGTCACCACTGAGATGTGCTGGAAAACCCAACATTTGACAAAAAACAACAAACATAAATTCCCAGCTCACATACCAGCCAGCCTGCAACAAACCACATTAACCCTGTCTAACAGTTCACATTAAAAACAAGGGATTTAGTTTGCACACATTTGCAGATATATGTGTAAACTGCAGCAGCCACATCATGACACCCCAATGTACTGCAGTCCTCACTCTATAATAGTGAGTCCCCTGAGTTGGAGCACATACTGTACGCTTTGTCCCCCATTCCCATACACTGTAGAATTTTGCTCTTGCCTTGCACTTCCAGTAAATCAGACCAGATGATAAATTTAACCAGCAACTCCATTTACTGAGATTAGCTGGCATAGGCATACAACTCTTCTTCAACAGTGTTCCAATAATTACATGGCAGTGCAAAGTGTAAACAGTTTCAAGGTGATTATACACAACGTTCGACCTGTGCCAGTGAAAGAGTCAAGTACATTCGATCTTATGAAAAAAGTTTCAACTGTGGCTGTAGGTAGTCTTTTTAGGAGGTATGCAGGATAGTTCAACTTTGGCACAATGAGAAGCCAAATGTAAAACACCTAAGAGTTTTTGGATGCAAAGCATTCATCTACATACCTGAAGAAAAACGCACCAAACTCCAAAACAGAGCATTTGAAGGTATCTTTGTTGGATATAGTGACAATGTCAAAGGTTACAGAATCCTTAATCCCAAAACAGACAAGGTTACCATTAGCAACAGCGTAACTTTTGTTGAAGATTTCAGAGACAATGTAATGACAACAGTAGAAGAAAGAATAGAAGGGAAAACTGACATTGACCAGCCCATCTCTGTAACTTCTGAACAAACAGTTAAAGTGAGTGCAGACTCTACCAGTACTGAAGAGCAGACACAAGAAGGCTCAGACACAAAACCGAGACGTTCAACAAGAGAAAACGGAGGTAAACCACCTGTACGTCTCTCATACAAAGCAAGTACTGCCAGTATCAATGAACCTGCAACTTGGGAAGAAATATCTCAGCTTTCAGAACAAGAAGCAAGTAAATGGATAAAGGCTGCTGATGAAGAGATAAAATCCATGCATGATACTAAAACATGGACACTTACAGAGCTACCACCCGGAAGGAAAGCCATAGGCTGTAAATGGACTTTTAAAGTGAAATACAATGCAGATGGCACAATTGAGCGATACAAAGCAAGGCTAGTAGCCAAGGGCTATTCTCAAAAATATGGAGAGGACTATGACGAGACATTTGCACCAGTAGTCAAGCACACTACAATAAGGACTTTACTGACAGTAGCCGTCACAAGGAAAATGCAAGTGAAACATTTTTATGTGAAAACCGCGTTTCTACATGGCGAGCTAACAGAAGAAATTTACATGGAACAGCCGCCAGGGTTCAAAGATGAACAGACCTAGTATGCATACTTCGCAGAAGTATATATGGTTTAAAGCAAGCAGCCAGAGCGTGGAATATAAAAATAAATGAAGTGCTTACACATCAAGACTTTCTGAGGAGTAAAGCAGACCCCTGCTTATACACAAAGAAATTGGCAGACAGATGGGTCTATATGCTTATTTATGTGGATGGTATCCTGATTTGCTTTGAGTAAGAAGGGGATGAAGCAGAAATACTAGAAAACTAAATCAGAACTTCAACACCAAAGATCTTGGCAACATAAAGAATTACCTCGGCATCCAGATCGTGAGAGAGGAAGATGGCAGCTTTCTTCTGAACCAAAGACACAAAATACAAGAAATAATTGAAATATTTGGAATGGAAGACGCCAAACCAGTAAAGTCTCCTATGGAAAACAACTACCTAAAGGAGATGAATTGCCAAGATAACCCATTACCTACTAATACTAAATACAGGAAGGCAATAGGGAAATTGCTGTATCTTACCACTGCTACAAGGCCTGACATTGCAGCAACTGTTGGAATCCTATGCAGAAAGGTTTCAATGCCAAGTCAAAAGGACTGGAATGCTGTAAAGCGAATCATTCGCTATCTAAAAGGGACTTCGCACTACAAGTTAAAGTTACCAGCGAGTGATGAAAGCACCTTGACAGGATATGTGGATGCTGACTGGGCAGGAGACACCAGTGACAGGAAATCTACCAGTGGATACTTATTTTTTCTGTCAGGAGGTGCCATCAGTTGGACTAGTAAAAAGCAACTCTCTGTTTCACTGTCCTCTACTGAAGCAGAATACCTTGCTGCAGCGCAGGCAAGCCAAGAAGTTATATGACTGAGACAGCTATTAACAGATTTGGGTCTACCACAGTTGGGACCAACAGAAATCTATGAGGACAATCAAGGATGCCTTGCACTTGCGCGCATGGAAGGAGTTAATTCAAGAACCAAGCACATTGATGTGAAGTTCCACTTTCTTAGGGATCTTCAAGAGCAAGGTCTTCTTGAGTTACTTTATTGCCCAACTGAGGATATGACAGCAGATATCCTTACAAAGCCTCTGACAGCTGAAAGACACTCAAGGCTTACAAAGAAGATGGGTTTAATAGACTAAGCCTTAGCTGTTGAGAAGGGGTGTTGGAGATACAACAGCTTTTAGCTTATCCGATAAACTGCAGTTCACAAATAGGACAGTAGATGTCGCTAATGCTAAGTGATATGCTATGCATTTTCTATGATGTGTATTTCCTGTACACTGTACTGTACTTGTTGGTTATCTCTTCCTGTCTGTGTTCTTATTACAATGAGGTGACATATTTGATTTCTGTGTTATGTTCCAATAAAGAAGCCAGTTCCTGTTTACTCCACAATGTCTGATCTGAATGGACTTCGCTGCACCCAGTGATCACACTCTGCAACAGTTACTACGTTGTTTTTATGTAATAAATAACCTTTTAATCTACACTGAGGTGGCGCTGCTTTTCTTCTCCTACCCCAGTTTCAAGGTGATAGCGGTCCTCTTTAACATATGCTGTGGTGTCTCATACCTTTGTGTGCTTGATTTGGCCATTGTCCATTCCCATTTCAGGGTCCCACCACAAGGAACCCCACAAAGAAGCAACACTGCATCTCTCTGCATAAGGTCCCTCTCAATCTCATGACCAATCTCCAATCAAACTCTGGTTCTTTCCCCTTCCGAATAAATAATCCTGCTATAGGAAGCTCCACAGGCCAAACACCACAGTATATTAACCCTTGCATCACTAAACAGTCACTACTAAATGCTACACATAAAAATATTTTAGGCACCTGCCTACAAGCATGCCAAGGAACATTGAAATAATGTCCAAATGTTTATTCGGTGATCACACCAGGAATGACGAAGGGGTCCTCTGTGGCCCTGAAATGTTATACTTTACCACTGTGATGTGATCACTGAATAAAGGCTTGAACATTATTTTAATGATCTTGGTGTGCTGGCAATATACACTTTGCCTGCTGGTACCGATTTCCAGCTGACAGTTGCTGCAGCACCTGTTTACTGCATGTCTTTTCCAGGAACGTGTGCGAAGGGAATATTATACATGGTTATCCCACCATCAACTCGCTACACCCCCTGCTAAATGATTAGTACTGTGGTTTGCACAGCTGGCATCCCTCTTGAATTTGAGTGTACTCTTTGTTTTTTTTGCATGGTATTAGTCTGGTTTTCTCCCACAATATAAAAGGCATCCTGGTACATCATTTACTGTATATGTTCATACAGTTTAGTCCGTACTGTGAGCTGTTCTTTAACACACTAAAACAATGTCTTCTTCTACTTGCAAGCAGGACCGACTTTCCGGGTAACATTAAAAATCTTCAATCACAATGCTCATTGTTTGAACACTTAGGCTGTCCCCTCTGCCAGGTGTCTCATTATTACTGACACATTTAAAATATTTTAAATCTATTACTTACAGGAAACTCTAAGAGGCATTTTGGAGGTTAATGACTGAGCTGCAAAGTCATGCAACAGAAACTGAGCCGACATTCACATTATTACTGCTACATTTTATTTTTATATACACAGGAATAAAGAGTGTTGTCTTTGGAATCCAAAGAGAAAAAAATGCAATAAGGAATTGTAGTTGGGTGAAAAATGTAAATGAATTAGGCCAGGTTTGTGGTAAAGAGGAACTCCGCATTAGGGGAAGGTTAGAGGAAAAATCCTCCTAGCGGAGCAGGAGGCCACAATAAAAACCTTACAGAGGTTCTAACTTTTCCCCACTCTTTAAAGTTCTGGGATAGAGGTTTTTTTTTTCCTTTTGGGATAAGATTTTGACTAAATAAATTCTGATCATTGTAAGCACCCCTGTCAATGTCAAATCGGAACTAAACCCTCCTATCCTTTATAACCAAGGAAGCTGCTGCCTTAAGGCCCCGTACACACGATAAGAAAATCTGTAGGGAAAATTCGTCCAATGACCGATCTGTCGATTTTCGGATTGTTAGTATGGTGCTTTCGACAGCCAACTCCGACTTTTAGGCTGACAAAATCCTGATGTGCAGGCTATAAAATTTTTGTCGTCCGTCAAAACAACGTCCGATTTTCGTCTCATTAGTACAGATTTTGACGGAAAAAAATCTTAAGAGCAAGACTAGGCATGCTCAGAGAGGAAAGAACACATACAAAGCAATCCAACACATGACATCACTTCTGAAGTAGAATTCTGTCGTACGGGAAAATTCGTATGAGAATAACCTCTTCACTTTCCACATCAGACTAGCATGCCACAAAAAACGGACAGATCGTTCGATAATCTGATCGTGTGTACGGGGCTTTAGCCTCCATTTGATCTGCATTTGTCATGGTGCTGCACATGTGATCAGTTCTGACACCAGCCAACTGATGGCTTGGCAGTTCGATTGAGAGCACAAGCAATTGTGACAATTATCATTTACAGCATGTCTTGAATCTAACTATTTTGAGAAATCAATGGGTTTAGTTCCACTTTAAATTGCTTGTCTCAACTCTCTGAGTTTGGGTTTCATACAGCAATCACACCACATCCTGTGAAAATCACATGCAATGTCTGTGCGGTTCGGTTTGCATCTGCACCTTTTTTTGCCGCACCTAAATCAGATGGCATGGGTGTTCACTAGTTGTATGAACGGATGCAATTTCAATGCAGTGCAGGAAACACACAGAAACTGCGTTTCTCACATTGCATCAGTGTGAACTGATTGGTATGTTACAGGAACCTGGAAAAAAACAGACTTACTGGCAGGTTCAACAGGTAATATAATGATGTTACAGGGGGAACTGAGAAAAACAAAAATTGCTGTGTTACTATTATTGACAAACTGCATCATATATGTCATTTATTTTGCCCATAGTTCTACTAAGGCAACACCAACTCATACATTTTAAAAAGCACAAAAAAAATACACTGCCCTCAGGCACCACATGCAGTGCTGTGGATTGGGGATATTTTGATGGATTTTACAGTTGTCTCTGTACTAGAATGCAGATTTCAATAACAAAAAAAAAACATTTCATCCACTTTCTACTGTGCCAACTAAAAAAAATGTAGGTGCAGTGTTGGGGTAGTTACTCAAAAAAATGTAACTAATTACTAGTTACTTCTGTAAATTGTAATGAGATTACTTTACTAGTTACTGCATTGGAAAAGTAACTTCACTACTTATTACTTTACTTTCCTCTTTCTTAATTGACCGTGTAGAAGAAGATACATGACACTCTTTCTGCATAGAGTTTATTGTATAAACACAGGCTTTGGGAAACATGAGAACAAAACCTGAAAAAACAGAATAAAACATAAAGTGCAACAAAAAGTCATAAACTTCATCCCTCTCTATTCTTTGAAATAACGATTGTATCGCACGGCTTGGGTAACGCAGGAAAGCGCGCTCCTATAGCCTAGTAATTTAGTGTAGTTACCTCCTATAGCCTAGTAAAGTAGTGTAGTTACTTCCTATAGCCTAGTAAAGTAGTGTAGTTACCTCCTATAGCCTAGTAAAGTAGTGTAGTTACCTCTATAGCCTAGTAAAGTAGTGTAGTTACTTCCTATAGCCTAGTAAAGTAGTGTAGTTACTTCCTATAGCCTAGTAAAGTAGTGTAGTTACTTCCTATAGCCTAGTAAAGTAGTGTAGTTACCTCCTATAGCCTAGTAAAGTAGTGTAGTTACCTCCTATAGCCTAGTAAAGTAGTGTAGTTACCTCCTATAGCAGTGTATAGCCTAGTAAAGTAGTGTAGTTACCAATATTAGTATTGTAACTAATTACGTTACTTCGTTACCAAAAAAAGTAATGTAGTTACTGTAATCCGTTACTTTGTAACTCGGTACCCCCAACACTGTGTAGGGGGTAATTTTAGCACAAAAAAAAAATGATAGAGTCAGTAATGCATTCTCAGTTTAAGGGCCAACATGGGAAAAAATCCCTCTAGTCTACTGTTATTCTGAAGGATAAAGGCTAACACCACAAGGAAAAACAGGTTTCCTTCAGTACTGTATGTACACTATATGGACAAAGGTATGTGGGCACCCCATCATTTCATGACGTTGGTGTGGAGAAACTTGAATGGCCAACACAGAGGCCTGACCGCAACCTTACTAAACAGTTTTGGGGTCAATTGAAATGCTGATTATGAGCCAGATCTTTCCTTTCAATGCCAATACTTGGCCTCACAAATTATATTTTTGTTGAGCATCCGAAGATTCCCAGAGACACATTCCAAATCCTTGTGGCAAGCCTTTCCAAAAGAGTTGAGTCTGTTATAGATGCAAAGGGAGGCCAACCCTACATTCATGTTTTGAAATGGGATGCCCAACAAGTTCCAATAAGTATAAAAAGAGCAGATCAAGTGTCTCCACACATTTGGGTAATTATCGTATTTTGTCCATCTGGCTCTGCATTCTATGTACATATTAACTTTGATGGTAAGTATAAAGAATTATTCTCTTCAAGAGAGCAGTCTTAACAATGAAAATCATGCCGGAAGATAAAGCTGCTAAACCAACATATACATTCTTCTAATAATAATTGCAGACTCTAGACTCGAAGCTGGTGCTGCCTAAACATCAACTATGATTGTCCCCCTGGCCATGCCACTACTACAATAATTATTTTCATGCTAATCACATGGTATGAATTCACACAGTGGGGTTGTTTTACTAAAAGTTGAAAGTGCAAAATCTGGTGCAGCTCTGCATAGAAACCATTTATTTTTGTTGTCAAAGCTTAATTGATTAAGCTGAAGTTAGAAGCTGATTAGTTCTTTCAGATTTTGCACTCTTTAGCTTTAGTAAAGCAACCCCACTGTACTGTGTCATGATTCATATCTCTTAAGGGTAGAATCTCTAAAATGCTTCCTCTAAGATAGATATTTGCTCAACTCCGTAACTTTCTGTACAAGGAAAGAAGGACCCCCTTCAGGGCAAAGTGAAGGTCACACCAGTGTTACAGATAGAAATGGATGTAGATAAAAATAGTTCAGGTGCAAAAGTTTTTTATGCATTTAGAGCACTTGTGGGTTTACCCAATAATTTTTTTTTTGTATAATTCTTCTTTAAGAAGGGCATGGCAGGGGGTGTGTCCTATGCCTGCATACTGTGCTAATAGGTCTCCCTCATTCCCATCTCAAAAGGTTGGGAGTTATGGTTACACAAATGGACCCCACTTTGCCCTTTGGGCACAGGTTTCATTTCAGGCTTTGTGAATCAATAGAAGCAAAAATATTTACACACTTCAGCTATCCTTTGTAGGTGGCAGCACTCAGAATACAAACAATCCAGTATAATTCAGAGAGATGTGGCACGAGAGGAGAGGCAATAGTGGGATGCTAGTAGGCCTATAAATGCATAAAGTCTTTTAACCAATCCAGGCTTCCCTCCGAAAGGGAAGCTAAATGAATAAGGCCAAACTGTCTACATGTTAATTTGGTCTGGTCCACCCACAGAGACAACTAGTAATCAGTTTCCTTATAGCAACTAACATTAGGAATCTCTCTGCCTTCCTAATATACCCTTGTCCAGGCTGCCCCTCTCCTAACAGGGGCAGTGCTGGCACCTAATCCAAACAGCTCCTAAACTGCATTTCACTCTCAAGCTATGGAGACATATAGTGGTCAACCCAGGACACTACAACAGGCCACATCATGACCTACCCCATAGACTGGGGTCGTCAATCTGTTGATCACGATCTACCAGTCGACCGCAGGCAGGTAATGGGTAGATCCTACTCTTGTTCCAGCCTTGCTGACCCTCAACTGGCAGAGCTGCACAGGAAAGCGGGGAGCTGTCAGGAAACTGTTAAAGTCAATCCTAGCTGGCAAAGGCATTCCTCAGCACACCCTTCGCTTATGTGCATCTGCGCAGCCAGGAATGCCTCTGCCACCTATGACAGCTTTCAGTCAGGATAACTGAAGCGGGTTCGGGCTCTTGTCGGAATGCACCTGAACTCATCCCTGGAGTGTACTGTGCTGATCCCCACTGACCCTCCTCTTCAGTCAATCCAAGGTGCTTCTGGGTGACATCGTGTGGGATGGGCAAGAGAATAGGGCTGGCTGAGATCAGCACTAGAACAGGTAGATCTGCTATAGCAGCTTCCCTCAGTATACTATGCCTTCCTGACCCTCCTGTACCGTGCCCCCCTGAGTCCCTAGTGCTGTGCCTTCCTGACCCCCTGTACCATGTCTTCCTGACCCCCCAGCACCATGCCTTCTGACCCCCTGTCTTTTGCCCTGCTAACCCCCTGTGTTTCTCACCCCTGTCCACTGCCCTACTTTTTTCTGTATACTGCTCTTCATACTACTCACCTCTATACACTGCTCTACCCACTACTGATCTCTGTACTCTGCCCTATCTTTTACTAATCTCTACTGATCTCTGTACACTGCCCTACCAACTACTGACCTCTGTACACTGCCCTACCTACTACTGACCTCTGTACACTGCCCTACCTACTACTGACCTCTGTACACTGCCCTACCTACTACTGACCTCTGTACACTGCCCTACCAACTACTGACCTCTGTCCACTGCCCTACCTACTACTGACCTCTGTACACTGCCCTACCTACTACTGACCTCTGTACACTGCCCTACCAACTACTGACCTCTGTCCACTGCCCTACCTACTACTGACCTCTGTACACTGCCCTACAGACTGATTACCTCTGTACACTTCCCTACCTACTACTGAGCTTTACTGACCTCTGTACACTGCCCTACACACTACTGACCTCTTTAAACTTCCCTACCTACTACTGACCTTTACTGACCCCCGGACACTGTCCTACATACTACTTACACAGACTAAAACGCAGAGCAGGCAGCCAGTCTAGCAATGAGGCCAGTCAAGTCTGAAGCTAGTGGAGCAAGTCAGACTGCAGTACCAGATGTTCTGCCTTCATGATGGACTCCTGCATCAAACTTGTCTTTACCAATTCCTCCCCAGGCATGAAAAAATTGTGAATGAAAGTGAATGCTAAGTTTCTTGCTGAAGCTAACTTTTAGGTTAGGCTAAGTTTATATTTTTACAGTGACATTAGTTTTATTAGAGTTTTCAAAGTTTTCTCCATGCCATCCTTGTCCTTACGTTTTATTGGGGGCTTGCTAGTTACTGTAACTTCTTAAAAAAAAAAAAAAAAAAAAGAGTGACACACCCTGATAATCTTTGATCTCTTCCATGTTGTCCAGGTAGATCTGCACCTCTTAAAAGTTACCTTCCTCTGCTATAGACCCACTAACTGTTAATAATTTTAAGGGGAAATATCAACTGTGATTTTAGGAACTCAAGCCACTCTTTGCATATTAGGAAATCTCAGTCTTTGGGGACACAGGGAGTTAAAAAAGATATGTGAACATACTTGAAGGCACACATGGAGGGGCAATGGTACAATAAGGACAACTGTCTGAAAGAGTAAAGGGAAATGACCCCACTGGAATACAGATAACAAACAGGGAAAGAATTTAGACCATCCAAAAAAAAAAAAAAAGAAAAGAATATTAATAAAAATAATTTCTTTAGAACGTTTTACAATTATTTTTACAATTCTAGAAATGGAAGAAGGAAAAGTTGTTGAAAAAGAGGGACAGACGGATCCACAGTTTTTTAGAGCTGTGCCCCCTGCCTGGCTGGTCTTCACAGCAAATGCATTCATTCAGCAGTGTGCTGTCTCTACGCTCTCTCTCCTTTGGGGAAGAGGCGATGAGAGAATCACAGAAGTTTCTGGCTATGTATTGTGAGCAGATAAAAGAAGGTGTGTGCATGTGGGGTGGATGTGTGAGATGCGATTATTTCACAGCTTGTTGCCATGCGTTTCTATGGTTTTCCTAATAAAATAAAATGCTAGCATTGACAAAAGAGGGCAATTAAAATTTCCAGGTGTTGAAATGGAAGAATCAGTGGTGAAAATTATCCATGGCTGAATCTCCGTAATTACGCTGACTGTTTATGCTTTTCAGTCATTGTTTGTTTTTCTTTCTGATACTTTGCACCCGAAATAACACTGCAAAGTGTGAGCCCTGTGTACTCAAGAGGAAGGTGATCTAACTTTCAAATCAAGGAAATTTTGAATAAATTCAATAGAGTCCTAGCCATTCGTCAGCGATTTATGTAATTCATTAATGAAGTGCTGATATATTCTACAACACTGCTCAGAGCACATTGAAACATTTGTACTCAGCCCATAGCAAAGGTAGAAGCCACTTCAACAGTGTGCAGCATGGTTAAAGCTGCACACTCCATGCAGATAGCAGAGTTGGTGTAAAATGAACCCAGGGCCATCTTACCGAATGGGCACGCTGGGCAACAACTCAGCCCCAGCCAAGCATTAGTCCCGACTCCCGTGTGCATCCCGCCGCCGAACTTAGCAGGTGGCAAGTGCCTGTTGGCCCTGCGCTGCTGTCATGCCACTTGGGCCATGGAGGGGGAGCCCACAACTGCAGGAATGCCTGTCTGCCTCTACGGGAACAGGCACACACAGGACAGCCGAGTCTGACTCCCGTCCGTGTGTGTGTTCACCGGACCCAGCCGCCAAACTTGGAAGCTGTCATTAGCCGGGCACTGCTGTACCAATAAATATCGCCTTATCTAAAAATTTGCATTTTTATTCTCGTGGGTGATTGTGTAGCCCGGGCCCCAGTGCACTGCATTGCCCGGGGCCCTTTAATGCTCCACCTTACCCCAGTCCTGGAGGGGAGGAGTGCTTTGAGCAAATGTACTGCCCAACTCTGAAGCTTTGATAAGTGAAATCATGGGCCTGGACCTTAGGCAGAACTCAAATATAAGTTTACAAAATATATCTACAGTACAACATATTAGATTCAAAATAGTTTGTGGCACGAAAGGTAATTAAATAATCATTACATAACTATATTATGAGAACCATAAACCAGAGCTAAAACAATGCTTGTAATAAGTAAAGAACATCTCATTTAATCATTAAAGTATTACTAAACCCAGGGCCCTGCTTTCACTATATCTGGTCTTTCACAGTACACAGAACACAGAAATGCAATTATTTTAATAAGTATAAACTGCTAAATACCTTTTCTCATCAGCAGTATATAGCAGTCTTGTGGCTTCTATCAGTTCCTAGTAAAGCTTGTAGGAGGAGTTTTCATTCTCCCAAGATCCTCTGTCTAGACATGTCTGGAAAGTGCTGATTGGCCCTCTGCTGATCAAAAATAACTCTCTAGCAATACATACCAAACTGAGCATATGCAGCCCAACCCTTGGCTCTGTATATACCAGGTTTATTTTTTTGGAGACACTGAAAGAAGAGGAGGATCAGAGAGACAGGGTCAAACAGCCTTTATACACAATGCAAATGGTTAACCCCTTAGGTTCCATAGTGAGTATAACAAGCATGCTTTACTGATTATACATAATGATTTTACTGTTGTGGGTTTAGTAACACTTTAAATGAACTAAAAAAAAGACAACTGTCCCCTTCTCATAGAAGGGATGAAACTCACGACAATGGGAGGGAAGGTAGGATGCTCTTGTGTCAGCGGACTTTCTGTTACTGATGTAGTGATACATTTCTCTTCCCTTTTATAGGTCTCTGGAGGCATGTGGAAGAACTATTACTTAACAACATTAGGTAAAATCTGGTACAGGTTAGTAGTACTGCACTGCAGTAGCTGGACCAAAAGATCTTCTGCCACAGTCTCATTGGAGACTTTTGCTTGGATCCATTTTCTGCCTCTCCAGTTTTTATAAAGTAGCCGCATTAGATTGGCATTAGATTGGCACTGTCATTGTAAATGGAAATTAGTTGCTATTGGTATGGTGACTTTTTTGTGCTGGCAAAGGCACAGAAAAATCAAGTATTTTAAATGCTTACTTGCAGTTTGTTTTTCTTTCCATAAATTATTTTTTATTCACTTGCAATGTGCCTTTGAATGGGCTGGAAAATTTGACAACTCAAGGAAGAGTCAATTCCCGCACACAGCACTCTCCATCCTTGCATGTCAAAGCTCTTCTGGAAGTGTCCAATTACTTTCTGTGCTAGTACAGCTCCTCCACCTGTAGGCAGGTAGAGGTTCCACTTAAGGGTTACTCCTCCCTGCTTGAAGTGGTGACGCAGTGCAGCCCTTTGTATGGTTGGAGGGGCTGGTCTCCGGGTCTTTGAGATCGGGGAGCTGTCAAGAGAGGGATCTCATAGGGTTGTCTGCCTACTCTCCCCTCTAGGGAAGGATCAGTGGGTACACTGCAGGACAACTAGTAAAGGCTTGGGGAAAAAAGAACCTTTTGGATACCACCATGCTTTTTTTACACTCACTGAACTATTTTGATGCCATTAGTGAAGGATCATTGTAAGACATTTTTAGGAACTCTGTATCCCCCCTCATTTCCAAATTTTATGTAGCACCATGGGTGGAGAAAAGGTAATACTAGAGAGAGCAAATTTTCTCAAGCCTTTTAACTCAAGAGAGCCCTTAAAATAATTTCTAGGTGTAAAAATGAATCAAGGGTTAGTGGATAATGCACCTTACATTGGTGCATTGTTCTCCTTATAATGGTAGTCAGAATGGCACCCTTACAGACAGCTAAATAAAATCATTGGTGTCTTGCTACTGGCTCTCCCAGGTGGCATTGGCCCCCCGTGAGCTATGTGTGCTCCACCAAATGGGAGGTCAATCCTCTAGCAACCTCTGAAGAAACCCTGTGGTTCCATTGTTGAGAATGGCTGCTATAGATTGTCACTTAAAGGGTAACTCCACTTTCGTGGGGAAAGAAAAATAGCAAATAAAGAATAAAAACAATATACAGTAAACCCCCCTCCATTGCGGGGGTTACGTTCTGGACCCACCCGCGAAAAGTGAAAATCCGCGAAATAGAAATACCCTTTTTAAATACACTGTAGGCATGTTTTTATAACTTTCACTGTACTTTTAAAAGCATTTTAAGGTCTTTAAACACACTTTTAAAACAATAGAAACTCATTTAAACACATAAAAGATACAGAGAGACAGAGCAAGAGCTATGGAAAACACAAAAATATTTAATTATCAATGATTTAATTAGTAAAATAACATTACAGAAAAAAAAACAATATACCAGGACCGCGAAAACTGAACCGCGATATAACGGGGGTTTACTGTAGCGTATACAATTGCGACACAAATCATATTGTAATTGAATGTTATTAAAAACTACCTTTCCTTTTCAATCTGCAGCTGTTGTATTTTCTGAAAATGCAATGCAATATGGCTACCTGGAGGTGTTCTGTACACAGAATGTATACTGACCACACCCCAGAAACATCATTTCCTGTTGTGTGATTGGCTCACCAATTTTCCCAGAAGTCTGCACTAAGATGCAAGTCAGATTTTTGGCATCTCCTGCAATAGAAATGTAATTTTTGGTGAGATACTCCCAATAGGAACACGTTTAAAGGGATACAGACCCAGCAGCTTTCTTCATTAGAGCCCTGCAACTGCCACAGCTGATAGATAATTATAAAACCACTCCCATTTGAACCACTCAGCACAGAGGAACAAACAATGATTTCTTCAGAATAACCAAAGGTAGGAATCTGCAACAAAGCTTGCTAAAATCCCTGCAATGTAAGAGATTTTCCAGAGGGGAATGTTTTTTTCTCAACATAAGTGGAGATACGCTTTAAAGGACAGCTAAAAGGGTTGATATAGATTTGGAGCTAAAATAATATTATTAATCTAGGAAAATAATGTTCAAGTTGTAATCAAGTATAAATTAACTTTGGAAAAATTGTATATATGTTTTTTAATGGAACAGCTTGGAAAATGCTGACATACACTTTATTAGGTGCATCTGTTCAATTGCTTGGTAACACAAATTACTAATCAGCCATTCACATTGCAGCAACTCAATGCATTTAGGCATCTAGATGTGGTGAAGGGGACTTGCTGAAGTTCAAACCAAGCATCAGAATGGGGAAGAAAATGGATTTAAGTGACCTTAAATGTGGCATGGTTGTTGGTGTCAGATGGGCTGGTCTGAGTATTTTAAAAACTAATGATCTACAGGGATTTTTACGCACAACCATTTCTAGAGAGAACATATCCAGTGAGCAGCAGTTGTGTGAATGAAAATGCCTTGTTGATGTCAGAAGTCAGAGGAGAATGGGCAGACTTGTTTCGAGATGATAGAAAGGCAACAGTAACTCCAATAACCACTCATTGCAACCAAGGTATGCAGAATACCAACTCTGAACGCACAACAACAAAATTGGACAATAGAAGATTGGATAAACATTGCCTGGTCTGGTGAGTTTCGATTTCAGCTGCCACATTCAGGTGGTAGAGTCAGAATTTGGCATAAACTACATGAAATCATGGATCCACCCTGCCTTGTATCAACGGTTCAAGATGGTGGTGTAATGGTGTGGGGGGGATATTTTCTTGGCACACTTTGGGCCTCTTATTACCAATTGAGCATCGTTTAAACACCGCGGCCTACCTGAGTATTGTTGCTTACCATGTCCATCCCTTTATGACTACAGTGTACCCATCTTCTGATGGCTCCTGCCAACAGGATAATGCACCATGTCACAAAGCTCAAATCATCTCACCACTGGTTTCTTGAACATGACAATGAGGTCACTTTACTTCAATGGCCTCCACATTCACCAGATCTCAGTCCAATAGAGC
Organism: Pelophylax lessonae; assembly: GCF_965119305.1. Taxonomy (NCBI): domain Eukaryota; kingdom Metazoa; phylum Chordata; class Amphibia; order Anura; family Ranidae; genus Pelophylax; species Pelophylax lessonae. The sequence continues at coordinate 86,001,130 of NC_138772.1, read as the reverse complement.
ACCTTTGGGATGTGGTGGAACGGAAGATTCGCATCATGGATATGCAGCTGACAAATCTGCAGCAAAAGTGTGATGCTATCATGTCACTATGGACCAAAATCTCTGAAGAATGTTTCCAACACCTTGTTGAATTTATGCCATGAAGAATTAAGGCCGTTCTGAAGAAAATAGGGAGTCCAACCCAGTACTACCTAAAAAAGTGGCCGGTGAGCGTATGTAACAATGTGGATGTGAACTTTAGAGTGAAGAAAAAGATTGGGTCCTGAATAAATGGCTATACGCCATGAAAACACGTAACCCTGATTCAACCAGGAGAAAATTATATTATGACACACTATTATATCACTGGTAGTGGGATATTGTATAGACATGGCATTTGGTTTTATTGATTTTGTGTGATGATCTCATGTGACACCTTCTTCATATATTTTTATCTGGAATAAAAACATTGTGGCTATACCAATATAGTCCCAACTTTCAACTAAAAAAGGTTTCCTGATAATGATGTATTTGTAAAACTTATTTCTGACACAGATCTTTTTCACATGGGAGATTTTATGCTCTGCAGATAGACAAAGCAGTAGAGGCAGAAATGCATTAATATATGCAGGGTCCCCAAAAGGATAGAGATAAGGGTAAAGGATACCAAACATGTTGTAACTTTATGAATAATTACATTAAAAATGCTCCACAAATAAATAAATTACAGCAAATTGTAAATAAATAAATATAAATAAATATTTATACATTATGCATTTTTTATGCACTATTTTACACTCAATTTTTTATTGTAAGGATTATAATATAGATATAAATATAAACAGACACCTCGGAGATATACAGCATACACAAAACATCACTACATTTTAATGCCAAGAAATCAGGGGTTTCAGTGCCAAAAACACATACAAAAAAAAAACACATCCATATGCTCAGATATGTAAAGTATATTTAAACCTTAATTGGATGATATACTAGGTAACAAAAGCAATTACCATTTTATTTTGTTTTGAAAAAGTTTTACTTTTTTCATCCTTTCAAGAAAGTGATGCTGATCTTTACAGCCACTTCCTGTCTGTATGCACTTCACTCCTTTTACAGCCGCATATCCGCTTCCTGATGGTGACAACAACAGACCATGGCTGTGCAATGTGTTGGCACGGCAGCTTGAAGTAGCCATTAGCAGAGCATATGAAGAGGTGACCACACAAGAGAGCAATTAGGCAACAGGGATAACGTGTTATCGCACAATGACAAAAGTGCCTAAACATGGACCTTCATGGCAGGATACCATAACAAGCATGTTATACGTACCTGCTCTGTGCAAGGGTATTGTACACATCAATTCTGACCTGAATCTCCTCTTCTAAGGCCCCCAGCCAATATTCTCTGCTCCTACTTTTCTCTGTGCACCCCCATGGGAAGCTGCTTCCTATGGTCACCTGCGTGCTTGCTCCCGAGCCAGGCTGTGTGCCTCCATTTACACACGCAGGGTGGCTTAGCCCCGCCCCCACTCCCTCTTTACAGGATTTGATTGACAGCAGCAGGAGCCGATGGATCCCACTGCCTCAGCAAAGCCTGTGAGAGCAGAGAGAGAGGAGAAAGCCACTACAGACAGGCACAGCGCTGGATCGAGTGAGGATTATACAAGGGGTGGAAGGGGGGGGTGATTTTTACCTTAATACAGGGAATGCATTAAAGTATAACTAAAGGCAAGACTTTTTTTTTAGTGTTAGTTAGAATGGAGAAGGTTAGAACCCCTGTTAGGTCTTCATTACTGTCTGGACTCCCCTTAGAGAGATTCCCACACTCTATTTGTCCTGTTTACCATTATCATTGAAAGAGAAATTAAAAGGAAAACCCCAAATTTTGGGTTGTCCCATAAAAGTAATAGAGGGGAAATCTTCCAATGGAGATACTAGTTCTGGTGATCTGGGGGTCCCCAAGAGATTGCCTTAACTTGCAGGGATTTCTTCTACCTTCTTGTTTGGCTATGGGACAGGAAGTGAATGTAAATCTCCTCAATGGGACACAGATGGCAAAAATAAACCTCTCAGGGGTTATAACCCTCCCTTACTCTATCCTAAATGAGAAAAAAAAATAGGTTTCCCTATAGTTCCACTACAAACCTCTATCCCTAAGGGTCCTTTCACACGGCCGCTCCGTGTGAAAGGTCCGCTGCGGGACTTTTTTTTTTTTTTTTCCACGGAGCGGATGACATTTCTGTCATCCGCTCCGTGTGCCCGCATATCATCCCATCCGTTTGCGGATGATATGCGGACATAATGTAAGTATATGGCACTGCGGATGTCAGCGGATGACACCGCTGACATCCGATTTTCCTTCCTTTCCGTTTTTTACACGGATGGAAAAATGGGGTTCTGTTCCATTCGTAAAAACGGAACAGAACTGACAGGAGGAAAATCGGGTGTCAGTGGATGGTATTCCGCTGACACCCGCAGTGCCATTCACTTACATTATGTCCGCAAATCATCCGCAAACTGATGGGATGATTTGCGGACACACGGAGCGGCCGTGTGAAAGGAGTCTTAGAACCACTTTCACTTAACCCTTAGTACTTAGAGAGACCCTGTTGCTAAAACATTTATTTTAACAACAATCTTCCTATAATATTATACATTCATTTAATGTATTTCATTGATCTTTACCTGTAAAGGTTTCTCTTGTGTGGTCATCCAATAGTCCTGAGAATGCTTCTGAGTACCATAATTCTAGCAAACTCAGAACTGTAACTCAAGTGATGCTCTAATCTAGAACTTTCCTATTTGATCCTCCCTTGATCGCTACATAAAAGATTATATAGGGAAGTGAGGGGTGGAGAAGCTGGGCCAGCACAGACAGTAACTAAGGATTCATAGAAGAGGAGAGGGCTATGAAATGAATGGAGGGAGGGGGAACTTTGGCTGTGCTAGGGATTTGACTCTTCCTGTAGTTGTTGAACTCTCTAGAAAACTCGGGGGCATGTTATTGCAAATAAAAATGGTTTATGCAAAGGAAAAAAAGCTACATATTTATCATACTGTAATGTTTTAAGTTGGTGACATGGTCTCTTTAACCCATAACACTAAATTAAGTATGGAGGCTGATGTTGCTGAATTCTGAATTGCTGAAAATGTTAGTCACCTGGTTGTCACATTGATTCACATGGCCCCCTGCACATGTAGTTATGCACCAGTTAAAGAACATGCAATTGCACTGCAATAAGTCAACTTACTAAATTTTAATGGGTTGCATGGACACTCACCTTTTTTCTTTTTTTTAACCAGGCAACACATGGCATGTACATTGTGATATTCTGCAGTGCAGACACGTTGCCCATTACTGTGACACTGCTCGGGGTACCAGTGAAAAGGAATAGCACTGCCCTGCACCCTTCTGTGTACATGTATTGTGGTAACGCAGAGTCACAATACTGTAACTAACCAAAGTAACTATCCATATAAAGGGAACCATTAACTGAATTTACCATGAAGCTTAATCCAAATTTTACTTATTTAGGGATGATAAAATGTGGATTTTTGCATTATGAATAATTCTGAGAAAAATTAGGCTGTTTTTTTATTCCTATAATGTTGATTTCGATTTTTAAATGATTTATTTATTTGCTGTCTTTTTTCTTGTGGTGAAAATAATGTCAAAAAACAATAAAATACACCATAAAAAAATAAGATATGTATATTATTTATTGCTTGAACAATTTCCTTGTATACATACATTAATAGATGGACTGTTTTATACACCTAATGATTCAGTGGGAGTCGAGACCACCTTGTCACATTCAGTACTGTGACTATGAGGACTGCAGGACCCCAGCAGGAAGGGATAACTTGACATTTTGTTCATAATTTTCTGAACAATTACACACTGGCATAGGTCAGAATCCAAGATAAATATAGATGTAAAATGCTGTATAAGGATAATGGTAATTATACACATTATCAGCTGATTCCTCCAAATGTCATATACAATGCTGACATCCAATATGTTCTAAATAATAAAAAAAGATTTGTATTTGTAAAGAATTCAAACATTTTTAAAAGTACTCCAGTTTAATGGTGTTTTTTTGTTTTTGTTTTTCAAATGACTGGTAAAGCAGAGATCCTTAGTGTTTTAACCCTTATAAAAAGCTCCTACTCCAAAATGATATTCCAGCCATGGATAGATGTTGGGTAATGTAACCAGCAACTAACTATTTATGTTATACGAGGACTCCAGAGATATTTGGGTTTTAACAGATTCATAATATAAAAAGGCTGTACGTTTCCACAGCAATTGAGAATGTAGTCAGGGATTTCCCTGGGAAAATCTTGTCACTAAGCCCAGAAGACAAATATGATGCCCAATATTCAGTATTCACCCTTAATGTAGAACTTTAGGCAATAATTAAAATAGCGCCAATCGATTATAAAGCTGCATATTCATTAATAACACTGATACGTGTATTTTATAAAGCAGCCATTGTAATACTTAATAATGAATTGGATTCAACCTGCAACCCCGTGTCTAGCACAACTGGTAAATAGGGGCTACAGAAAACAATGAAGTATGCTGCAGGGCTCATGTGTTGACAGGTAGACAGAAGAAACACTCATCCATTGCTTCTTCTCCTTCACTGTCCAATCACAGGCTGGGGGTGGAAAATAAATGACCTAGCTTTAATACAGAAACTGTAGTGGAGAAAACTCAAGTCACCAGCTGTACTCTGTGGCAGGACTGTAAATCTCAGGAATTGCAGGACAGAAATAAAAATGTTTTGGCAGATAAATAAGGTCCATTTCCAATACACATATGCTTGAAGTTTGATATGTGTGTAGGGCATTGAAGTATTTACATACTCTTAACAAACAGTAAATGAGCTTTACAATAAGCCCTCATTGATCTCTGTAGCTGCAGGCACTATGAATTAATTCATTCTCAAAGAACAGGCCACTGGACTTTACTGACTCCTCTTCTTGGTTAAAGATAAACTCCAGTAACATAACTCTCTCCACAAATAATGTTTTTAAAATATTCAACATATATACTTTTTTCCAGGTGTCTTTTTTGTGGTCGCGTGACAAAAGGGAATGGTCTACCTGTTCTATGATGGTGGGTGGTAATGCTGCAGAGAAAAGCATTATTATGAGCTCAGTGCCAGTCTTTACGGCATTGAACTATAAACTCAAGGTTATATGATGATGCCTCTCAGGAGGTGTATCCATGCTGCTCTGGGCTCACAAGAAGGAGGTTGGATGATGGGCCCCATTTAACCCAAAGGAGTACCACTGATTTAAGATAAAAGTGGGTGGAGCGCTGAATACATGCATTTATATCTGTGTATATGGGAAGATTAAACTGAAGATATGCCTAATTGTTTTCAGGTGGGCTAAGGCAGCCTTTTTCAACCAGGGTACCTTCAGGTTTTTTTAAGGGCGCCTTGGGCAAATGCCTATAAATTGACCCAAAAATGTATATAAGTAGGTGGATCAAGCCTGCCTTTAAGTTATATAAAGCCACAGGTTTTCATTGTGCACCATTACAACCTTCTAGTCGCTGACATCCTAACAACCAATGTTGTAATCGGAAGAAGATGTCGGACACCTGCATAGCATCCTTGTTTGCCCCTGCCCCTCTCCATTAGCACTCAGGTCACATTAGCTCAGTGAGGGAGAGAAACTTAAGGAGAAGAGAAACATTGGAATACTAGTCAGTACCAGTGTGAAAAGGTGTGCTTGCTTTGGAAGAATAAATAAGCTTTAATGTTGGGTGTTCCACATGTGTGGAAGCTGTTGCAATATTTACATTTATTTATTTATTTATTTATTTATTTTTAGAATGGGGTGCCTTATTGGTGTGCACAATTTTAAAGGGTGACTTGACTCAAAAAAGGTTGGGAAGCACTGGGCTAAGGGATGAGTTACCCTGCATTGCAGCCTTCTTGCCCTGGGTTCAAGTCTCATCGAAGACATCCACCATGTGTTGGTTAAACTAGATGGATTTGTGTCTTTTTTCAGCCTATGTACATATGTAATATTTACTTCAGATGAAAGGTGTCCTTCCACAATCCAAACATATTCTGCTAGGTGACTGTATGTCCCCCGGTAGGTAGGTTGGCAGGTAGATTTTATTTTTTAAATAGGAGCTGGTATGAACGTGACTGTGCAAGCTCCATCCAAAATTGCTTAGCTCTTGTAAGACATAGCTTCCTCCTGCCTGCAGCAGACTGATATCATCTCAACCTAAACAACATCACTGGACTGTTGCTCAATGACCATTTACTGATAAAAGGTACAGCTCTTTCGAAATATAAAGCCCTGTACACACGATAAGAAATTCGGAAGGGAAATTTCGTCCGACTACCGATCTGCCGATTTTCGGATTGTTAGTATGGTGCTTTCGACAGCCGACTCCGACTTTTCGGCTGACAAAATCCTGATGTGCAGGCATTAAAATGTTTGTCCTCCGTCAACACACGTCCGATTTTCGTCTCATTAGTACAGATTTCAAAAGGGGAAAAATCTTATGAGCAAGACTAGGCATGCTCAGAGAGGAAAGAACACATAGAAAGCAAACCAACACATGACATCGCTTCTGAAGTAGAATTCTGTTGTACGGGAAAATTCGTGTGCAGTCTAGGCACATTCCAACCAACGGACACGCACTGTGGACAAAAGATGGACAAACGGTCGGCGGAAATTCGTAGCGTGTGTACGGGCTTTAGAGTATTTCTTACCATGTGACATGTCGGGGAAAAAAGAATTGTGAAATTACTGAAATGTCCACCTTACGTTTTTGCCTTTTTTTAAAATGACAGCTCCTTCTAGAACCTGTAGCAGACAGCTTGCTTTCAGACACAACCATTAAAACACTCATTTGTCAAATACTCAATCAGTTACACCCCTCCAGTGACTGGTTCTCTTCTATGTCAGACATTTCTTAAGAGCTGTGATGGAGGATCTGGCAGAAGAGGTGTTCAGAAGTTACACTCCAGGACTTATTTCCCATGGCAGCCCTGGGCACTGTCTGCGAGAGCGTCTTTATTTTCCAACCCGAACTCGTAAAACATTTTCATTTACAATGTTCGCCTTGTTCCTCGAAGAACCAACCGTTTACTGCTACACTAGACAGGATAAAACATTTTAAGGAAAATGTATTTCTAAATCTCAGATGAAATAATAAACACAGTAGAAATCAACTACACTAAAAAATAATAGTATTCATAATATTAATATAATAAAAGTAATAATAGACTAATGAATATTAATAATATTCAATGATATTGGATGGATTTTGTTGGGTCAGGGATCTTATCAAATGCTCTAACTCCCTTAACCCACCCATCCTGAACCCTCATAAACAACAAAAAATGAATCTCCCAAGGGTTCTTCTAACCTTTCCCCATTCTGACAAAAAAATGTTATTGCTGTTGGTGTCTCCTTTTGAGATTTGAACTTGCAGGAAATTTTGAGCTTAAAGCGGAGTTCCGGCCTCGAAAACAACTTTGCACCATCTGCTTTCTTTTTTTTACCTGAAAAAGAATTGGATAGTTTGATTTTTTTTTTTATTTACTTACCTTGTTTTTAAAGAAAATATACTTACCTTCCTTCCTCTTCTTCCCTCTGCGGCCCGCGCCGTCTCTTCCTGCTTGCATTGACTCCTGGGAGATGAGCGTCATCAATCCCAGGAGTCAATGCGCCTGCACCGGCCCTGCTCGTCATGCCCAGAAGCTGTGCAGGGATGACGTGCCTGCCCCGGAAGTGACGAGCAGGGCCGGTGCAGGGCATTCTGGGACTCCGACGTCACCGAAGAGGACGCTCCGGCTCCAGCTGCCCACACCTGAGATGGCAGCGCTGGACAAGACATTTTCAAGGTAAGTATTTCTTCTAAACGGTAAGTGAAAAAGGGGACAGCTCAGAGGCTATCGTTGCTGAAATGCACTTGCCCTGACTGTCCTGGGGGTATTTTTAGCTAAAAAATGTTTTTCAGGGTGGAACTCCACTTTGAATGAAAACTTATTGTCTAACCAATTAAAGTGGTTCTAAAGGCAGAAGGTTTTTTTTTTCACCTTAATGCATTCTATGCATTAAGGTAAAAAAATATTCTGGGTGCAGCTCCCCCCTTACACCTACCTGAGCCCCATCTTGATCCAGTGATGTGCATGAGAGCAGCGTCTCTCCCAGGTGCCTCTTTCCTCATTAGCTCACACAGAAGCGGGAGCCATTGGGTCCTGCTGCTGTCTATCACAGCCAGTGAGCCGATGAGGAAAGAGTGGGGGCGGGGCTGAGCCACGCTCTGTGTGTGAATGGACAATGTCTAATAACAGGAGCAGGGCTCAGGAGCGAGCTTGCTTTAGTGCCCCCATAGCAGGAGGCTTGTCATTGGGGGCACTGGTGCGCAGTCATGTTAGAACAGGAAGGGACCATCCCCAAACGGTTCCCAAAGTTGGGAGCATGAAATTGTCCAAAAGGTCTTGGTATGCTGATGCCCTAAGAGTTCCCTTTACTGGAACTAAGGGGCCAACCCCACACCATAATCCCCTCTCCATCAAATGATTTTAACCAGTGCACAAAGCAAGGCCCATAGAGACATGGATAAGCAAGTTTGGGGTGGAGGAACTTGACTGGCCTGCACAGAGTCAAAAACATTCCCATAGACACACTCCTAAACCTTGTGGACAGCCTTCCCAGAAGAGTTGAAGCTTATATAGCTGCCAACTCAATATTGTACCCTGCAGACTAAGACTGGGATTAAAGTTCATGTGCGTGTAAAGGCAATATAGTGTAGATCTAAAGGGACCAAAGGGCATCACCTAAACTCCAGACCTTCTGCAAAAAAATCAGTGGCTAATATGGTACTATATTCTACTTCTGCTGAGATTTGAACTTGAAAGAGACTCTCATAGTGCCAACAGGCTTTAGATAGAGGAGCTGACAGAACTCTCTTGGGACAAGTCTGGAAGTGATAGGAAATCTCTCAAAGGGGACAAAAGACAATATATATATATACTGTATATATATATATATATACAGTACAGTATATATATATATATATATATATATATTTTTTTTTAGTACGGTGCATAAAGGGTAGATCTTCTGACAATGTTTTTTTGCCATCTGTACCTTCTTGCTCACATGACAACTGCTCATTACATATATTGTATAGGTGTCACAAGAAAGACAGAGAATAAGGAGATTCTCCCCAGTGGAGTCACAGAGGGGAATAAAAAACCTGTAAAGAAAACCCCCAAAAATCTCAAGTTAGGCTTTAGCCTAAAAAAAGTAAAATTAATTTTGAGAGATGGGATTATATTGCTGTCTGTGCAGAGATGTGTTCCCTAAAACCTGCTTTAATCATTTTTTATTTTGCTGTTTTGTAAAAGTCTCCATCAGATTGCTGTGTTTTCTAGGTTATATTATCTGCCAGACGCGGTTGAGTAGGCTCTAGGGTGCAGTGCTAAGCGTAGTATGGAATAACTCTGCCTGTTTGTTGGTTGTCCAGTCCCTGGAGAGATTGTCATCAATTTGCTAAGCAAGTTTCAGGGAAAAATCTTTTCATTTGAGCTTTAGGCTCTAACCTGAGTAGAAATAATGGAGGTGGCCCAGGTTCCAAAGGCTCCGGCCTTTGGGGGTAAGTGCCTCAGAATGTTACTATTTTCTGAGGGGGACTTCACCCAAGCATTTCCTGTGGGGGACACCAGAGATAGGGGACACTGGAAAGGGGTGTAGATAAGGGTGGAAATAACTGGGATCGAGAGCTGATACTGCAGGTCATGTACCGGTCCCCACCAACTAAGCAATTCTGTCACCTAACTCCCAGTGACTGGTCCCACTGTTGCAACTGGATACAGGAAATGCACTTCTTTCTCAACTCCATGCTTGTTCTCTCTCCCGGGGCTCCGCATTTTCCTGTGACTCCAGGCTCCGTCTCTAGTTACTCTGTGTCACAAGGTCAGTCCCAGTGTGTGGGGAGCCAGCCACTAGTGAAGGGGCCAAGCATAACCCCTCCCCCTTCTTTACTTTTGCTATGTCACCCGTTTCCTGGCAGGCTGGTTGGTTGCATTAGCAAGAAACACAAAAATGGTAGTCATTGCCAATGGCAATCTAGCTTCCTCTGGGCAACTTTCTGCTCATAGACTCTGTACTGTATTTTCTCTAACTTCAGTTTCCTTGCTGTAAGCCCCGTTCTTTTGATAAGCTGTACATGCAGCCTTTTAAAGGACTTCAGACCCGGCAGAATAACAAAAGATATTTACTGACTAAGTTAAGGATTACACAGAAACAGTTTTCAAATGACATCTTCACACACATTCCTCTACAGAGTTCTCAAAGAGCCCAATAAAGTGACTGTACCTTAGGCAGATGGCAACGTCCAAAAAACAATCCTTTCAAGGCAAGAGTCTATGGAGGCAGAAAAGTCTGTAAGTGGCAGCTATCGGTTCATGAGGGTCCACAGGCTCTAATCCCCACTGGGAACCACGACTTAGCTCCCCCCCCCCCTACAAAACGGGGGATTTCTTCTGGCAGAGTAACTGCTATATCTTCCCAGTCTTTCCCCAACAGCTCCCACAGGGAACTTAGTGAGCCCTTTTTATATGGTGTGATCTGCATGGCATAGTGACCTAGCTAAAAAGAGCAGGAAAAGTTTTAACCCTTCCGAACTGGACACCACCAGCCTGGCAGGTCACCCTGGGGATATAGAGCAATACTAAAACATTATCATACTTTGCACCTGGCTGACCTACATAGCTGGAGAGCATGAACAATGCAAGAGAAAACTGTTTAACTATAACCTCTTGGTAGCACCTTATATACTGGTAACTGGTGGTCTATACTGGGAAGAGGGGGTTAGATCTGCACTGGGGGGGGGGGGGTGTTTTGAGGGGAGATCTGTATTGTTGGAGATAATCCACAATGGGGTGAGGGTATGTATAAGGGGAGATCTGTACTAGGGGAAATTTGTACTGGGGCAGATCTGTACTGGGGGGAGATCTTTACTAGTGGGAGGGGGGAAGATCTGAGGCTGAACTGGAGCATACACTAGAAACTCCATTCTGCCGTCAAAAGTCAGCACCTTTGTTTAATGGAAAGCTACTGTATTCTGCTGTGTGCATGGGAAGACTGAGTTCAAGGTAGGGACTGTTGAGCTTGAGAAGCAGGGTTGCCAACTGTCTTTACATTGATGGACAGTTTGTAAATATCGGTCGATTTTTACAAATCTTACCTTCCAATGCTTGAATAATAAGATTGACACTAATCTAAACTTATATGTGTACATGTGTTTCCTCTTCCTAAGCAATATTCTCATTTATTACCAAGTGGTGTACATTAACCCTATCTTCACCAAAGGTCCTCAATGCCTTTTTAAGAAAATAAAAGGTTTTTATTGAGTACACTGTTTAGATAACAAAACTTCTGGGCTCTTTTCATAGGCTGACACATATGCAAAAGTTTTTTTTATTTTTATTTTTTTAAATGTTTTCTAATTTTATTATTATGTTATTATTTTTAATGGTACAACTGTATCTGACAGTTACATTATTAAGTATATGTCACTTTCATTTTACTCCTTGGAGTCTGCAGCCTGCGTGTGATCATTGTGTTAGAGCTGACAGCCAATCAGAGTGGTTTCTGATCATCAGTGGGAACCTTGGCTGTTAGAGTGTTGGCTTCTGGCTAACATGTGGGAAGACATTTATTAACATGTCCTCCGGTAATGGGAAAATATTGTTAAAAGGGTTAAAATAAGCAAAATAAGACTAAATATTATAACTTTTGCAGAAACATGGCACAGATTCAGGGTTCAGTCAAATAAGTGGGGAAACATTATAGCAGTGTTAATTGTGGCATCAAATTTCGATTAAAGCCCCGTACACACGTACCGAATGTCGGCCGAACGATCGGCCGTCTTTTGTCCGGTGCTGTCCTGTCGGCTGAAAAGTGCTAAAGACTGCACACTAATTTTGTCGGCCAACAACAGCCGACTGCAGAAGTGATGTCATGTGATGGTTAACTTTCTGTGTCTTTTTTCTTTTCTGAGCATGCCCAGTCTTGCAAATCTGCTGCTTGTCGGCCGAATTCTGTACTGACTGGCGAACAATCGGTCGTTCTGGTGTTGGCCAACAAAAATTTTAATGCCTGCACACCCGATTCTGTTCAGCCGAAAAGTCGGAGTCGGTTGTCGGAAGCATCATACTAACAAGCCGACAATCGGCCGATCGTTCAGCGGCCGAATATTTACGGCCGACAATCGCTACGTGTGTACGGGGCTTTAGTTTTGGTCATAGTCTTTTGACTAAAATGCCATTTTAATTTTAGTCCCATTTTAGTCATCTGCAATTGTTTTAGTTTTAGTCGTATTTAGTCAACTAAAATCTGCAGTGCATTTTAGTCAACTAAAATTAAAATCATTTTACTCAATTAAAATAATTTTAGTCTACTAAATTCAAATGTGTTTAGTTAAATTGTAATGCATTGTTTAAGCATTTCTCTAGAATTTCCAAACTCATTCATTATACATTCCTGGTTTAAATACAATCTAATATTATAATACTTATGGTTTCAACAAATTCATAGATACAGATTTAGCCACTCTGGATGGTCCGAAGAGGCCTGTCATGCTGCACAGTACTCTGTATGGTGGTCTGAGGAGGCCTATAATGCACAGTGCTGTGGATGGTGGTCTGAGAAAGCCTTTAATGCTGCACAGTGTTCTGGAGAGTGGTCTGAGGAGGCCTATAATGCACAGTGCTGTGGATGGTGGTCTGAGAAAGCCTTTAATGCTGCACAGTGCTCTGGATGGTGGTCTGAGGAGGCCTGTAATGCACAGTGCTCTGGGACGGTGGCCTTAGATGCCTGTAACGCTGCACACTGCTCTGGATGGTGGTCAGAGGGGAGGCCTATGATGCACAGTGCTCTGAACAGTGGTCTGAGGAGGCCTGTAATGCATAGTGCTTTGGTCGGTGGTCTGAGGAGGCCTGTAATTCTGCACAGTGCTCTGGACAGTGGTCTGAGAAGGCCTGTAATGCACAGTGCTCTGGACAGTGGTCTGAGGAGGCCTGTAATGCACAGTGCTTTGGACAGTGGTCTGAGGAGGCCTGTAATGCACAGTGCTTTGGACAGTGGTCTGAGGAGGCCTGTAATGCACAGTGCTCTGGGACGGTGGTCTGAGAGGCCTGTAACGCTGCACACTGCTCTGGATGGTGGTCAGAGGGGAGGCCTATGATGCACAGTGCTCTGGATGGTGGTCAGAGGTGAGGCCTATGAGGCACAGTGCTCTGGATGGTGGTCAGAGGGGAGGCCTATGAGGCACAGTGCTCTGGATGGTGGTCAGAGGGGAGGCCTATGAGGCACAGTGCTCTGGATGGTGGTCAGAGGGGAGGCCTATGAGGCACAGTGCTCTGGATGGTGGTCAGAGGGGAGGCCTATGAGGCACAGTGCTCTGGATGCCGGTAGTAAGAGGAGGCCTGTAATGTACACACTCACAGTGCTCTAGACGGCGGTCTGAGAAGACTTGTAATGTAAAGTTTTCTAGATGGTCGTCTGAGGAGTGCTGTGAAGCTGCACAGTGCTAACTGCTAAGCACGCTATAGTCGCTACTCACGAACATGCTCGCTGGGAGCGGAAGCATTCACAGGCTCTACACAGGCGGAGCTCCAAGGAAACCAGAAGTGCACATGGGTAAACGTCCCTCCCTCACATTTCTGTTCGTTAATGAAAAGGGAATTGATTTTCTTCATAGTTTTCGTCCGTGGACAAAAATGTGGTGTACTTTTAGTTTTGTTTTCAAAATGTTTTCTTTAACAAAATGAACACTGCTTTATAGATATTATTACATTATATGATAGAAGCAAGATAAGTAAGATACAGCATATAAAACCAAACACATTCACTGCAGGCTCCTCGCTGTCTTCCCCTAAACTGAAAACCTGATGGAAAACATGTTGGTACTTACTAGTTTCTCCCAGTCCCCAATCAGTTTCAAACCTGCCTTAAGTGATGAGTGATAAGATGATGTAATAGGAGAGAGCGGGGAATATAGATAGAGAGAGTGAAAGTTACACAGCACAGACTTCAGGAAAAAATCTTTCTGACATTTATGGGATATCATTAGAATCTCACAGATTTTCATGTTGCCTGCCTAGAAATGTCCTTGATTGACAGCTGCTCTTTATTACACTGCCGCAGTGCTGTACAGTGATTGGATAGGAAAGTATGTGAGTGAATAACTCCTGTGCTACCAAGTGTGCGCCAATCATATCAAATATCATAGAAAAATAAAATAAAAAACTATTACAAAAGTAATCAGTAGGTTGCTGCATGCACAAAATTGTGTTTAAACAATTCATCAGTACAAATAAAATAAAAACTATAATACTATTGATATAATAGTAATCAGTGGGTTGCTGCATGAACAAAATTGTGTTCAAACAATTCATAAGTACAAATAAAATAAATATGATGTCCCACGCTACCAACACTCAAATACTTAAATGGGTCACAGCATTCTGAATAGTATGCCTCCCTTATACGTCCTCTCTGCCCATCTTGCACCTTTCCTGCCCATCCAATGTTTTTGCTCCCCAGCAATGGTATTAGTAGCTGGCAGCCTCTAGTAAGCAACCTTTCAATTAAAATGGTAAAAGAAAGAGAACAGGTCACACAATGCATGACAAAAAGAGCCATAGAACAGGAACATTTTTGAATTAATTGATTGATTACCTATTTATTTAAAATAACTAAAAGATCATATTTAAAAATAGATTGACCTATTCAATTAGGCAGTTCAAAGTGAAATTATCCATAGTAAAAATTAGTTTTATTTATTCAAGTAACAATTTTGGATAGTCACCAGAACAGGAATGGAGAGGAAATCTTCCAATGGGCACATTAGGTTTGGTGACCCTGGTGATAACCAGGAAGTTCCTCACTTTGGAGGGATTTCCTTTCACTTCCTGTTTTCACTATGGGACAGGAAGTAAAGTAAAAAAAGAAGGGTGTTAAAATCCTTCCTTTCACATCCAATCAGCAGGGGATCCGTAAGCAGGTCCTCTTCTGAATCGTAGCCGAATGGGACGGATGTCAGGTTTTTTTTTTCTGTAGTTGCTGTAAGGCTCCATTGTAACAGAAAGTCTGGCTGAGAATCATTAGTCCAGTAAAATAGTTTAGAACACAGCTACTTTGGATTATCCTCATGAACAGCGTCCCTCCTAGTGAAGTCCAGGTTAGCTCTGGCAACAAAGGCTTAGAGCTGGAAGGGATCTAAAGCAGCCCTTTTCAACCAGGGTGCCTTGAGGGTTCTTTGTGGGTGCCTTGGCAAAATGCCTAAAAATTGATCAAATATTTTTTACAAGCCAGGAGGTGGATCAAGCCTGCCTTTAAGTTCCACAAAGCCATAGGTATCATTATGCATTTCTAACAACTGGCATTCTAACAACCAATGGCATCAACAAAATAATAAGGAGGATGTTTGTTGCCTCCACAGCATCCGTGTTTCACCCTCCAGTGCCTCTCTCCCTCAGCACTGGGTTGATATTAGCTGACTGATAGAGAGAAATTGAGGGAGAAGAGAAACATTGCTATAATAGGCAGTACCAGTGTGCAAAAGTGTATTTGCTTTGGAAGAATAAATTACCTCTAAGGTGGATGTCCTATGTGTGGATGTTGCTGCATTACGTAAAGCTATTAAATTGTTTTTTACATTTAAGAATGGGCAGCCTTGAGACTGTCCATAATTTTAACCACTTGACCACCGGAGGATTTTGCTGTCTTCCGTCAAGGCCACTTTTTGCGATTCGGCGCTGTGCGATTTTAACTGACAATTGCGCGGTCGTGCGACGCCGTACCCAAACGAAATTTACGTCCTTTTTTTCCCACAAACAGAGCTTTCTTTTGGTGGCATTTGATCACCTGTGCGATTTTTACTTTTTGCGCTATAAACAAAAAAAGAGCGTTTATTTTGAAAAAATAACAATATTTTTAACATTTTTTTATATGAAATTCCCCCCCAAAAAAATGTAAAAATCAATTTTTTTTTAATTTTTGGCCAATTTGTTTTCTGCTACCTATGTTTGGTAAAAAAAATCGCAATAAGCGTATTTTGATTGGTTTGCGCAAAAGTTATTGCGTTTACTAACAAAGGGAAAGATTTCTGTCATTTTTTTTTTTTTAACGCGTAATGGCGGTGATCTGCGATTTCTTTTGCGTGACTGCGACATTGCGGCGGACAGATCGGACCCTTGACTGACATTTTTGACACTTTTGGGGGTACCAGTGACATTACTGCAGTAATCAGTGCTATATATATGTTACTGTTACTGTAAAAATGACACTGGCAGGGAAGGGGTTAATTTTATTGGAGAGGGAGGGGTTAATGTATGCCTGGTGCTTACTGACGTGTGGGAGGGGAGGTGACTGAGTGACAGAAGGACAGATCGGATGTCCAGCTATGCTGAACACTCCGATCTGTCACTCCCTGTCACTATAGAGATCCGCCCGCTCTGTTTACACAGGCGGGCGGATCTCCTCATTAGATTCCCCGACGATCGGGGCAGAGCAGCGGCGATCGCCGCTGCTCCTCCCCTGGCCCGACTCCCGCTGTGAATGAAAACACGTGGAGCGCCGCCTACAGGGGGAGGAGTCCAGCGGCGTAGGTCTACGTCGCTGGACGGGAATGAGCCACTTTGCCGCAGTACGCTCCATGTGAGCGGTCGGCAAGTGGTTAAACGGTGCCTTGAGCCTCGACTGAAAAAAGGTTGAGAAACACAGATCTAAAACACAAGGGGGGCACCCAATGAAACTTGAGTATTCTGGTAGTAATTGGGAAGGGGCTCCCCACTGTCGGATCTTTGGGGGAAGCTGTACATTATTAGGCTCCTGCCTGGCTGCCCACACACCAGTTCTGACAGTGGAGGACCCCTCACCTGGCTGCAGATCCTTTGCCCTGCTACCTCTGTCTCATCAGGTGTGGCCTGTCTGAGCTGCTGAGGGAAGAAGGCCGAGATATTTATACTTCCTGGGTGTGTCCAGGATTACAAGGAGTTGTGGGAAAAGGGGCCTGTGTCTCCATCTGAGTACATAGAAACTCCGCTACATTACTACTGCAGAAAGGTTAAACAGCACAAAAGAGTCATATACATATAAAGGAACAGAAGGACTGCAGCAACTCTCGGCACACTGAGACAGAATAATCACAGTCTGTAGGAAGAGCAGCGAGGAGGAATATCTAATGTGATACTAGGCACCTGAATACAATAGTCATCATCTCCCATGACAGGAGGTTTTACATTAATAACATGCTGTGAAGACACTGCTACTCTTAGCATAGCGGTAAAATAATATGCAAGCTTCCTAATATATTATTAATAGCATTAACTGTTCAATTGCCAGGAAGGACCTATAACATTTATTATTTCTTTGCCTTTTTAGCAGAATAAGGACTGATGTATGTATACAGGTACACGGAGGTCATATAGATGGATGTACCTATTACAGGTATGAGGTCCACTACGACAAACTAGACCTGTGGTATGGGCCTGCTCTTTAAAACTAAATTAAAATAAATTCCAGCTGCACTAAGCAAAATGTGTAAAAAAGACTCGCAGATTGTATTTTTTAGAAAGAAGCCACAGCCTGGGGGAAAAAAGCCTGTCCCCTGCCAGCATGCTGATGAGAAGTACTCTTTGAGGTTGATTTACTAAAACTGGAGAGTGCAAAATCTGGTGCAGCTGTGCATGGCAGCCAATCATTTTCTAATGTCAACTTGTTAGATTAACCACTTCTGGGCCCGAAAGGTTTCACCCCCTTAATGACCAGGTAATTTTTTGAGATTCGGCACTGCGTTAATTTAACAGACACTTGCGCAGTCGTGCGACGCTGTACCCAAATAAAATTGATGTCCGTTTTTTCCCACAAATAGAGCTTTCTTTTGGTCGCATTTGATCACCTGTGTGATTTTTATTTTTTGTGCTATAAACAAAAAAAGAGAGACGTTTCTGGAAAAAAAATATTTTTCACTGCTACAGTATCTCACAAAAGTCAGTACACCCCTTACATTTTTGTAAATATTTTATTATATCTTTTCATGTGACAACACTGAAGAAATGACAATTTGCTACAATGTAAAGTAGTGAGTGTACAGCTTGTATAACAGTGTAAATTTGCTGTCCCTTCAAAATAACTCAACACACAGCCATTGATGTCTAAACCGCTGGCAACAAAAGTGAGTACACCCCTAAGTGAAAATGTCCAAATTGGGACCAATTAGCCATTTTCCCTCCTCAGTGTCAGGTGACTCGTTAGTGTTACAAGGTCTCAGGTGTGAATGGGGAGCAGGTGTGTTAAATTTTATTGTTATCGCTCTCACACTCTCATACTGGTCACTGGAAGTTCAACATGAAACCTCATGGCAAAGAACTCTCTGAGTATCTGAAAAAAAGAATTGTTACTCTACATAAAGATGGACTAGGCTATAAGAAGATTGCCAAGACCCTGAAACTGAGCTGCAGCACGGTGGCCAAGACCATACAGCGGTTTAACAGGACAGGTTGCACTCAGGACAGGCCTCACCATGGTAGACCAAAGAAGTTGAATGCACGTGCTCAGCGTCATATCCAGAAGTTGTCTTTGGGAAATACAGGTATGAGTGCTGCCAGCATTACTGCAGAGGTTGAAGGGGTGGGGGGTCAGCCTGTCAGTGCTCAGACCATATGCTGCACACTGCATCAAATTGGTCTGCATGGCTGTCGTCCTAGAAATAAAAATCCTCTTCTAAAGATGATTCACAAGAAAGCCCCCAAACGGTTTGTTGAAGGCAAGCAGACTAAGGACATGGATTAACTTAGACCAAGATAAACTTATTTGGGTCAGATGTCCTCAAGCGTGTGTGGCAGCAACCAGGTGAGGAGTACAAAGACAAGTGTGTCTTGCCTACAGTCAAGCATGGTGGTGGGAGTGTCATGGTCTGGGGCAGCATCAGTACTGCTGGCACAGGGGAGCTACAGTTCATTGAGGGAACTATGAACTCCAACATGTACTGTGACATACTGAAGAAGAGCATGATCCCCTCCCTTCGGAGACTGGGCCGCAGGGCAGTATTACAACATGATAACCACCCCAAATACACCTCCACGACGACCACTGCCTTGCTAAAGAAGCTGAGGGTAAAGGTGATGGACTGGCCAAGCATGTCTCCAGTCCTAAGCCCTATTGAGCATCATATAGGGCATCCTCAAACGGAAGGTGGAGGAGCGCAAGGTCTCTAATATCCACCAGCTCCGTGATGTCATCATGAAGGAGTGGAAGAGGACTCCAGTGGCAACCTGTGAAGCTCTGGTGAACTCCCTGCCCAAGAGGGTTAAGGCAGAGCTGGAAAATAATGGTGGCCACACAAAATATTGACACTTTGTCCAGTTTGGACATTTCCACTTAGAGGTGTACTCACTTTTGTTGCCAGCGGTTTAGACATTAATGGATGTGTGTTGAGTTATTTTGAGGGGACAGCAAATTTTCACTGTTATACAAGCTGTACACTCACTACATTACATTGTAGCAAAGTGTCATTTCTTCAGTGTTGTCACATGAAAATATATAATAAAATATTTACAAAAATGTGAGGGGTTTGCTCACATTTGTGAGATACTGTATAGAATATTCCAATAAAGAAAATGTAAAAATCTAATTTTCATCACTTTAGGCCAATTTGTTTTCTGCTACAAATTAAAATAAAAAAAAAATCCTAATAAGAGTATTTTGATTTGTTTGCGCAAAAGTTATCTCGTCTACAAACTAGGATAAAGATTTATGTCATTTTAATTTATTTATTTATTTATTTTTACTATTTATTTAATTTTTAGCGGGACTGTGACATTGCGGCGGACAGATCGGACCCCTAACTGACATTTATGACACTTTTTGGGGGAGCAGTGACATTAATACAGTAATCAGTGCTAAAAATATGCACTGTTACTGTACTAATGACACTAGCAGGGAAGGGGTTAACTTGTGGAATCAACACAGAGACCTGTGTTCCTAAATAGGAGGATCACAGGCGCTCTGTGCTGATTCCTGAGAGAACAATGGTCTGCTGTGTTTACAACAGCAGACCGCTGTTCTCTCTCCACGGGAGTGATCGCGGGTGCCTGGCAGCAATCGCGGCCGTCGGCCCCATGAATCAGCTCCCCTGCTGGCTAATGGGGACGCGTTTCGCCCCCAGGATGGCTCCCGCGGATCGCCGTACAGGTACGGCGATTCGCGCAGCCAAGCCAGCCTGCCACAGTATATATGCGGCGGGCGGTCAGCAAGCGGTTACGTTTTGACGAACAAAAAAAAAAAAATTGGAAGCTGTGTAGGGCGGAGCTAAAGGGTCATTGCTACACTTCCAGTTTCCGGGGCCGTTGGAGCGCATCACGTCCCGGACTTCCGAGTTCATATCCTGCTGAATGATTTTACACTAATGTAAGTGCAATACTGTTCACTTAAATAAAACGCAACTTACGGTGTTAAACTATGGAGTTTGTCTTTGACATTTACATCTACGTTTGAAAGTGCTGGGGAGAGGAAGTAACACTAAGGAGGAATACCCTAGGGCTGGCCCTGGGTATCTACATACAGCAAGGTGGAGCTGTGAATGCTGGATACCCCATTTGAGGGGAGATATTTCTGGTGAGTGAGGCAACAAGAGGGGGGCACGTGTGGAGACACCGGGCACTTTGCATGTCTTTGAGGAACTCTCCCCTGCTGCAACTTTACCAGTTCTTGTCCCTATAGCAGCACTATTAGAAGAGCTTGCAGTGAAGGGTAGAGCATTGGATTAATGGATGGACTATTTTTATCGGGTAGGGACTTATGATTGGTAGCACTGGTCACTTTACATGATTTTGGTCACTTCATATATATTTATGGTATAAGACATTTTTTCATGTTTTTGAATGTTATATAGCATTGGTCACTTTCACTGGGCGCTTACTTTTTTGCACAGATTTATATATATATATATATATATATATATATATATATATATATATATATATATATATACAGTGGTGTATTTTGGTTTTGTGCTGCCCTAGGCAAGACTTGGGTGCCCCCCCCTCCTCTTATGTAAATTTGCCCCACTCCTTTTTTAATGGATGTGAGTCCCTCCAAAATCAAAGGACTACAAGTCCCAGCATGAACTCCTGAGATCTCACGAGAGAGGGTGGGAGAGAGAGAGGGGGGTGGTTGAGGGAGAGAGAGAGAGGGGGTGGGTGAGGGAGGGAGAGAGAGGGGGGATGAGAGAGAGTGCGGGGGGTGGGTGAGGGAGGGAGAGAGAGGGGGAATGAGATAGAGAGAGGGGGTGGGTGAGGGACAGAGGGAGAGCGAGAGGGGGGTGATGAAAGAGAGAGAGAGAGAGAGATAGGGGGGATGAGAGAGAGAGAGTAATGGGATGAGACAGAGAGGGGATCAGAGAGAAAGAGAGAAGGGGTGAGAGAGAGGGGGGATGGGAGAGAGAGAGAGAGAGGGGGGATGGGTGAGAGGGGGTGAAAGAGAGAGAGAGAGGGGGGGTGGGTGAGAGAGAGAGGGGGGATGGGTGAGAGAGGGAGAGAGAGACGGCTCTAGCAACCAGTGGCCAATAGAATCTCAGGTGGAGGGGGGCGGCTTTTTTGCTGCCCCCCTGCAAAGTGCCGCCCTAGGCCTGGGCCTTGTTGGCCTAGGCCAAAATACAGCACTGTATATATATATATATATATATATATATATATATATATATATATATATATATTGTTAAATGTATATCTTTCCGTATAGGTTTTTACTTTAGTAGGCATAGAATTCTGGCACGGTATGATTAATGAAAATCTTAGTTCTAACATTATAGAAGAATGAAGAGAGCAGCACTAAGCCCACTCCTTTTTGCAAACTTACTGTACCTATCAGACACTACCACGGTAGTTCGTTTAGGTGGGGGCAGCATTCTACACATTGTTAATATCCATATCGAAGACAAGCAAACCAAGTAATGCCGTGGTTGGGATTTAAACCGATGACCCTAGTGTTGCTAGGCAGAAGTGCTAACCACTTAGCTACTGTGCTGCCCAAAATATTTTTATAATGTTGATGTGCACTTACATTCAAATGCAACAGATAGTATTTTTTTTTTTACGCAATGCACTGCATTGCACATGACACCAGCATTGTGGTGTGAACAGGACATCATTTTCTATGTGTCCTTGCAAAGACCTGCGTTCTTCCAATGCAGTAAAACGCAGGTCACTACAGTATATGGGAATAGGGCCTTAGTTGTGTTGCAACTCCAGAATTGATGGCTAGCTGCTGATGCAAGTAAAACATTACTGACTAACTCTATTTTAGTTAAGAAAAAAAAAAAAAAAAAACAATCCCCTCTGGGTGACTAATGTACATAACATGGATTTTAACAAACCTTGTAGCAGATTCCTACCTTTAAAAAGGAAAAAGATGACACTGGGCTAGAATGTATCTCCCCGCACCTAGGAAGAATAGTGCTCAAACAAATTAAATAAATAAAATAAAATAAAATATGGCAGCTGCTGTAAAGTGGAAGTGAGTGTCAGAGAAAAAGCCTAGGCTATATACAGCACTTGCCCCTAACCTATTGCAATATGATTATTTAAATAAATTAATTTGAAAAATTATGATAATAATTATAAAATAAATCGTAAAATTGAAATAGTTGTGGTTCAATAAAAATTGTATGGATAAATATTGTGACAATAATTAAGTGCAGTAATTAAGTGAAATCAACAAATATATCTGTGCACAATAATTGATAAATGAGAAAAAAGTCCAGCAGAATCAATAAATTATTAATAGTCTTTCCAAAGTTTAATCAAGTGCAAAGTGCTTCGTGCTCAGTATTCAAAATTCGTGACTTTTGTGGCGTGGGTTCCTTTTTCCAGCAGCATGTGGTAGGATTAAATCACTTACCGGAAATAGTGGGTCTTATGTGCTGTACAGCACTAAGACCTATTGCGCTTGGAGGCCTTCCAGGCCAGTAATGGGATCCCCTTTTTTCTTCTCCTGGTGGGGTCCAGGTCAAGTCCCTTCTCACCTGGTTTCACTCCTCAGGATATGGGGTCAGATTATGCATAGGCTCCAAATAGTGTAATAAGTTTTTTAAAAAGTTTATTTTTCCAAATGGAGTGTACAATAGAAGCAAAAAGATGGCTCAGAGATTTAAGGCAAATTTAAGACTAGATCTGAATAGGAGGGACTGATTCATTATAATCACCTGGTGCACTGAAAGCTGCAGGGTCTGAATCCCTTTGGAAATTTTTAACCCTTAGGCTGGCCATACATTATACAATTTTCTGTTCCATTTTCTTGAAATTTACCTTCAACTATGTAATACATAGACCTGCCTAATTGGATACAAGTGAATTGGTTGTTTAGCTTTGACCTCATATTATGTGGTTTGTAGTAAATCTAACAGAAAATTGTACAAGAAAATTGAGCATGTATGGCCAGCCTTAGGGGGGAGTATCTTACCAAAACTGAAATTCCTATTGCAGGGGATGCCTAAAATGTGACTTGTATTTTAGTGCAGACTTCTGGGAAAACCAGTGAGCCAATCACAAAAGCGGGAAATGGCATTTCTGGGGTGTTCTGTATGCTAATGGTAAAGGTTTCCCATATAGCATTGAATTTGATAGAAAATTACAACGGCTACAGATTGAAAAGGAAAGGTCAATTTTATTACCATTAAATTACAACATGGCTTGTATACCGATTGTATATGATATTATTTTTTTCTATTTGTCATATTTTTTTTTCATGTAAATGGAGTTACCCTTTATGCTTCCACTCAGAACTAAGTGGGAAGCATTTTTATATGTATCCAATTAGCAAATCACTTTGGCTGAAGTTCTCCCAGTTCTCAAGAGGCTCATTATGTGCTTATATCTAATCATTTTTCTCTTGTCTGGGCGACTTCTTTCATTTTTCCCCTTCACCCATAGAAGATTCTTTCCAAGGAACTAGAACTAGATTCTTTCCAAGGTTCCTCCATCCTCCTCCAAGTATCACAAAGGGTTTCTCACCCGTCCTGCAATCAGAAGTATCTGGTGTACTGAAAATCGCCTATGTAAAAATCTAATGGTTCCCATGAGGGCTCACTTTGTATTATCATTGCACTACAATAGCAGATACAGAAGAGTGACTTTTTGCAGATCTGCCGGAGGATGGAGGATTCCGGTCCTGAACAAACAGGGAATTTCCACTTTTCCCGACTATGCATAGATAATCTACCACGCTGAAATAGAACTCATTAACCCCTACCCTGCTGTCACTTGGACTGGTTTCACAATTAGCAAAATTCAGCCCAAAAAAGACTTAAAACTGTCAGTCAACACAGTCATATAGAAGAAAGAAGAACAAGTAAAAAAAAAAAAAAAAGTCGATGCTTTGCTTTTTGGCCGCAGCAAAAGGTGGTACCACCTGTCAAACTCACCTATTGAGATCAATGGGGCCATAGGTGTGCGCAGCCGATTGCATTAGGGTGTGCACCCCAAAGCTCAAACACACATGCTTTTCTCTGCAGCCTCAGCTGCACAGGACAGTGAATGAATGAATGGGAAATGCTCTGTACTGAGCAGCTTCCTGTTCATTCACAAACTGAAGCATAGTAAACACTGTTTACTATGCTTTAGTTGTGAATGAACACAGTGAGTGAGTGTGTTCATTTAGAAAAAGAAGGTGCTGGTAAATGACACATTTACTAACCCCCTTCCCCCACTCTCCATCTTGAAACATCCCCCGCAGCAGCTTGGGGGAGAGGGGAGGTGGAAAGCCAGCAGTACTGCGGGATGGGGGGGGGGGGGGCAAAACGCGGGAAGCCTGGGCAGTTAGGAGAATCGGCACTCTATGTAGTGATTAGGCTGCGCCCAGGCACACCCCCTGCGCACGCCTATGAATGGAGCCGCACTGCAATCACCAGCCAAACAATTGGCTCACAGTTCCGATGCAGTCCCACAATGTAAAATTGCTGTTCAGCAATTTACAAAAAAAGGAACAAAAAAAATGTAAACAGGCATCAGCAGGCAGCAATGGCGGCTCCTAAATGCCTACCAGCCACTGCTATACTGCCCTCTAAAAAGTAACCCACTGCAAATCACTTTCCAGTGGGTCATAAGCTTACCGCCTGTCTGAAAGAGCCCTAACAAAGTATTTTCCAGCCTCTCCTTGGAAAGAGACTCCTTGTCTGCTGTTTCAGGTTCATGTTAAGTCTGTGTTCCTTTGTAAAAGCCATTGTTTGCCATTAGACCTGAGGCATTGGTCAGCTGATGTCAGTTATCCCCGCACTTATGTGCATTATCAGTATCGCCACCCAACTGTGTGTATGTTTTCTAGACAATCGATTTTGTTAATAAAAAAAGCAATGTTACTGAGAACCACTCTATATGTGATTGCTTGTTATCAGAGAACCCCCCAGGGTACACATATACTGCAGCTCCGCTGCTATTCTGTGATTGGCATTTCCTGCTGTTATGGATGGAAAAGAAAAAGCCTTCCTAGGATATACAGCATCTTCTTCACACCATGGCCGGATATGCAACAAAAAATCTACATGATAGCCTCAGACGCTCACATGGAACACACTGCGGAGGACAGCAGCCTGATTCTGTGACAACAAGTAATGAAAGAGAACCTGCGCTAATGAAATAGATTGGCAGGGCCAGTATTTCGGATTTACCCCATTGCTTGTGCTATGGTGCTAATGCTATTTCCTCTCATATGTCTGCTGCTGAATTTTACAACCTCTGTAAAGGGAAAACTTCCCAATAAGGGCCGAGTCTGGAGTTATTACTTAAACGGTAAACACACTTATCCTTTCTGCAACACCAACATTCCCATTCCCCATCCTGTATCCTATCCCACCTCACCCCTGATGTATGTCACCCATCCTACCTCACCCCTGGTGTATGTCACCCATCCTACCTCACCCCTGATGTATGTCACCCATCCTACCTCACCCATGATGTATGTCACCCATCCTACCTCACCCCTGATGTATGTCACCCATCCTACCTCACCCCTGATGTATGTCACCCATCCTACCTCACCCCTGATGTATGTCACCCATCCTACCTCACCCCTGATGTATGTCACCCATCCTACCTCACCCCTGGTGTATGTCACCCATCCTACCTCACCCCTGATGTATGTCACCCATCCTACCTCACCCATGATGTATGTCACCCATCCTACCTCACCCCTGATGTATGTCACCCATCCTACCTCACCCATGATGTATGTCACCCATCCTACCTCACCCCTGGTGTATGTCACCCATCCTACCTCACCCCTGATGTATGTCACCCATCCTACCTCACCCCTGATGTATGTCACCCATCCTACCTCACCCCTGATGTATGTCACCCATCCTACCTCACCCCTGGTGTATGTCACCCATCCTACCTCACCCCTGATGTATGTCACCCATCCTACCTCACCCCTGATGTATGTCACCCATCCTACCTCACCCATGATGTATGTCACCCATCCTACCTCACCCCTGGTGTATGTCACCCATCCTACCTCACCCATGCTGTATGTCACCCATCCTACCTCACCCCTGATGTATGTCACCCATCCTACCTCACCCATGATGTATGTCACCCATCCTACCTCACCCCTGGTGTATGTCACCCATCCTACCTCACCCCTGATGTATGTCACCCATCCTACCTCACCCATGATGTATGTCACCCATCCTACCTCACCCCTGATGTATGTCACCCATCCTACCTCACCCCTGGTGTATGTCACCCATCCTACCTCACCCCTGGTGTATGTCACCCATCCTACCTCACCCCTGGTGTATGTCACCCATCCTACCTCACCCCTGATGTATGTCACCCATCCTACCTCACCCCTGGTGTATGTCACTCATCCTACCTTACCCATGATGTATGTCACCCATCCTACCTCACCCCTGATGTATGTCACCCATCCTACCTCACCCCTGGTGTATGTCACCCATCCTACCTCACCCCTGATGTATGTCACCCATCCTACCTCACCCATGATGTATGTCACCCATCCTACCTCACCCCTGGTGTATGTCACCCATCCTACCTCACCCCTGATGTATGTCACCCATCCTACCTCACCCCTGATGTATGTCACCCATCCTACCTCACCCCTGATGTATGTCACCCATCCTACCTCACCCCTGGTGTATGTCACCCATCCTACCTCACCCCTGATGTATGTCACCCATCCTACCTCACCCCTGATGTATGTCACCCATCCTACCTCACCCATGATGTATGTCACCCATCCTACCTCACCCCTGGTGTATGTCACCCATCCTACCTCACCCATGCTGTATGTCACCCATCCTACCTCACCCCTGATGTATGTCACCCATCCTACCTCACCCATGATGTATGTCACCCATCCTACCTCACCCCTGGTGTATGTCACCCATCCTACCTCACCCCTGATGTATGTCACCCATCCTACCTCACCCATGATGTATGTCACCCATCCTACCTCACCCCTGATGTATGTCACCCATCCTACCTCACCCCTGGTGTATGTCACCCATCCTACCTCACCCCTGGTGTATGTCACCCATCCTACCTCACCCCTGGTGTATGTCACCCATCCTACCTCACCCCTGATGTATGTCACCCATCCTACCTCACCCCTGGTGTATGTCACTCATCCTACCTTACCCATGATGTATGTCACCCATCCTACCTCACCCCTGATGTATGTCACCCATCCTACCTCACCCCTGGTGTATGTCACCCATCCTACCTCACCCCTGATGTATGTCACCCATCCTACCTCACCCCTGATGTATGTCACCTGAGTCCCATGACCAGGGCCTGCTGCAATGTTGTGGGCCTCCAGAGTAAATTGTCTTTAGGATGGCCTCATCTATAGACTTCATTGGGGTTGTTTCCTGACGAAGGAGACCCTACAGAGAAAGTACAATAGAAATCTATGGGGATTGACTGCACAGGAGGGGTCAGTGGATAGACACACACAGAGGAGTAAGTCAGAAGATAGACCCCTTCTACAGCCATGGCCAAAAGTTTTGAGAATGACACAAATATTCATTTTCACAAAGTCTGCTGCTTTAGTGTTTGTAGATCTTTTTGTCAGCTGTTACTATGGTATACTGAAGTATAATTACAAGCATTTCATAAGTGTCAAAGGCTTTTTTTTGGCAATTACATTAGATTAATGCAAAGAGTCAATATTTGCAGTGTGGACCCCAGTGGCATTGGGGGGGGGGGGCTGACTGGGGCTTTAGCCCCAAGTGGGCCCCAAAAAGACCAGGGTCTCGTATTGCTTATTTAAAATTATTGGTCCCGAGTCCCAAGGCCTGGGGTTGGGCAGGAACCCGTGGCTACATGCCTCAGCAGTGTAACATCTGTCCAGCGCATCCAGTGATTGGTGGGCAAGCTGGGGGTGGACACAATGAGAGTGAGTGGAGCTGTCAAATTGAAGCACTGATGTTGGGGGTGGGCAGGGCCACTATATAAGGCTGCACCCCTTTGTCCAGTTCATAGACAAACAGCCGCTGGCTAGGGAGGAAGATGGCAGGGGGCGGGACTAATTGTAACTACTGTATGTGCACCCACAATGGTGTATAATAAACCTGAATTATACACTGCTGTGGGTGCACATACAGTAGTTACAATTGATCCGCCCCCTGACACCTTCCTCCCCAGCCGACGCCGGCTGTTTGTCTATGCCAGGGGTCTTCAAATTATGGCCCTCCAGTTGTTCAGGAGCTATAATTCCCATCATGCCTAGTCGTGTCTGCGAATGTCAGAGTTTTACAATGTCTCATAGGATGTGTATTTTCGCATCAGCTGGAGGGCCGTTGTTTGAGGATCCCTGGTCTATGCACTGTATAAAGGGACGGAGCACAGCATATCAGCCCCGTCAATCCCCGACATCAGTGCTTCAATTTGACAGCTCAGTTATGGCCATCCCAAGCTTGCCCACCAATCCCTGGCTGTGCTGGAACGATGTTACACTGCTGCATGTCCTGCTATAGACTGCACTCATTTATGTTCCATCTGATGCCCCAAGTCTTACCTTGGCTCCTGTATGCTGCTAATCAAGATTTTAGGATAAGTGTGCTATATTTAACTAATTGGTGTCTTTGCAGTTTAACTAATTCCTGAACTTTGCACTCTGTACAACGCAATCCTGAACCTAGAACTCTGTACAACGCATTCCTGACCCTCACACTCTGTGCAACGCATTCCTGAACCTTGCACTCTGTACAACGCATTCCTGAACCTTGCACTCTGTACAACGCATTCCTGAACCTTGCACTCTGTACAATGCATTCCTGAACCTTGCACTCTGTACAACGCATTCCTGAACCTTGCACTCTGTACAACGCATTCCTGAACCTTGCACTCTGTACAAAGCATTCCTAAACCTCGCACTCCGCCTGTGTGTTTCTATCCGACTGTCTACTAATCTGATCCGCTAGATTGATGGGGAATGGACCCCCATCCATCTTTTTTTGGCGGCCCGGATCTGATAGGATGCAGATGGGCCCAGAAGTATCGTTTGCTGATGCCTGGGTAGGCAGAAGGGGCAAATTTTGATTTACCTAAATATCTATTCTGTATGTATCCTTTAAGAAGAACATTTCACTGAGTAAGACTGTTTGACTTTCTTGTCGGTGAACAGTAATTTCTCATTACATTGGGAAAAACCTCTACATGCAAAATCCAGTGTGCTACATTCTCTGTGGTTAACCTCAACACGGTCACATTGTGATTGCACATATGGGCACTCCTAAAGTTAAACTTCAAAACATTTTTGACCCTGACCACTACGCAGGTACTTCTAGCTTTATTAGTGATTCTCCCCCCCCCCCCACCCCAATGCTGTGATTTCACTTCCAGTCCAGGTAACCACCAAAGGATCACCATAAGCTGGCCTTCTAATTTTCACTGTCTGCAATGTAATCCCCACATATAAATAATACACTCAAGAAAAGCGGAAATATTACAATCAGCAGTGCTGCGGTGGTCCCCTGGACAGGAAGCGAGACAAAATCTGCAAGTGGGGACACAGCAAAAAAAAAAACATAACAGAGGCTTCAACACTTTGTCCCAAACTAAAATCCAGAGAGCTAAGCTGGCCATAAACTATTAGATTTTTGAACAAACATTCATACGAATATTCATATGAAATTTCTCAGGGCATTTGATGACGTGATGAATGTAGTTCAAAAGTACTTCAAAATTCTGTTTGCTTTTAACATTTAATTTTGGAATGAATGGCCTTTCCCAAATGAAAATCTCATGCAGTTAGAAATTTATTTGTTTCAGAAAAAAATCTCCATCTAGCTCATTGAATTTTTCCCACCACTGCAGTTGAAAATGAATGTTGATTTGACCCCACTAACAATTAGAAAACCCAACAAATCTTCTTAAAGCGGTAGTAAACCAAAAACCAAAAAAAGTATTATAGCGCAGCTTACCAATCATTATTTTGGCTTTTTCCCCTCTGTTTTACCTGGTGATCTGGCCAGTAATACACCTCCTGTATTAGTGAGACACAGTATTGGATGAATGAGCACAGGAGGCACAGCAGCATTGTCGGTCTAGGGTTGGGGTAATGTTAAATGTATTGGCAGATTTTAATACACTATCAAATTAAAGCAAACTCCAGTTACAGCAAACAATTTTTTCTTTGCATGAATAAATAAAGCTGATCGTTGTAAGCATCCCTGCTAGTGTTAAGTGGTTTAATTCATCTATGTAAACTTCATTAGGGGTTCACATATGAAGAAACATGTGGCGAGAAGCCAGGGAATAGGTCACTATGCATGTGTGCTGAGCGGCAGCCATTTTGGATGTGGGCGTCAGTGAAGTTTTGTTATGCACAGTGCTGTTTCAATCTTTTAAACAGAGTAAGTGTAATTTTAAGCTTCTAAATCCTTTAATTGATGGTTTTACACTATGGAGAGTGTGTCTATTTCTTGCATGTATGATCTGGATGACTAAATCGCTACAAGCTGCGGATTTGGATGAAAAATCTGGGTGTTGCTTGCTGTAGTATGCCGGTACCTCTGGGTGAAGCAGGAGCCAAAGGGGATTTCTATACAAAGCTGTGTTTGACCACTCTTTATGTTGAGGGTCAAACTCTTCTGGTAAGCCCCCTCTTCACATGGAGTGGTGTGCACTTGTGAAATGTTGGTGTAATCAGGGCTGCCATCAGGGGGGTACAGCCCATACACATGTAGGGGGCCCGGGGATTCTGAGGGGCCCAGCCACCCAAGCCTCAACAAACCAGATTGAGTTGTTGCTGCTGTAGTAACTAGCAATTGCTAAAGCAGGGTGGCCGCAGAGTAAGCCGATGCAGCTGAAGGGATGTCTCTTTGCTGGATTGGGCTCTTTGCTGACTATTTGAGGCTATCTCTTTGCTGGATTGGGAAGTCTCTTTGCTGAATATTTGGGGCTGTATCTTTGCTGGATTGGATTATTTTTTAAATATTAAGTTGTAAGAGTGTTAAAATAAAAGTGTGTGCACTGAAGGACTCGGCTGGATGGCCAGTGGGCGGATTCGGTGGGATGGGCGGGCCCTGGGAATATTGGTTGTCAGGCCCAGAAGGGCCCAGGCCTAAAGCTGTGTAAGGGGCCCCAAAATTTCTGATGGCTGCCCTGGGTGTAATATCATCTGACATAATATTCAGAAGACTGGAATAGTCGCCTTACCTACTTAGATGTTTGGACTTTCTTTTCACACAAATCATTTTTTATATACAGTATATTGTATATCTTTATTTAATGCATGTACAGTGGGTATAGAAAAGAATCACCCCCTTTAAAAAAATCACATTTTGTTGCTTTTCAGCCTGAAATGAAGACAGACACAGTTTTTGTTTTATCCAGCTTTATTTAGTCAGTGCAACTTATAACATCCAGGTAAAAGAGATAACACCAACATGTCAGAAAAAAATAAAATAAATAAAAAAAACAGAACCACTGAGTTGGAACAAGGATCACCCCTTCTGTCAGGATTTTGTTGGACCACCTTTTGCTTTAATTACAGCCTTTAGTCTGCTAGGATATGTCTCTACTAAGTTTGCACATCTAGACTTTGCTATATTTGCCCACTCTTCTTTGCAGAACTGCTCAATTTCAGTTAAATTTGATGGTGACCATTTGTAGACTGCAGTCTTCAAGCCATTCCACAGATTACCAATGGGGTTTAGGTCCGGGCCCAGGGGCGTAACTACAGGGGCTGCAATTGCAACCGGGCCCCAACCTGTGCAGCTCCCCTGTACACCTGGATAGGAGATGCGGCGGAGGCAGCATGTAGAGAAATCACTGTCCTCCTTTTTCCTCCTTAAGCTGCAGGAGGAAAATGGAGGAGATTGGTTCCTCTGTATGCTGTCCCCACCACTCCTCCTATCCAGTTCACTTGTGTTCTGCCGTCTCTGGACCCCTGTGTGCTCCCCTGGTCCCCCCGCCCACTGTGCTGCCCCCCAATGTGCTCCCTTCCCTCTCCTGTTGGCTGCTGCAGGGGATGTGTCACAATAGAGAACCAGGAAGGGGTCTTTTTAGTTATTTTTTTATTAGTAATGGCAGTGTTTTTCGATTTTTAGCGGGACTGCGACATTGCAGCAGACAGATCGGACCCCTAACTGACATTTTTGACACTTTTTGGAGACCAGTGACACCAATACAGTGATCAGTACTAAGTAATATACACTGTTACTGTATAAATGACACTGGCAGGGAAGGGGTTAATACTGGGGGTGATCAAGGGGTTAATTGTATGCCTACTTGTGCTTGCCAACTGTGGGGGGGCTCTGTGACAGGCAAAGAGAGATCGGTGTTCCAACTAAGCTGAAACACATGATCTCTATCTGCCTGTCTAACAGAAGAGCCACCTGCTTTGTTTACATAGGCAGGCGGCTCTTCTATCAGTGTCTCTGGAGATCGCGCCCGCTCCTCCTGCGGTCTGACTCCCACTGTGTCTAATCACAGTGGGAGTGAGGCTCTGGCAGTGCGAGCGCTGCTGATACCTCGTGCACAAAATCACATAGATCTATGTGATTATGCGCAGCCGAGCCACCCTGCCGCAGTAAATTTGCGTGGGGCGGTCGGCAAGTGATTAATAATAGACTTCACTGTGCTTCTGGGCATTGATAAAGCCTTTGAAAATGTTTTAGTTGATTCTTTGCTTCAGTTGCACTATCAGGGACCGAAATGCTCCAGGAAAGCTCTTTTCATGCTGAGCTCATCAAAATGACCACAGCTGATCACATGGTCAAATGGCTTTGTGTACCATTGAGAAGGTGATTAGCTACACCTGATTGAGTTTACAAGTTAGGAGGAGGGTCATCCTTTTTCCAACTCAATGATTCTGTTTTTGAGTTTTTTTTTTTAAATTTTATCGGTGTTCTAACTTTCACTTGGATATTTTAAGTTGCAGCTGGATAAAACAAAAACTGTGTCTGTCTTTATCTCAGGCTGCAAAGCAACAAAATGTGATTATTTTAAAGGGGGGTGATTCTTATCTACAACACTGTATTGTATATCTGGATATACCTTGATAAGGGTTCAATATTGAGTTGGCTCACCCTTTGCAGCTTAAACCTTTCTGGGAAGGCTGTCCACAAGGTTTAGGAGTGTGCCTATGGGAATGTTTGACCATTCTTCCAGAAGCGCATTTGTGAGGTCAGGCACTGATGTTGGAGAGAAGGCCTGGCTCGCAGTCTGCGCTCTAATTCATCCCAAAGGTGTTCTATGGGGTTGAGGTCAGATCTCTGTGCAGGCCAGTAAAGTTCCTCCACCCCAAACTCCCTCATCCATGACTTTATGGACCTTGCTTTGTGCACTGGTCCAAATCGTTTGGTGGAGGGTGGATTATGGTGTGGGGTGGTTTTTCAGGGGTTGGGCTTGGTTCCTATGAAGGAAACTCTTAAGGTGTCAGCATACCAGGACATTTCGGACAATTTCATGCTCCCAACTTTGTGGGAACAGTTTGGGAATGGACCATTCCTGTTCCAAAATGACTGCGCACTGCATGTAAAGGCAGGCGTCCCAATACTTTTGACAATATAGTGTGTGTAGATAGACACAGATACCATGGCGGAGAAAAATCAATTGTTAGTTTACTCTGAAAGGATTCATAAACTGAACGTTTTTGGCTTTAACTCAACTGAACTCCCTAGATGCTCAGGAGTCCTGCAGATTAAAAGACAATCATCATTGCCTCTTAATGCACTACCCCTCTAATTACATTGCTTGTGTATGTGTGTGAATCAGCAAAGAGAGACTGAGCATTCAGTCTATAGAATGGCCCTTTATCTCTTCATTGCTCATTTGCTTTGATAACTTACAATTGCTCTCTAAAATTCCAGCATGACGGGGTGGGACGCAGGAAATATTCCTTTGAAATTAGGTTCCTGTTGTGTTTGTTATGTCAGCTCCATTGTGTACTGCTCCTCTCCTACACGTTCATAGAAAACCTCAGTAATAACAGACTTTTGTGGAGCAGACTTAGGTAATTATTGTATCTTGTCATCTAAATAACTACTTACAGGCAAGACGCACAGCGACCAAACTCTCTTTATCTGTTTCCAAAACAGGTGCCTTTAACATCTCAATTACACTTCACCAGTTGGAGCAAAAACACATATACTTCCCAGATGCAATTAATAAAAGACTTAACATTGTATGTAAAATAAGTGCGCATATTAAGAGAAACCTCCCATTACCAGAAAGTGCCAAAACTAACATCAGAGAGAGTAGGAGACAGATAGAGATTGCGCATTGCTTGAAAATACAGCTGGAGCACCCCGAAAATCCAGAAACCTGGAGCGCTTATTATTGATAGCTTGACTTTTGTGTAGGAAGTCAAATTCTGGCCTGTGCACCCTGACTCTAGTTCCTTGCTATGGGTCTCCTGGAATGATGCATAATTTCAATGAACAATGGTTCAGGAAGCAAGAGGGGACAGGCCAGAGTCCTGTACAGATGTTGAGATGTGCATAATAGTAGCAATTTGAATCTGAATATGAACATATATACATGTATCACACCCCCTTAGGGAATGGGTGCTTACCCTGCGGCATTCCAGCTGTTGTAAAACTATGAGGCATTGCAAGGCCGACAGTCACAAGCATGACTCCCAAAGGCAGAGGCATGATGGGAATTGTATTTTCGCAACAGCTGGAGGGCTACGGGTTGAGCACCCATGCACTAGGGATTTGCTGGTTTAGTTACTGGTCCTTTCCCAAGGTTAGTGCAAAGCAGTCCGGCACACAGCAGCACTCCACTCACTCCGGCTCAGTTAAGTAGCCCAGGGTTGTCCTGTTTTGGAATTTTTTTCTGAATATACTGTAACAGGGAAGGTTAGCAGGGTGTAGGATACTCCAAAATGCTCAGTACAGCATGAAGAGGACACTTTGAGATCAGTAGCACTAGAACAAAGACAAATTGACTTGTGCAGTGGGTAGGTGTACAGCTGGAGACCATGCATAGATAGGTAGCACAAGTAGGTAAATACTTGGACAGTCTATGAAGGGCACAGATGTGGACCATGCAGAACTAGGCAGCACAAGTAGTTAATATCTAGGAGAGTCCCTGGGCGCACAGCTTTAGACCTTGCAGTGCAAGTAGTTCAAGGTTTTGACAGTCTTTGAGTGCACAGCTGTAGACCAAGCAGAGGCATGTGCCCTAGAGGTTCTACTCACAGAATCCTGGCTCTCAGTTATCCCTTAGATGCAGCCCCAGAAGAGATACAGCACTCAGTTCAGAAAAGCACCAGGGGCATGCTGCCCCCTGAAGCTCACCGTTCCATCCCTACTCTGGAAAGACACAATCTGCCCCAAAGTCCAGTCTATTTACCAGGAACCCACCCACCTTCTGGACATGCCTTCCCAGGGATTGGATAGACCTTACAAAATATTCAGGTTGGGTATTTGAATCCTCCCACCTTGATCTGTAGAAACTTCTCCCAGTGTCAGGGGGAGGTAATTTAACTGAAGCCTCAAGAGTATTGAACAGACCAAATGAAAAAACTGTGGTTCCTGTGATTACAGCAAAAGCCCAAAAATGTAATTTACCTAGCAGCCTGTCTAGAAGGGTGCTACATTCATGTAAGTTTGCTATATACCTCTGATCATAGTTTCTTTAGTTAATGACAGGTTTGCTGGAACCCTCATCCACAGAGACCTCCTGTGTTTGTTTTACTTAAAACGGTTCTAAAGGCTGAAGGTTTTTTACCTTTATGCATTTTATGCATTCTGCTGTCCCGGAATGATATCTGAAACAAGATGGCACCAACCATGTAGAAATAAAAGCAGATAAAGGCATTGCCAGGGGAGTACTGTTACCTCTGTGAAAGGTAATAAATGCCTGGAAGTGTTACACTTAGCATGCACTTACCATGAAAAATAAAAAAAATATATGTGACAAAATGAATCTAAAAATGGAAAGAAGCTGACAGCTGGGGATATTTAGTCACTTAGACATTGTGCTAAACCCGAATTTTCATATCTTACCTAGTCTTTCCTGTTTTAGCAGATACACACAACTGCACAGTCCTGTTTCTGCAGTACACAACTGTGCTGTGAGGGGTGTGTCCATTACTTAGCTATGTCAGCACAGAGCACTGGAGTGGGAGTGCAGAAAGAACGTTTCTGCTAATATAAAAGGGAGTTTTAAAGTAAAGTCAGTTAGACACCATAATATATGACTATATTGGACTATAAAGAGAAGAAAGGGGAGACTTGAGTTATTATTATCATTATAATTATTATACAGGATTTATATAGCGCCAACAATTTGCACAGTGCTGTACAGTATAAAGGGAGACTGTACAGTTACAATAAAATTCAAGGGGAGGACCCTGCTCGTGTGAGCTTACAATCTAATATAGAGGAGCAAGTGATACAAAAGGTAATAAATGAGGGGGGTGAATTGATGGAGGAAGTAAAAGTTCAGTTTTTAGGTAAGGGTGGGATAAGCTTTCCTGAAGAGATCTCAGAAATAGTCTTAGGATGGACAGAGTAGTAGCTAGCCAAACAGATTAGGGGAAGGAAGCTCCAGAGGATGGCTAGATTTACACTGTTGGAAGCCCCTACCACCACTCTGAAAAAGTGACCTAGAATAGACCACCTTTCAGATGCAGTTTGCAGGCATTCCGGAGGTGATTCCACCACATCTTGAACATCTGTTTTTTTTTTGTTTTGTTTTTTTAACAGCAGAACAGGGATTTTACATTCATCAACTGCACAGCAAATACAAACCAAGCATTTTGCTCATGATTGGGCTAAACCATTGACTTCAATGGCTGAGTCTGGCAAGTGCCACTGCTTGTCAAACTCTGTCTGCCAAGTTAGAATAGCTGCACCTGGATTTAAAGCATTGCAGCCATGGCAATGTGTACTCAACTGCGTAGCCACCATGTTTCCTAAGACGTGGCGTGGGCAGCAGTAAAACTGTGTCTGAACTGCTTTTTTAAACGCATGTGTGAACAAGGCCAATGAGAGAGGCTCTGGAGAAGTTTTGGAGGTGATCATGGGAGGAGGTGAGAAGGGAGGCAGAGTACAGAAGGTCGTAGGAGAAGCAGAGAGGACGGTTTGGGTGATATTTTGGGGTGAGGTTGATGCTGGAGCTTGGTGCAAAGTTGTGGATAGCTTTGTAAGTTGTTAGGATTTTTAAATGTATTCGTTGGGCGAATGGAAGCCAGTGGAAGTTGGCCTGTAACCGCATTAATGCATAAAACTGACCTTGTAGGCATTTTTAGAAACATAGTACATTGCAGCGTAATCTCACGAACCAACTCCATTGGAATAGATAATATTTTCACATGGATTGCATATTGTAGAGACCAGGCCTAGGGTTGCCACTTCATCCCTTTAAACCATAACACATATTATTTATACAGGTTCAGTGACTAAGGCACCAAGTGCGTTTAATTAGCACCTTAATCAGCCACAGAACCTGTGTAAAGAATATGTGTTTGGGTGTAGCCGCTTAACGACTGCCTCACGTACATATACTGTGGCAGGGTGGCCCTTAAGTGCAAAATCATGCATCTTTACATGATTTTTCTTCCATTTCTGGGGCGCACGCCAGACATGTCAACCGGAGCTGCCAATCATTCCCGATGCAGACAGAACAGAATGTAAACATGGCAGATCGCCATTCTGTGACAGGAAGACAGGGATATTGTGTTTCTCCTAAGCAGGAACAAAGATCTCTGTCTTCTTACAGTACAAGCACCCTCCCCCCCCCACAGTTAGAAAGCACTCCCAGGGAACACATTTAACCCTTTGATTGCCCCTGATGTTAACTCCTTCCCTGCCAGTGTCATAAGTATAGTGACAGTGAATATTATTTAACACTTATCACTGTATTGATGTCACTGGTCCCTAAAAAAGTGTCGCTTAGTGTCCGATTTGTTCGCCACAATGTCGCAGTCCTGCTATAAGTCGCTGATCGCCACCATTACTAGTAAAAAAAAAAAAAAAATCGATAAAAATTCCATAAAAGTATTCCATAGTTTGTAGACGCTATAACTTTTGTGCAAACCAATCTGTGACGGGAGTCACTTTGGGCGCGGGGTGACCAGGAAACTTGGTGGCACTGGGAATATGGTTTGGATGGCTCCAAATGGGACAGTGATATTCAGGAATGATGTCTTTCTTGAAATATGAAGATTTTATTCCCTGCACATTGTGAGGTCCATGACCAGAAAGTACAACTCCTAATATGGGCATTTCAGGAAGTTCAATGTGGAGATTGACTATTGTCTATTGCGTAACGATGTTGCTTTTGTCTGAATAAGTAAATTGTGATATTCTTGTCTGAGGTGGCTTTCCATTCACCTATTAAGCGTGCTAATGAACTCACCTGTTGTCTGCTAAGGGATGTATTGACACTTAGAGTAATGTGTATTGGGGGCTCGTTATGTAACCATTGTGTGATGTTGGGGGCTGGATTTGGGTCATTGTTCATGTAGTGACTGCATTACTTCTAACGTGTATATAAAGCGTGTATTCCTTTTCAATAAACAGTCTGATTCCTGCTTGACCCTCAATACAGAGCCTCGTCTCGTACTTGGGGGGGGGGGGGGGGGAGGGATTATTCGTATGGGTTTCTTGTTCAGCTGAGTGGAGTGTCTGGTAGCTGCCTTTGTGTTCGGGAATGAAATGTCCTAAACGACTGTAACCCCTTTCATACCCAGGGTGTCGTTACACTATCAATATACGCTTTTTGAGATTTTTTTTTAACCACAAATATGTAGCAGAATACACATTGGTGTAAATTGATGAAGAAACTAGATTTTTTACTTTTTTTATTAGGAATGTTTTGTAGCAGAAAGTAAAAAATATAGTTTTATTTTCAAAATTGCTGGTCTTTTTTTGTTTTTGGCGCAAATGAAAAACCGCAGTGGTGATCAGATACCACCAAAAGAAAGCTCTATTTGTGGGGAAAAAAAGGACATATATTTTATTTGGGTACAGCGTCGCACGACCACGCAATTGTCAGTTAAAGTAACACAGTGCCGTATCGCAAAAAATGGCCTGGTCATGAAGGGGGGTAAACCTTCCGGCGCTGAAGTGGTTAAAGGGATGAGGTGGCAACCCTAATCAGGCCAACACACAGC
Source organism: Pelophylax lessonae (assembly GCF_965119305.1). Classification (NCBI taxonomy): domain Eukaryota; kingdom Metazoa; phylum Chordata; class Amphibia; order Anura; family Ranidae; genus Pelophylax; species Pelophylax lessonae. The sequence continues at coordinate 85,961,492 of NC_138772.1, read as the reverse complement.
CCTACCTACAGATCTGTTCCTGTAGAAGCCGCTCTGCAGACTCTAGAGAAGGTTATCATCCATAATCCCTTCCCCGATCCCGCAGGACAGCTGTGACTGGAGACGACGTTCCTCCGGCAGCAGACCTGAATCATATAAAGTATGTCCCTTAATTCCATTTGTGCGACACAAGCAGAAAACAAAGCTCCATGTCAGGGGGAGAAGCAGTAAGCTCTCCTCACCATTATTTACCGCTGTGTGCTCCGAGAGATGGTGCCAGAAATATTGATCGCTGTGCTGCTGAATAATAAATTGCGCTCAGGACCAGGAAAGCATTGATTACTGGATATTTAGGTAAAGTCATTTTCGTTCGTTAGCAATCCTAGGAAGAGGAAAATACAGATGCTGCTCTGCATTGCTGTTGGCTAATCTACATTAGGCGAATCAATATTTTATCATCAATATCTTACACATGTAGAAAATAACTGTATTATTGGTCTAACAAGGTTAGAATGTCCAGTGACAAATAACATGGTGTCCAGTCCTTTTCCTGTATAATGCTTTGTAAAATAGATAATGTTACATCTCTACCTGGCTGTCCAAAATGTACAAACTGTATTTGCCCTAAAGTCATCTCCTAAACAAGCAATATTCTATTTATCTAGTTCCCATCAACCTCTGTATACCATCTTGATTGGAGTCCACCTGTGGTCAGTGGTGTATTTTGGTTTTATGATGCCCTAGGCAAGACTAAAATTGGGCTCCCTCCCTCCTTCTCCTATGTAAATTTGCCCCACTCCTTTTTTAACGGATGTGACTCCCTGAAGGACTTCAAGTCCCAGCATGAACCCCTGAGATCTCACGAGAGGAGGGGTGAGAGGGGATGAGAGAGAGGGGGTGAGGGAGGGAGAGAGAGAGAGGGGGGATGAAAGAAAGGGGGTGTTAGAGAGAGAGGGGAGATGAAAGAGAGAGAGAATGGGGATGAGAGAGAGAGGATGGATGAGAGAGAGAGAGAGGGGGGATGAGAGAGAGAGGGGGGTGAGAGAGAGAGGGGGGGTTAGAGAGAGAGGGGGGTGAGAGAGAGAGAGGGGGGATGAGTGAGAGAGGAGAAGAGATAGAGAGTGAGGAGAGAGAGGGGGTTGAGAGAGTGGGGGGATGAAAGAGAGGGAGGGATGAGAGAGGGGGGATGCGAGAGAGAGGGGGGATGAGAGAGAGGGATGAGAGAGGGGAATGAGAGAGAGAGAGAGGGGGGATGAGAGAGGGGGGATGAGAGAGAGAGAGAGGGGGATGAGAGAGAGGGAGGTGAGAGAGAGAGAGGGGGATGAGAGAGAGGGAGGTGAGAGAGAGAGAGAGAGAGAGGGAGAGAGAGAGAGGGGGTGAGTGAGAGAGAGGGGGGGTGAGAGAGGCGGCTCTAGCAACCAGTGGCCAATAGAGTCTCAGGCGGAGGGGGGGGCGGCTTTTATGCTGCCCCCCTGCAAAGTGCCGCCCTAGGCCTGGGCCTTGTTGGCCTAGGCCAAAATACAGCACTGCCTGTGGTAAATTATGTAAATTTGGTTTGACCAAACCTGATGGTTTCTCTGACTGAGCTCCAGAGATCCTATGTAGAGATGGGACAAAGGTCCAGAAGGACAACCATCACTGCAGCCCTCCACTGATCTGGGCTTTATGGCAGAGTGGATGGAAGCCTCTCCTCCATGCAAAACACATGAAAGCGCAATTAGAATTTGCAAAAATGCACCAGAAGGACTGTGAGGAACAATATACTGTACTCTGGTCTGATGAAACCAGATTGAAGTGTTTGGCCTCAAATCTAAACATCATGTCTGGAGGAAACCAGTCACTGCTCATCACCTGCCCAATAAAATCCTAATAGTGGAGCATGGTGGTGGCAGCATCATGCTGTGGGGGTGTTTTTTAGCAGCACGGACTGGGAGTTTCGTCAGGGTTGAGGAAAAGCTGAACTGAGCAAAGTACAGAGATATGCTCAATGAAAACCTGTTTGACAGTATCTCAGACTGGGCCGAAGGTTCTCCTTCCAACATGATAATAATCCTAAACCCACAGCCAAGACAACGCAGGAGTGGCTTAGGGACAACTCTCTGAATGTCCTAGAGTGGCCCAGCAAGAGCCCTTATTTGAACCCTATTGAGTAGGATTTGCAAAGGAAATGTCAGAAAATCTCTCAATCCAGGTTTGCAAAGCTTGTCACGTCATACCCAAGAAGAAAGATACCATAATTGTACTTAAATACATGTGATATATGTGTAGCACTGCCCCCTTGAGGACTGCTGGATTGAGGACTGCTGGATTGTTCACCTTAGGATCCCCTTGGGTTACCATTAGCAACTGCAGAATGCACAATTTTACTCTTTACTCTCTGGCTCAGTCAATGAACAGTCTAGGGGATGCAGTTGTTTTTGTGGTTTTATTTAAATTAGGGATGGGAGAAGGGAAGAGTGGGATACTCCAACCTGAACTATTCACACTCCTGTCTGAAGATGCAGCCAGGCTGCTGATTCACCTTGTCACTTAGATGAATTCAGGATTACTTGTTAGGATGAATTATCTTTGGGATACACATCTAGTACCTCCTTTCACTCCACCTGCTGACACCCATCCTCTGACTATCCTACACCAGGGTGGCCCCCCTCAGGTCAGGCCCCTAGACTCGATCCCCTGTACTCACAATACTGTTTTTCGAGGGTCTCCAGTGTCTCTACCCCCTCAGTCAATTCTCATGGACCTCTGGGTTCAGCCCCTTTCTTCCTGGTCCCCAGACCGACTGCCTGTGACCGCTTGCCACTGCTACAGAGGAGAAGACAGCCGCCACCCTCCTTCCGGGACTTTGCTCACCAGCCAAAGACCCCCCAGCACATGTGCTCCTGGCTTTTATACCACACCCCACAATGCACCGAGACAATCAGTCTGTGCCAATCACTGGGGCTGTATCAAAGCCTGTGTACCCATTGGTCAGATTTCCTCCACTGTCCAATATGCCTCCCTATTGGACCAGTGTGAAACACTCTCTAGACCAGATGAATCACACACTGAGCACTATGAGCAGACCTAACTCACAGATCCTTCTCTCTGGTAGGCAGAAAGCAAAATACATTTCTCTATCGCTCATTGACAGACGTAGTCTTCTTGATTCTCAAGAGCTGGGTTATGTTGTCTCCGCAGGAGTAGGACTAGGCAGAAAGACAAAACGTTCTGGCTCCACCTTAGGGGCAGTCCCTGAGGGTATATCCTCCCTCTCTCTGCTACAGGGAATCAGTTTTTTTCTGTCTAGTCAGGAGTAAGGACCTAAGTTCCTTGCTGGGATCTTTTGGTCCTGGCAAGACTTTTTTTCTTTAAGAAAAAGACATTTTTTAGGTAGTTTCTCCAGTGTTTTTTCCTGTGAGATCTTCAAGCAAAAATGCCGGACTGGGCGACACTTGTGGTCACCCCAGCCGGCCTACGAGCGCACGCAGACCATGGCATTGCGCTTGGTCGGCCGCGACATATTCAAGTAAGTATGCGGGGCCGGGCGACGGGCTGGATGTTGAGATCCAGTGGTCACCCCGGTTTCTGCCTACGAGCGCGTGCAGACCAGAGCTCCGCGCTGGGTCGGCCGCGACGGAGTCCCAGTGAAGGGACTGACTTTGCGAGTTAAAAGTCTCGCTTGGACGCCAGGTACCAGAGAGTCGAGGCGTCCACAAACCCCCACCCCGGTGGAGAGGGTATTGTGAAGAGAGGGTGCCTGTCGGTTCGGTATGGTGAGTAAACGTTCCCTTTTTTCCTCATTATGAGGCAGTATATATTATGGGCCCCTCCATATATGGTCAGTATATATCTGATACTTACAAGTCCCCCTTGTAATACAGCATGTGTTTGTGGGAAGTGGACTTGGTTCAAGAGCTAACACTCTACCCAGCAGACTGTAACATTACAGCAGACATAGGAGGTATAATCCTACCTTATGTGCAGTGTATCTCTGTAGATCCATATGTCACCTCTTAGCAGAGTGCAGGTGGATGTGCTGGGAAGACGATATCGGCGGTCCGCCGCCATTTTGCCGTAGACCGTATGCATGTATGTCCTCAGGTCACGCCGGCCGCCATGTTTTTGGAGTCTTATGTCTCTTCTATGGGGGCGGCCATGTTTTGTGAGCCCAGCTACCTCGTGGAGGGCTGGGAACGCCGGAAGGCGTACACAGGGGGCGGAGACACGCCTTCTACCCGGGAAAAAGCAAACAGCTCCTTCCAGTCTGTGTAAGACAGACACTGACTGCAGTTGGTTGGAAACTGCACTGCATCGGTTGGTGAGCCTTGGGGGTCCCTCTCTCTCTCTCTGGGATCGAGAAGCAGGTACTCTGAGGGGCGCTATTGCGCTAGGGGGAGACACACAAAAAAAAAAAAAAAAAAAAGAAAAAGTTTTTTTGTTTTTGCTGGCAAAGGTGTCCTGTATTAACATGGACCCTGCCACTCATGTATCTCCTCCGGATCCCCTCGAGGGGTCTGCGGGATCCTCCAGCACCCCATTGACAATTGAATCATTGTCAGCTATTATGGAAACGTTTGTGTCCCGGGTGGAAGTGGCTTGTCAGGGACAGGGCGCAAGAAAGCGACCCCCGCCTAACCCCTTATTATCTGAAACCTCGGATTCAGACTCTGAGCCTATTTCTGCAGTTGCAGGTACTTCATCTGGGATTGGTGTCTCGGGTCCTGTCTCTTCAGACAGTGAGGAAGATGTTTCGGCATCCGCCATAGCCCGAGAGGAAGCGTTGGTAAACGCACTCATTGTATCTGTTCAAGAGACCTTAAAGTTACAGGGTATTCCATCAGAAATAGCTGAAACTGAGATCCCTTTTGGGACTAAAAAACGCATCAAAGTGGCGAAGGTTTTTCCATTGCCCAAATGTTTTGGCAATCCAATCGAAGAAGAATGGCGTCTGCCAAAACGCACGTTTACTATTTCTAAACGCATTGACAGGCGTTATCCGTTTGAGGAAACCCTTATTAAGAAATGGACAGAACCACCTGTGGTGGATTCACCAATTGCTAGATTGAATAAAGCCACGGTTATTCCTTTAGAAGACGCTCCGTCTTTTAAAGATCCAGTGGATCGCAAGATAGAAGCTATGTCTCGCACCATGTTTTCCTTGATTGGATCAGCTTTCAGACCTATAATAGCTATTGGTCTGGTTTCGCAGGCTGTAACTGAATGGACCAAGTGGTTACGCCGGGACTTAGAAGAAGTCCCTCAGGCGGTATCAGATTTGTTGGAACAAATGATACAGGGGTTACAGTTTGTGTGTGATGCGGCGTTAGACGCCACTCCATTAATGGCGCGAGCATCAGTCTCAGCAGTGGTTCTCAGGCGTACACTGTGGCTAAAAGGTTGGTTAGCCGACCAAGGTTCCAAAAAAGCATTGGCTAATATCCCCTTTTCAGGAGAGCGTCTATTTGGAGCCAACTTAGATGAGATCATTAAGGATCTCACCGATGGAAAGAGCACCTTTTTACTGCAAAATTTTAAAGGTAGAGGAACTCGTCAAAGACGAGGGCCTTCTTTTTCTGCTCACAAGAGGTTTTTCGTCCAGCGGGTGAAAAAACTAAGTCCTCCAAAGCTCCTGCAGGAGGCGTCAGGGGTCGTTGGTCGGGCAAGCAAAAGTCCGCCCCCTCCAGACCTGAAGATAAACCATCCAAAGCCTGAAGGTGCGCCCCCACCCATAACTGGGGTGGGGGGACGTCTTCGCCGGTTCCCGGATCCATGGCTTTCCAGAATCCCGGACAAATGGGTTTGCGAAGTCATAAGGTCAGGGTACAAGATCGAGTTTCGATCTCTCCCACCGGCGCGATTCTTCCCTTCCAATATCCGACTATCCTCAGATCGTTTAGAAGATCTGCGGAGAGCAGTCACAGATCTACTACAACAAGGAGTGGTAGTCCACGTTCCTTGGACAGAACGGTTTCAAGGGTTTTATTCAAACCTATTTACAATACCCAGGAAAGAGGGCAAAGTGCGTCCAATTCTGGACTTAAGAGCACTCAATTCTTTCGTCAACATAAGAAGATTCAGAATGGAGTCCATTCGCACGGTAGCAGCCTTCCTGCATCCAGGGGATGTCCTAGCGTCCATAGACATCAAGGACGCCTATCTTCACATTCCCATTTTCGCAGGACATCAGCGTTTTCTACGCTTTTCCGTAGAGGAGAACCACTATCAGTTTGTGGCGTTACCTTTCGGTCTCGCCACGGCTCCGCGGGTCTTCACAAAGGTGTTGGCTCCAATGTTGGCACTTCTGCGCCAAAGAGGTATATCGATTCTAGGTTACCTAGACGATCTTCTGCTTCATGCAGAGTCTCCTCAGACCTTGCTACAAAACATAGAAATTACTATGATTTCTTTACAGGAATTCGGGTGGCTGGTGAACCAGCAAAAGTCATTTCTGGTTCCCACCCAGAGGCTCGAATATCTGGGTCTAATTCTAGACACAGTCAGGACAAGAGTTTTCCTTCCGGTAGGGAAACTCCGAAAGATTCAATCAGCAGTCCAGTTGTTACTGTCCAACAGCTGGTCTTCCCTTCGGACTTGCATGAGGGTTCTGGGGTTGATGGTGGCTTCCTTCGAAGCAGTCCCATTTGCCCAGTCCCATACCCGAATTCTTCAGCAAGAGATTCTTCTCAGATGGAATCGGAATCCGGAATCCCTGGACAATCAGATACGATTGAGCAAACAGACCAGAGAGTCTCTGGTTTGGTGGCTTCGGTCTCCAATGCTCAGCCAGGGAAAGTCATTTCTGCCAATATATTGGACGATAGTGACCACGGATGCCAGTCTATCCGGATGGGGAGGAATTCTTGGTCAGTTATCTGTCCAGGGACTTTGGTCCCCGGAAGAATCCAGGTTACCGATAAATGTATTGGAACTGAGAGCGATCAGACTTTGTCTGATTCACTGGACCGAGCAGCTCCAGGGCAGCCCGGTTCGGATCCAGTCGGACAATGCCACGGCCGTGGCTTATGTCAATCACCAGGGGGGCACCAAGAGTGTCCGAGCGGCCAAAGAAGTGGCTTGCATTCTTCGCTGGGCGGAACGATTTGTTCCAGCAATCTCTGCGGTGTTCATTCCGGGGGTGGAGAATTGGCAGGCAGATTATCTCAGCCGTCAGACCCTGGATCAGGGGGAATGGTCCCTCCATCCAGACGTTTTTCACCAGTTGTGCCTACGGTGGGGCACCCCGGATGTGGATCTGTTGGCATCACGATTCAACAGGAAAGTTCAGAGATTCGTGGCTCGCTCCCGCGATCCTCTAGCAGAAACCGCAGACGCACTGATCGCCCCGTGGGGGCAATACCAGCTAATATATGCCTTCCCTCCTCTCGCGTTACTGCCAAGACTTCTTCGCAGGATAGAGGAGGAAGGAATCCCAGTAATCCTGGTAGCTCCGGACTGGCCTCGTCGAGCTTGGTACGCTGACATGGTCAGACTGGTGGCGGACGTCCCATGGAGACTTCCTCTCAGGGAGGATCTACTGTCTCAGGGACCGATCTTCCATCCTGCTTTACGATCGCTGGCTTTAACGGCCTGGCTATTGAGACCCAGGTGCTGAAGGACAAAGGTTTGTCAGCTTCAGTTATTCCTACTCTAGTTGAAGCAAGGAAAGCGACTTCCAGAAAGATTTATCATCGCACTTGGAAGTCCTACATTGCATGGTGTGAACCTTTGGGGTTCCGTCCTCGGTCTTATTCGATTAGTCGAATATTGGCTTTTCTGCAACAAGGGGTTGAGCAGAAACTGGCCTTGAGTACTATCAAGGGTCAGGTCTCAGCATTAGCCATCTTCTTTCAGGAGCCTTTGGCTACTCATTCCTTGGTGCGGAACTTCATCCAGGGGGTGCGACATCTGGCTCCGCCAGTGCACGCGCCGTTACCCCCCTGGGATCTTAATTTAGTGTTGTCGGTTCTTCAGAAACCTCCCTTTGAAGATATTAGGGAGATTCCTCTACCCACGTTGTCCCAGAAGGTGGCCTTCTTGGTGGCTATTACTTCTGCACGCAGGGTGTCAGAACTGGCCGCATTATCTTGTCGTTCACCATATCTGGTGGTTCATAGAGATAAGGTGGTTCTTCGTCCGAATCCATCCTTCCTACCAAAAGTGGTTTCAGAATTTCATCTGAATGAAGAAATTGTATTACCTTCCCTGTGTCCTAAGCCCAGTCATCCTCGGGAGTTTGCTTTACACTCCTTGGATGTGGTCCGGGCGATCAGGGTATACTTGAAAACGACAGACTCGTTTCGCAAGACGGATTCACTTTTTGTGATCCCAGATGGACCCAAAAAGGGGTTGCCTGCATCTGCCGCGACCATTTCCAGATGGATCAGACAGACGGTAGTACAGGCTTATTCTATTAAGGGTCGGGAGCCCCCGTTCCCTGTTAAGGCGCACTCCACTCGGGCACTTAGTGCGTCATGGGCCTTTCGCCATCAGGCGTCAGTGGTCCAGGTGTGCAAGGCGGCTACCTGGTCGTCGGTGCATACCTTTACTAAACATTATAAAGTTGATGTAATGGCATCGTCTGATGCCTCGTTTGGCCGCAAGGTTTTGCAGGCCGCAATTTTGAGGAGACCAGTGGTCTACCTCGAGGGTTTTTTCCGTTGGAAAATTTTTCTTTAGTCTCATTCTTTGTTTATAATGAGCCTTTAAAACTTCTAGTTTGGCACCAGTTGGGCCTTCTAGATTGGATTTGATTTTGTCAATCCCACCCCTCATTTGTGGCACTGCTTCTGGATGTCCCAGCTCTTGAGAATCAAGAAGACTACGTCTGTCAATGAGCGATAGAGAAAAATGGATTTTTGTAAGAACTTACCGTAAAATCCTTTTCTCTTAAGCTCATTGACAGACGTAGTACCCGCCCCTCTAATATTGAGTTGGGTTGGGTTAAATTCTCTGTACTGCTTTAAACAGAACTGATTCCCTGTAGCAGAGAGAGGGAGGATATACCCTCAGGGACTGCCCCTAAGGTGGAGCCAGAACGTTTTGTCTTTCTGCCTAGTCCTACTCCTGCGGAGACAACATAACCCAGCTCTTGAGAATCAAGAAGACTACGTCTGTCAATGAGCTTAAGAGAAAAGGATTTTACGGTAAGTTCTTACAAAAATCCATTTTTGCCTGCTGCTCCTCTAAAAGGGCAGACAGAGCCAAAAACTAAACTCTCTCACTAGCACCTACCTAGGAGGGTGCTACATATCAGTTTTTTCTTTTTAATAAATTCATAGACCTTTCTAAAATAGCAACTGTAGTATCAGGCTGCAACATAACAACATTGAAAAAAATGAAGGGGGTCTGAACTCTTTATGAACGCACTGTATATATAATTTTAAGATTGTGCTAAAAAATACAGTACATCTAGTTTTTACCGTATTTACCAATCACATCATCTGACTTGTTTTATACCTGTAAAAATCAACTCGAACTCTCAATTGTATCTAGTCTGCTTTTGTATGTGACGATTTAGGAAGACTGCCCTCACCAACCAGTTCTGGCTTATCATCCTCAGCATTTTTGATTATGCAGCTGTGTGTTTCTATTGATGCATACAGTGTGGGGAGACACAACTCTAGTCCCTACATGCAAGGGCGGCTTCATAGGATGCTGCTAGAGAAAGGAGCTGCCCTGAATCTGGAAACCTGGGGAAGTGGTCGTAGCACCAGCTTAAACTCAAGCATAGGCAAGGATTAATGATAAAGAAGAAACATTTGTGGAAGGGGAGTTATGGGCCTGTTAGTACAGAGGATATAGTGGCACCTTCCCCCATATATGAAAAATGTGCAAAAGACAGGGCATAGATCGGCCCGCCAAAGTTAGCAGAGCTATGTCCTAGAAGGGGGATTTGAATGTGCCTCCAAGAATTATCTGCATATGCATATGTTTTTCAGCATCACACACAGAAAATATATATAAAAAATAGATTTTTATTTATGTATACAATATAAAAGGATTGTACATCAATACACCTACAACGATCAGCAGAATAGACAAATTTATACAGTATTATCAAATACAGAGGAATTTCCAGCAAATTCCTCTGTATTTGATAATACTGTATAAATTTGTCTATTCTGCTGATCGTTGTAGGTGTATTGATGTACAATCCTTTTATATTGTATACATAAATAAAAATCTATTTTTTTATATATATTTTCTGTGTGTGATGCTGACAAACATATGCATATGCAGATAATTCTTAGAGGCACATTCAAATCCCCCTTCTAGGACATAGCTCTGCTAACTTTGGCGGGCCGATCTATGCCCTGTCTTTTAATGATAAAGAAGCTGTCAGTAACCTGCTCTCTGCTCTGCCCACCCCGCATTTACTGGAGCGTTGGGCTGTGGAGGGGGTAGGAACGGCTGGCTCAGCCTCCCAGCGGATCGCCAGGTGCCGGTCCAGGGTACTGGGAAGATTCTGACCATATGGTCCAGATCTGTGACCTCAACGGACTTTAGCCCACTGTCAGCTGAAAATGGGTCAAAGGAGTGCAGAATGAACAGAACTTCTGTGATCCACAGGAGAAGTGCAGCAAAACGAGTTTTGGCTGTACTTCTCTCTTAGCCAATGACCCTCCAATTGAGATCCTAAACCTGACGTATGTTTTCTAATCTATTTACTGAGACTCCCCCCCACCTTTCTCCTCTACCTGCTAATTGTTAGACTAACCACCATCAATCTAAGTGCTTCTTAACCAATTGCCTACCGCTTACTTTATATATATGGCGGCAGAGTGGCTCCTACGGGCAAAACCACGTATCGGTATGTTGGTCGCCTGGTGGCAGCTAGGGGGTGAGCGATCACCCCCGGCGGCGCGCTCCCACCCCCGATCGTCAGCAGGGAAGCCGTGCGTGTGTCAGGCGGCTCCGATTGCCACCAGACACCCGCAATCAATCCCCGCTGAGAGAGAAGGATGGTCGGCGGTTGTAAACACAGCCGACTGTCCTTCTCCCTGAAATGATCACAGAGCTCATGTGAACCTTCTATATAGGATCACATGTTTCTGTGGTCATCTCAGAAGCCACGCCCCCCACAGTTAGAATCACTCCCCTAAGGTCACATTTGACCCCTTGATCACCAGTACTGTTAACCCCTTCCCTGCCAGTGTCATTATTACAGTAACAGTGCATATTTTTAGCACTGATTACTGCAGTAATGTCACTGGTACCCCCAAAAGTGTTGTGTCAAAACTGTCAGTTAGGGGTCCGATCCGATGTCACAGTCCCGCAAAAAATCGCAGATCACCACCATTACTAGTAAAAAAAAAAAAAAAACAATAAAATTGACATAAATCTTAGTAGATGCGATAACTTTTGCGCAAACCAACCAAATACGCTTATTGCGATTTTTCTTTTACCAAAAATATGTAGTAGAAAACAAATTGGCCTAAAACGTTAAAAATTTTTGATTTTTACATTTTTTTTTTTGAGAATGTCATATAGCAGAATGTAAAAAAAAATATTGTTTTTTTTTCTTTAAAAATTGTTGCTTTTTTTTTGTTTATAGGGCAAAAAATAAAAATCGCACAGGTGATCAAATACCACCAAAAGAAAGCTCTATTTGTAGGAAAAAAAGGACGTCAATTTTATTTAGGTACAGTGTTGCACGTTCGCGCAATTGTCCGTTAAAGTAACGCAGTGCCAAATCGCAAAATAGGGCCTAGTCATTAAGGGGCAAATCCTTCTGGTCTTAAAGTGGTTTAGGTTCACTCCTGGAGCCAGCGCTGCTAGTTTGTCACCAGATTGCACCAACAAATTGTGCACTGTTATTCTTATCTTGTATCATTGCCCAAATGTTGTGGCCATTGTTCCTGTTATTTGCATTCTCGTATAAAAAATAAATAAAATTTAAAAAAAAGACAAGTAAGTAATTCAATCAGCTGCTGAAAGCACTTAAAAATGTACAGTTTAATATCTCTTTAACCTAGTCTGTGTTACTTTGTACAGAATAAACCATGTGTGTTGGCCATGGGTTTGTGATTGTTAATGGACTTTTTCCCTGGATCCTCTTGACCTTAGTTGTGGCAGTCTCATCCATCCTCCTTTGCTACTCTCCTGACCTCTGACATGAATCTTACTACAATCCGGCTTCACTGGTACCATGTCTGAATATATTTTCTTTTTAGCAAGGAAATCTTTATGACTTTAGCCTTGAATTGCAGCCAATCCCATCTCTACCATCAGGGGTAACTTTTGCTAAGGACTTGCATGTGACACAGTTTACCTCTGCTTTACCTGCACAGAAACCAATGTTTCTTAGGTCCTCTCACATGGGCTTTCCGCCCGGCTGACTCCGTTTTGTTCAGCGGAGATCTATCTGCTGATCCCCACTGAGCAGGTGGATAACAGCTCCGTCTGCGCTCTGTGTGCAGAGACAGACCTGTCATATCCCCGCTCTCTTCTATGGGAGATCGGATGAAAAATTACCGCATGTCCATTTTCATTCAATCCTATCCGATTCTACAGACGGATGGAAAATAGGGATTACATCCGTCACGGACGATTTCACGGACAGGATCGGATCGGATAGCAGCGGGTGTCAGCAGACATGTCACCGCTGTCATCCGCCGCTCCATAGGGGTGCATGGAGGATCCGATCAGATACGCCTGAAAAACTGACAGCCAGACCTGATCGGAAAGCCCGTCTGAAAGGGGCCTAACAATGGTTAAAGAATCAAATCCGGTAAGGGGATGTGTTTCTGATGGATCGCCGCATGCCTGTGTAGTAAAAGTAGCCTAGTTTATATAAAAGCAAAATCAGTGGCAAGTAATATTGCACATTTTATTTATGTTTAAAATTGTATACTACTGCGACATGAGACGTAGCCTATAAACAATGCAGTCATTGTATCACAGACAGTATATGTTTCTATTCTCACCCATGACACCACAACTGACTTTGCCTTATTTTAAATATTAATTCTCCTAATGGGTTGCAGCACTGTAACAACTTTTTATGATGGGGTTGTTGGATTAAAAAGTTTAAGAACCCCGGCTTTAGACCTTAAATCCCAGGCTGTAATTGGTTCTAAAGGTGCTTTATCAAAATACTGAGTAAAAGGTTTGAAAACTTAAAGTGTTATTAAACCCACAACAGTAAAATCAGTCTGTACTGTAAATGCAGTAAAGCATGCTTGTTACACTCACTATGGAACCTAAGGGGTTAATCCTCTGCATTGTGTAAAAAGGCTGTTTGATCCTGTCTTCTCTGATCCTCCCCCTTCTTCCACAGACCCCAATCCAACTCCTGATAGTACAGAGCCTTGGGGGCATTCTGCACATGCTCAGTTTGATGTATATAGCTAGAGAGTTTTTTTGTCTTCTGGGGAGGGTGTATGTGATCAGTACAGGGCCAATCAGCACTGACCAGACAGAGGGTCAGGGGTCCTGCAGCCTCATAGGACAGTCAGAGGAAAATTAAAACTCCTACAAGCTTTAACCAGACACTGATAGAAGTCACAAGACTGCTATATACTGCTGATGAGAAAAGGTATTTTGCAGTTTATAGTTACTAAAATAATTGCATTTCTGTGTACTGTTGGAGACCAGAAATGCAGGCTCCTGGGTTTAGGAACACTTTAAGTACATGTGATATTTCAGTTTTTCCTTTTTAATAATATCACAGACATTTCTAAAATTCTGTTTTCACTTTGTCTACTAAGTGCAAAATAATGATAAAAAAAAGTGAATTTAACTGCTTGCTGACCATATAAGCTACATATACAGTGGCAAGGCGGCTCTGCTGCACAGGATCAGATACCTAGTACGTGATCCTGCACTTCCGGGTCTGGGGCGTGCATACGTGCCGCCGTTGGCCCGCTTCTGCTGTGATTACACACATTGGGAGCTGATCTGCAGGTACCGTGAACTCGATGTCCATCAGCACCCACCAAACGTTAGGAAGAAAGCCAAAACAGAGATCTGCCTATGTAAACAAGGCAGATCGCCGTTCTGTCAGTAGGAAAGGCATGGATTCTGGTGTGTGCAAAGCAGGCACATGGATCCATGCCTTCCCCTACTAAAAGCACCTCCCATAGTACACAGAAACACCATCTAGGTACACAGTTAAGACTTCGATCGCCCTTGATGGTAACCCCTTCCCAGTGCTTTAAGTGGCCCAAAAGAGGCGCCGGTACTCTATTATAGCCTATAAATTTTGTCGCCCCCCCCCCCCCACCCCACATCAGGGTCCCCACAGAGCACCCCCCCCCCCCTGGCCTGGGACTCCGGAGCAGGGGGACTCACTGGTTGTGACTGGTCTGGCTGGCTGGTGACTGGTCTGGCTCTGGAGTGGGAAATATTCTTGGGGGGGGGGGGGCAATTGAGGGCGCAGATGTCCAAAATGAGCTAAGGCGCACAGAGACACAGAGAGGTGGCGGTATGCTTAAGAGCCATATTTGGAAGTGGTACCAGTGCATACCGGCCCACTTAAAGCACTGCCCCTTCCCATTCAATGTCATTGTTATAGTGACAGTGCATATTTTTAGCACTGATCACTGTATTAGTGTCACTGGTCACCAAAAAGTGTCCAAAGTGTCAGTTAGTGTCCGATTTGTCTGCTGCAATATTGCAGTCCCGCTATAAGTCACTGATTGCCGCCATTACTAGTAATAAAAAATATATTAAATAAATAAAACTTGCATAAATATATCCCATAGTTTGTAGATGCTATAACTTTTTGCAAACCAATATACGCCTGTTGGCATTTTTTTTACCAGAAATATGTAACAGAATACATATTGGTCTAAATGGATGAAGGAATTTGATTTTTTAAATTTTTTATTTGCTATGTTGGATAGCAGAAAGTAAAAAATGTTGCATGCTTTTGTTCACATATTATATAAAATGCGGTGTGTACATTGAAAAATATAGGCTTTCCATACAGCAGATGCACAAAAATACAGTACATCTGTTATTCTGTATTTACCAATCAAACATATAAATAATGCAGTTATTGTATCACAGACAGTATTTGTTTCTATTCCTACCCATGAGAGACCAGACCTTAAATCCCAGATATTTGTTTCTGCTTAATCTTTGATATCAACTATGCTTCTGTTGCTTCAGAAGGCTATGGCCAGGAGTCTCTATTTCACTTGACACTTGGTTAATATTGTAAAATCTTAGTTCAGGCTTTCTCAACTAGGGTTCTCCCAGGGGTTCCTTGAGCAGTGAACCATGACAGATTGAAGATGAATTTCAGGTATAAATATTTTTACATTGTTCCTTTGGTCCAGCTTGGACTAATTTAGGTATATATGAGCCATACCTGGCCAATCCCCGTAGAAATTGGAAATCACTGTAGTAGGCACCACTACTTCAGTGATTGCTGCTGGTTTCTGGGTCATGTTGCCGAGAGGATGCTCCGCTGCTTAGTGAACACAAAAGATTGCTCCCTCGGCAAGAGCGCCATTCAGAGAACACATTCAATGAATGCAAAGCATTTTCTGATTAGGAATGAGAAAATGGAAAGTGTTTTCTGCACGGTGCACATTCCAAGTGACCCCGAAGCTAGCGGTAATCACTGTACTAGTGGTGTCCACTACAGTGATTTTCGGCTTCTTTGGGAATCGGACAGGTATTGAACATGCATGCTCCAAGCTGGACCAATGAAACTATGCAAAAGTGGAGTTATGCTGGCCATACTCTAGCCGAAATATCGGGCGAACTCATTTTCGAAAAACGAAAAATCATCCATGAGAGCAGACGATCGGGTGATCATGTAATGACCGGACTTCGAACGATAAATTGTTCAATGGACATAAATGAATCTGTTTTCAGTTTCAGTTTGTCACATATGCCGAATGCAAACAGGTTGGCCGGGAAAAACATTAACCTTTCAATTTATCGTTCCGTTTATCGTTCGGTCGGCAGAGTTTCAAAACTGTTCCTTCGATTTTTCGGCTTTGAAAAGTTAAAAACGATTTTCTATTTGTGCCCATTAACTGGCCAAAAAACGAACGATCGGACCAAATGACAGATTTTCGAACGATCTTTCGGCTGGTGTATGGTCAGCATAACTCTTTAAAGTGATATTAAAGTCTCATTTTTTTTCTTGAAAAATAACAAACATTTTATACACACCTATATAAAAAAAGTGCAGCGATGTGCATATATTAAGTGCAAACACAAAAACAAATAAATGTGAGTAATAAACTAGTAAACAAAACCATCCATGAAAGAAAATTCCATAAAGGAAAAGATGTCCCAAAGGAAATCCGTGCTCAGTAAAGAGATCCAGAGATCACAGCGGTGACACTTAGGCCCCTTTCACACAGGTTTTCTGATCAGGTCCGCCTGTCAGCTTCAGAAACTCCATGCACCCCTATGGAGCAACGAATGTCAGCGGTGACATCTCCGCTGTCACCCGCTGCTCCAGACGGATGGAAACCCTATTTTCCATTCACCTGGAGGATCGGATCGGATTGGATGAAAACAGACAGGTGGTCCATTTTCATCCGATCTCCCATAGAGGAGAGCACAGTGAGCGGAGACGGACCTGTCTGCATGCTCAGCAGGGATCAGCAAATCAATCCCCAGCTGAGCAAAGCGAATCCCGCCGGGGGCAGAAAGCCCGTGTGAAAGGACCCCAACATTCAACACTGGAGGCTTCCCAGAAAGCCAGCGATCCCCCTTACTCAGGGAGATCAAAACTTGCTTAGTTGAATCTCAGATTTAGGCTCTATGATTTAGATGTCATCTCAATTGCCCCAGAAGATAAGTGTACATCCGAGCAAACACTCCAAGAAGTAGATTACTGTAAGCCCTCATTTGTATTTAATGGGTGGTTCATAAAAAAAATATAAACTCCACATAGCGCAGTACTGTATGACTTGTATTATTTATTGAAAAACAAATAGTAGTGAACTTACATTTAGGAAGATATAAAAACACTTAAACATGATAAATAGGTCGGCTTCTCACACTTAAAGTAATTATAAAGTCTCAAAAAAAATAAATAAAATAAAAACAACAAAAAAGTTATACTTGTTTTCACCTCCTCTTTGATGTTGGTTTTACAGCCCAGATCCTCCTCTTCCCGGGGTGCTTCTTCGCTGCTCCTAGCCCCTCCTTTCCAGTCGAGTGCCCCCACAGCAAGCAGCTTGCTATGGGGGCACCCGAGCTGAGCTGCAGCTCACTGTGTCCATTCAGACATGGAGCTGCCATTTGGCCCCGCCCCCTCTATCTCCTGATTGGCTGACTGACTTTGATTGACAGCCACAGAAGCCAATAGCACTGCTGCTGTGTCTCAGCCAATCAGGAGGAAAAGCTAGACAGAGATGGGGTTGAGGTAAATATTAGGGGGTGCTGGGGAGGCTGCTACACACAGAAGAATACATTAAGATAAAAAAATCTTCTGCCTTTAAGATGGCCAAACTCTGGTTGTACATGGGCAGTAGCGTGTGTAAAGGCTCAACCGGATGCGTTTTGTCCGAGGTAATGTCATCAGGGGTACGTACACACACCCAAACCACGCTTAAATATAACTCTCAGAGGACAGAGAAGAGGTTCCTTTGGTTGATAAAAGAAAGGCACCTGTGAACATAATTGGGCTGCCCTCAGATGGCATATGCAAGTAATCATATGTTAGTAAAGGGTGCCTCATCACTAGCGCCATCATGTGGTTAAATAAAAAAACAGAAACTTTAAAAAATTGCCAATTATGTTCACAGGTGCCTTTCATTTATCAGCCAAGGGAAACACTTTTCTGTCCCCTGAGAGTTGTATTTAAGCGTGGTTTGGGCTTGTGTACGTACCCCTAATGACGTCACCTCTGATGAAATGCGTCAGCTAAGCCCCATACACACGCTACTGTGCATGTGCAACCAGAGTTGGGCCATCTTAAGTGTGGGAAGCTGATCTCTTTATCATGTTTTAGCGTTTTTATATCGTCCTAAATGTAAGTGCACTATTTTTCATTTTTTAACAAATAATACAAGTCATACTGCACTAAGTGGAGTTTATGTTTTTTATAAATTCAAATCATTTGGTGGAGGGGGGATTATGGGGTGGGGTTGTTTTTCAGTGGTTCAGTGAAAGGACCTCTTAAGGCGTCAGCATACCAAGACATTTTGGACAATTCCATGCTCCCAACTTTGTAGGAACAGTTTGGGGATGGCCCCTTCATGTTCCAACATGACTATGCACTGACCTCAAACCCGATAGAACAAATTTGGGATAAATTAACCAGTTGCCGACCGCCGCAGTATATGTACTTGCGGCGCTCAGCCCTGGCCAGGCAAAGTGATGTATGGGTACGTCACTAGCCTGTAAGCTAATAGGGGGCGAGCGCGCCCCCGGAGGCGCGCTCCCGCCCCGGCTCGTTCACGGACACCTCTGTGCGTGTGACCGGCGGACCCGATATCCGCCGGTCCCTCGCGATCGTCCGATGTGAAGGGAGAAAGGCAGGCGGCTAATGTAAACAAAGCCGCCTGTCATTCTTCCCTGTGTAACAGCACAGATCATACAGTCCTGCTATGTAGGATCGTTGATCTGTGCTGTTACATGTAAAGCAACATCCCTGCACAGTTAGAAACATGCCCCTAGGGACACACTTAACCCCTCCTTCCTCAATAAAGTTAACCCCTTCCCTGTCAGTGTCATTTTTACAGTAACAGTGCATATTTATAGCACTGATTACTGTAGTAATGTCACTGGTAACCCCAAAAGTGTCAAAAATGTCAGTCAAGGGTCCGATCTGTCCTCCGCAATGTCGCAGTCCCGAAAAAAAAATCGCAGATCGCCGCCATTACTCGTTAAAAAAAAAACAACAAAAATGACAAAAATCTTTCCCTTAGTTAGTAAACGCAATAACTTTTGCGCAAACCAATCAAAATACGCTTATTGTGATTTTTTTTACCAAACATAGGTAGCAGAAAACAAATTGGCCAAAAATGTTATTAAATTTTGATTTTTACATTTTTTTTGGGAATTTCATATAAAAAATTTGAAAAATATTGTTATTTTTGCAAAATTGTCGCTATTTTTTTGTTTATAGCGCATGATCAAAAAATTGCACAGGTGATCAAATACCACCAAAAGAAAGCTCTGTTTGTGGGAAAAAAAGGACGTCAAATTTGTTTAGGTACAGCGTCGCACGACCGCGCAATTGTCCGTTAAAATCACGCAGTGCCAAATCGCAAAATAGGGCCTGGTCAGGAAGGGGGTAAAATCTTCCGGGGCTTAATTGGTTAAGAGGGCAGACTGCGAGCCAGGCCTTCTCATCCAACATTTGTGCCTGACCTTACAAAAGTGCTTCTGGAAGAATGGTCAAACATTCCCATAGACACACTCCTAAACCTTGTGGACAGCCTTCCCAGAAGAGTTGAAGCTGTTATAGCTGCAAAGGGTGGGCCAACTAAGACTGAGATGCCATAAAAGTTCATGTGCGTGTAAAGGCAGGCGTCCCAATACTTTTAACAAATAATCAGCCAAGCGCTCACTCCGAAGGGGAAGACTGGCGTGCTGCTCTCCTCAGGCAGGGAACTCCAAACGGATGCATAAAAGAAAAGAAAAGGAGGCGCAAACACCTAGTGCATTACCCGTGGTACTGTTAAAATTGATTTAATAAAAATGCTGAATGCATACTCACAAACATGAAGAATAAAAATCGTATTGCAAATTCCCGTCACCCATGTGTTGGACCATGTCCTGGAAATTGCGACCGCTAACGCGTTTCGGGAGTCAAGCTCCCTTCCTCAGAGCCTCTGAGGAAGGGAGCTTGACTCCCGAAACGCGTTAGCGGTCGCAATTTCCAGGACATGGTCCAACACATGGGTGACGGGAATTTGCAATACGATTTTTATTCTTCATGTTTGTGAGTATGCATTCAGCATTTTTATTAAATCAATTTTAACAGTACCACTGGTAATGCACTAGGTGTTTGCGCCTCCTTTTCTTTTCTTTTATGCGTCCCAATACTTTTGGTAATATAGTGTGTGTTTATGCTTGATCAGTCAGGTGCTTCACGCAGGCAGTCCCTTTATATGTATGGGGGTGCAATGGCTGCACAGACATAGCCACTAATCGTTATTCGACAGGCGTGTGAGTGTGGGTGAGCAGTCCTGAATGCAGACAGTGTGCACCTGGGTCCGCTCACCCACACGCCTGTTAAATTGGGAGGAATGGCTGTGTCCATGCAGCCGCCACATCCTCTATACACTTAAATAGACTGCCTGCACGCAGCAACCGGTGCCTCAAGCCGCATAGGCAGCCCATTCACAGACTGCGGGCCTCCGCGCCTGTGTGAATGAGGACTTAAAAACGGTTGAGAATGAATCATAGATACTTTCTTAAATGGAATTTCATGTCTCCAACAGTGGTGACGATCATGTAAAAGTTCTTTGTCCCTACACAGGCTGTCTTCAGTTGTATAATGCAACTACCTGTATATCGAAAAGATTCTTCCAAAATAAACATATTATTGTATTTCGGGTCACATTTCAGTGGGTTGTTCACTTGAAATTTCAGTTTATTGCCTTGTCTCTGCAGGCAGGAGATAACTATAAGTAGTTGTCAAGTTTTATATTTTTTCTTTCTTAACATAACTGCACAGCAGGCTAATCATCTTCTGCAGTGTCCCTCCCCCGCACAAGACTGGTATACAATGAGCACAATGTCATTTTCCCATACTGTGTTCCAATCACAATGAGCCTCTCTAGGTTCACTTTGGGAATTAGAAAGCCTCTGCTGAGACAAATTAGACCACATTACAGAAATTGGTTTTCTTTATGCTAGATATTTTGTTCTGAATTTTGGAGCATTTGCCATTTTTATTTTTTTCAAAAAGTACAGCATGCTGCGGACACGGGCAAAAAAAGAAACCAATATATATATATATATATATATATATATATATATATATATATATATATATATATATATATATATATATATATATATATATAGAGGCTGCTATTACCAACCTCTTCTTCTGGAAATGCACTTACATGGCTGTCTATTTTATCCAATGGCTTTACTTCCTGGGAACTGACCTGGGATAAGAATGCAGACTTCACTCTGGTCAGTGACTCAAAGTTTTAAATACAGAGATACAGCCAGGTAACTAGAAATAGACCAACAATGACACCCCTCCATATTACTCCATGTACGAGTTCACTTTCAATGCATTTAGAGTCCTGAATGGGAGTTTTGATTCACTGAGGGTTATTGCATTCCAGCTGAGAGTTTTGTAGGGTTTGCTGCATGATCTGCATATTTTACTTGCTTGATGCTCAACAGTTTTATTATTTATTTCAGGTACATACTTGTATAGCGCCATCAATTTACGCAGCGCTTTACATATACATTGTACATTCATATCAGTCCCTGCCCTCATGGAGCTTACAATCTAAGGTCCCTAACTCACATTCATGCATACATACATACACATACTAGGGCCAATTAAGACAGGAGCCAATTAACCTACCAGCATGTCTTTGGAGTGTGGGAGGAAACCGGAGTTCCCCGGAGGAAACCCACGCAGGCACAGGGAGAACATGCAAACTCCAGGCAGGTAGTGTCATGGTTGGAATTCAAACCAGCGACCCTTTTGCTGCTAGGTGAAAGTGCTAACCACTACATAACTGTATCATATTTCATACACAGAATTCTAGGGCTCCCTCTGGTGGCTATATAGATATCAGACAGAGTGCAATTGACACCCTTTTTGAATGACTACTGCAAGAATTTAAACTATAGGAAAAACCATTCAGAAAATATCCATTACCAAAGGACACTTTTGAGATGGGTTTACACTTTGTTATAAGAGAATAAGCACTATTACGCTGCTAAAAACAGGAAGCATCAAAAGCAAAAAAAAATAAATAAATAGGAGGTGGAAAAGGATTTAGAAAGGAGTATAGTCCTAAATTGTCATCATTTATTTCCATTTCAGACATCACCAGTTTCTTTCTGTATGCTTTTTGATTCTATCTTTCTTTATTGTGTACCTATTTAGGTATTTTAATCCTTGTGCCTCCCAGCATCCTTATGTATACTGTAAAACTTTGTATGTAGCAGCATGATGTATAGTGGCTATCTGGATGATACATTGGATCATATAGTGGTATAGTGGCTATCTGGATGGTACATTGGATCATATAGTGGTTATCTGGATGGTACATTGGATCATATAGTGTTATAGTGGCTATCTGGATGGTACATTGGATCATATAGTGGTTATCTGGATGGTACATTGGATCATATAGTGGTATAGTGGCTATCTGGATGATACATTGGATCATATAGTGGTATAGTGGCTATCTGGATGGTACATTGGATCATATAGTGGTATAGTGACTATCTGGATGATAATTTTAAATTGAGAAAAGAATAGCTGCAACTGAGAAGTATTTAAAATTGTGTAAAGTAAAAGGTGCGCTTATTCTGTGTGGGTGAAAATCACCTAAAAAGTGATATGTGTATTGAAATAAATGTGATAAAAACCACATACAAATTATCTCGGATATGTAGCTCAAAAGAGCAAAACAGAGTAATTACTGGTGAAAAAACAAATGTACATAAATAAATGAACTTAATTAAATCATGTAACAGTTCATGAAAAAAGAAGAACTCCTCTTGCTGAGGTATAGGTGAGGAAATCAACCAAAACCCGTGATGTGGAAAAGTCCAAAAATTTGCAAGAAAAGTGGGGTGAAGATAATTAAGATGTCCCTCCACCAGGTGAAATTCCTCCTTACTCGGCGGAAGAAGGTAAGTGCTATAGAGATGATCCAACTGTTCACAACGTTATATTCTTAACCTAGGTCTCCTTCAAACGTGAGCAAACCTCCAGTGCAACACAGGCAAACTTGGCCTCTTACCAAAAATCAACAGCAAACAAGCTCAGCAATCACTGCAATACAGCTGAAAACGATGTTCCTTCCTCCCTCAGTACAGGCAGGTGGCTTTTCAGTTTCCACAGTTTGGCTCCAATGTACATAAAAAATATAAAGGAGGCTGATAGTGTATTACCCTTGATATAGTTTATTAATATATACAGATTGCACTTACATGAATGCAGTTTTAACGAGTGGTACAGATGATATAGCAGAGAAATTTCATGTAGAACTCGCATCCGGCTGCAGCACGGACCGCGAGTGACGCAATGACGGCACGCCTCCCCTGCTGACGCGTTTCCTCCAATAGGACTTCAACTGAGAATGGGGATGAGCGCGCGCCGTCACATCCACCTCTTTATACAGGAAGGAAAGGCTTACCCTTCCGGTGTCTGCAAAGGAGGGTCTGAGGCTGGAACTGGCTTCATAACAGCAGACTATCAATTACAACGATTTGGCAGATGGAAAATTAATCTTATTAATAACCAAATTTAATTAAGGTGATGATAGTTGGTAAAAAACAAACCTGCATCCTAATTTTCAATTTAGGCTATTTTGTATGTACGGACCTTATGACACCGGACCTAGGATTTTCCATTACTTCGCATATCAATAATAGCTAATTTCCCGTTCTTCATTTAGAAGCATATACATCATTTTATACTTCATTGTTTTTACACATTTTAGCAACATTATAGATTTTAACACAAGATTTTTAATGATATTTTTATTATATTTTAAATTCCATATATGTATTTTATGTATTTATATGTGACAACCTTTTTGTCAGATTGATTGAAGTGTCTTAAGAGTTAATATTATTTATTTTAATAATTAAATACTTATGTGATGCATAATATCAATGTAATGCCCATTTAAATATGGAAACAGGAAGTAATGGAAAATCCTAGGTCCGGTGTCATAAGGTCCGTACATACAAAATAGCCTAAATTGAAAATTAGGATGCAGGTTTGTTTTTTACCAACTATCATCACCTTAATGAAATTTGGTTGTTAATAAGATTAATTTTCCATCTGCCAAATCGTTGTAATTGATAGTCTGCTGTTATGAAGCCAGTTCCGGCCTCAGACCCTCCTTTGCAGACACCGGAAGGGTAAGCCTTTCCTTCCTGTATAAAGAGGCGGACGTGACGGTGCGCGCTCATCCCCATTCTCAGTTGAAGTCCTATTGGAGGAAACGCGTCAGCAGGGGAGGCGTGCCGTCATTGCGTCACTCGCGGTCCGTTCTGCAGCCGGACGCGAGTTCTACACAAAATTTCTCTGCTATATCATCTGTACCACTCGTTAAAACTGCATTCATGTAAGTGCAATCTGTATATATTAATAAACTATATGAAGGGTAATACACTATCAGCCTCCTATATATTTTTTATGTACATTGGAGCCAAACTGTGGAAACTGAAAAGCCACCTGCCTGTATTGAGGGAGGAAGGAACATCATTTTCAGCTGTATTGCAGTAATTGCTGAGCTTATTTGCTGTTGATTTTTGGTAAGAGGCCAAGTTTGCCTGTGTTGCATATATAGTGGCTATCTGGATGATACATTGGATCATATAGTGGTATAGTGGCTATCTGGATGATACATTGGATCATATAGTGGTATAGTGGCTATCTGGATGGTACATTGGATCATGTAATGTTTTGTATATAATGAGTGCCACATTTTGCTAAAATATTAATTTAGGAAAATTGTAATATTAGTGTACTCGCCTATTTAGTTTTCTGCTTTTTATGATGAGTCTTCTAGGATAGTCTACATCAGGAATCCTCAAACTACCGCCCTCCAGCTGTTGCGGAACTACACATCCCATGAGGCATTGTAAAACTCTGACATTCACAGACATGACATGGCTTGATGGGAATTGTGGTTCCTAAACAACTGGAGTACCGTAGTTTGAAGAACCCTGGTCTATATAATTGCCATATGCGCCCTTACAAGATGGAAGCCTCTATGTGTATAAAGTGTGTATTTCTTCCCTTGTGATAAAAAAGAAAGCATACCATCAATTTAAAATGTTAATTATTACTGTTCCCATGGACATAATACAATTAAAAAGGTTTTTAAAACTTTGGTCTGTTGGATAGATTTTCTCACAACTTTTCCAAGACACCATACAGAGAGTCAGAAAATCTTCCCAATGAGATTCAAAGGCTGGAATAAAAACCTGATCTAGACTTAAGCTGGCCATAGATGGATTGAAGTTTGGTTGGTTCAGAGGGCGTGGCTAAATTTTGATCACCAGAAGCCATTTGTGTAATCGAAGGGACATACTGGAAAACGTTTGTTGATCAGTGGCTGCAGCCGCTGATCAGTGTATTTTTCCATCAGCAGGTCCTTCCTTTAGAATACATTGTCCTGACAGGAGGATTTCTCCATCCACCTCATTTGTGTGGATGGAGGAATGTGCTCATTTTTTAAACTGTCTATGGCCAGCCTAAAACTCTTAAATAAAAAGTTCTCTCAAGATTTAGGCTTTAAAGTGAATCTAAAGTCTTATTTCTTTTTTCAATAACAAACAGGTTTATACTTACCTGCACTGTACAATGAAAGTGCAAAGAGCAGCCGGAGCCTCCTGTTCTCAGGTCCCTCGCTGGTGCTCCTGGCTCCTCCTCCTCTGAGTGTGCCCCCTAAGCAAGTCGCTTGCTGCAGGTAAGTATATCTTGGGGGGGGGGGGTGATATTACTACTTAACACTATCTTACCTTAATGTAGGCAAAGGGCCTGGCGGATGAATGGTAATGGTTACATCCCAGCTTCAGTCTGTTTTTGTGCCACTGTAGCACCCACTCTACACTGTCTGGGTTAAACCATGCCTTCATTTATCACTCTATTCTTCCTCTTTAATAAAAAAAAACTGCCTTCCTACCCAGGCTGTACTCTGATCTTCTCTTTCTGAAGGAGAGTCTGAATCCCCCTTTAATATTGTGGCAATGTCTCTTTTTCCAGGTGACTTACCTTACCCACATATAGTCTATTTATTTTGAAATGAATGGTGCAACTGATGTGTTGATTACCCAGAATTCCATTAGGGCAGCCTTTCTCAACCTTTCTTCCCCAGATGAACCCTAAAAATAGTTTTCAGGTCTCAGGCAACCCCTGCCAAAACCAGTTCATCAGAGATGCCTCCTATATTGGTGGTTAGTGGGAAGAAAACAACCCTTAGGTCTCGTTTAGACTTGCGGTTGGAGGGCGGCAAAAATGCACAATTGAGCCGCATGATTTGGTTTGCAGCCACGGCAAAGTTGACTCAACTTCTAGTGATTGGTGGGCGGAAAGCCTGCCATACACTGTGCATTCAAGTCAATAGGGAAGCTCCACAAATGCCCCGCAACTGTGTGCAATGCATGTGGTTGTGGAGCGTTTGTCGGAAAAAATAGGGTTAAAACAGGTGGTGAGGTGAAGTTCCTTACCTCCTGTCAGTAGCCTCTGGCGTGGATTGAGTTTCAGAGGCAAGGGAGATTTAGACGCATGGTGGAATAAAAAGATCATTGGTGTTATGCCACTGGCTCTGCCAAGAGGTATTGGTCCTAGAACTATGCGAGCACCATCAAATAGGAGGTCAATCAGTCACAACTCAAGGATACCCTGGACACCTCTGGAGGAGCTCTAGGGTTCCACAGAACCCTGGTTGAGAATGGCTGCTTTAGGGCATATGCTTGTGGCATATTAACACTATCCAAGCTTTTAGGGTGGAGAAGTGCTTGGTTGATTTGGCCCTCTCTGTTGAAGCAGAAAGCCCTCGCTTTTCTCTTAACAAGTTTGGCGCAATGTGTCCAACCAGCATTGTACTGAAAAGTCAAAGGCTCGAGCATTTTTTTTTCTCAGAAAAAGTTTTTAAATAGGGGGAGAAGACAGGTAAATTATTGGCGCTCTTCTGTCAAAAGCAAATACAGGTCAGGTATTACTGAAATCTGTGATCCTCAGGGGAACCTGGGAACAGTTCCCAGTGGTGTAAACCATGTTTTTCATGACTATTACAGTCATTTGTATACTTCTACAATTGCTACTACACAAACTAATGCAGATGTTTACCTCTCTGAAATCGACCTTCCTAGTTTGTCACCCGTACACTGTTACATTTTGGAAATGTTAGATTCTATAACTTTTCTTCCCTGAGTGCAAACCCCTAGGTTTGATGGCTTGCCCAGCAAGTTAAACACTTCTCTGTGCTGGTACCACATCTATTAAAAATGTACAATAAGGCTCTGCAAAAGGGAAAACTATCCTTTGGGAGGCTCTATTTGTTGTACTTCCTGAGATAGTGTGAATCATACAGGCCAATCGCTATCCTTTACTAATATCAGTGTTGCCAAACATTCTTGCTAAAGGACTTAGGCCCCGTTCACACTGGGGCGACCTCACAAGTCGCGGCGCGCTGCTCGCACCGCGGCCTCGGAGCGGCCGACACGGACTTCATAACATTGAAGTCAATGCAGGTCGCTCCAGGTCGCCCCAAAGAAGCTCCGGACCCTTTTTCTAAGTCAGAGCGACTTGTGTCGCTCCTATTAGAACGTGTCCACAGCTTCTCTATGCCAGGCGACCTACGACGACCTGTCAGGCGACCAGGTCGCCCCAGTGTGAACGGGGGCTTAAAGTTTTTGACTTTCTCCAGTTTTTGAGGATATAAAGCTTTTCGGCTGGCCCCCTCCTTTGTCATTAAATTTTGCACCCTTTGTGGAATAACCCCTAGCTCTCTGGGATCCAGTCTATTCGTGACCCTAAATTTTGTTTGCGAGCAGGCCTACATTTTCTGGACCAGTTGTTAGATAATGGCTGTTTTGCAGCTTACCAATTTTAATGTGTGTTGTATGAATGGGAACACCACAAACATACACTATATCACCAAAAGTATTGGGACGTCTGCCATCACACCCACATGAATTTAATGGCATCCCAGTCTTAGTCTGTAGGGTTCAATATTGAGTTGGCCCACCCTTTGCAGCTATACCAGCTTCAACTCTTCAGGGAAGATTGTTCACAAGGTTTAGGAGTGTGTCTATGGGAATGTCTGACCATTCTTCCAGAAGCGCATTAGTGAGGTTAGGCACTGATGTTGGAGAGACGGCCTGGCTCGCTCTAATTCACTCCAAATGTGTTCTATTGGGTTGAGGTCAGGCCAGTCAAGTTCCTCCACCCCAAACTCTCTCATCCATGTCTTTATGGACCTTGCTTTGTGCAATGGTGTGCAGTAATGTTGGAACAGGAAGGGACCATCCCCAAACTGTTCCCACAAAGTTGGGAGCATCAAATTGTCCAAAATGTCTTGATATGCTGACACCTTACGGGTTCTCTTCACTGGAACTATGGGGCAAAGCTCAACCTTTGAAAAACAACCCCACACCATAATCCCCCCTCCACAAAATGATCGGGACCAGTGCACAAAGCAAGGTCCATAAAGACATGGATGAGCGAGTTTCAGTGGAGGAGCTTGACCATCCTGCACCACAACCCGATAGAACACCTTTGGACAAGGACTGGGATGCCAATAATGGCGCTTTTCCACTGCATAGAACCGTACCGGCTCGGCACGCTTTTGTGCTTTTCCACTGCGGTACCGCATGGTATAGGGTCGGAACGGTTCGGTACGGTACGGTATAGGTTTGCTTTTCCACTGCATGGAACCGAACGGTACGGTACGGTACGGCTCTGAAAAAACAGTACCTACTCGATTGTGGTTCCAACAGGTACCAAACTGGTACCATATCCCACAATCCTTTGCATGCAGTCACTACTAGCCACTGATTGGTCAGAGAATCACACCCACCCCGTTGTTATCCCACCCACTTAACTTTAGTACTACTTTAGTGGAAAAGCAATCTATACCGTACCGTACTGAACCGTTCCGACACTATACCATGCGGTACCGCAGTGGAAAAGCAAACCGGGCCGAGTAGAGCCGAGCCGGTACTAGCCGGTACTTGCAGTGGAAAAGTGCCATAAGTTTGTTCCAATACTTTTGGTAATATAGTGCATATTGGGGGTTTATCAAATTTGACTGCCAAGGTGGAAATATACTTTAAAGTCTTTTCTCTCTGATCTAGAGTTCCTAGAAATATTTTGGAAAGCTTACAGGACAATTAAAAATAGTAATAAAAAGTTGTGAAGATTTTTAGCCATGTATAATATTAATTTGGAAATATCTTTTGAAATAATGGTCCCTTACATTTTGTTTTTTTACCAGGAGTTGAATCCAGTCTGTGACATGATGTTCGTTTTCTCTAGTCCTGACACCAACCATTACACCCAATAAAGTTTGCCCAGGGAATGTCTCCATTCATACTCTCCCCACACACTACCACATTAAAAAAGATAAGCATGACTAGGAGGGCCCATCCAGTCAGGTACTGGAGGAGCTTCCATTCAGACCAACAGGGTTAGTACAAAACCTGAGATCATAGAAGTTTGCGATGACTTATGGTATGATGTAGTTCTCCTTTAAATGACAAATTGAATTAGTTAAATACATGAACTGGTAACACAGACAATTACAGCAATGCCTCCTGTTTGTACTACTGTAGGGTTATGGAAATTATTTGTCAGCTGTGATTCACTTCATTCACATAAAGCTTTTGTGACATTTTCCATGCACCACACAGGCTGTGGTCAGCCTTCAAACAAAGCATGGAATATTGAAGAGACGGAATGATCAAATCTTAATTTTCATCAGAAACCATATAATGGTTTGCTCATCAAAGTCAGAGCTCTGATTACCATGAGTTAGGGCTCATGCACACAGCTGCTTATAGGGGCGCCTGGCATTTTTTTTTTTTTACTCTGAACTGTCCTCCTTGTCAGCCCATGTATCTTTGTACACAAACTTTCAGAGGAGTTTGGAGGCATAAGCTTTTAGGGGCAGTAAAAAAAAAAAAAAAAAATGACTACCTGTGCGTCCAGAAACAGAGGCTGTTTGGCGCAAAACACCAAAAAATGTGGCTAAACACTGTAACAAGCCTTTAGCCATGTTTGGCGTCTTTACATTTTAGGGAGTGTGTTTAAGCTTTGTGTAAACAGATTGTGTAAGAACGCTTAAAATTGAAACCGCGGAAAAACAAGCTATTCATAAATGTGGCTAAAAGCGCATTTTCCACGCCGCTTTTTCCTGACAGCAGCGCTGCCATTTTTAAACACCCTGTGTGCATGAGCTCTTATAGTTACTGCTCAACTCTTAGGTCTTTTTAGAAGCACAATTACAAAAAGACTCCCTCCAGAGGTGTTTCTGGCCAGCTCAGTAGATTGCTTTAAAAAAGGCCTGGATTCTTTCCTGGGTGTAAATAATATAACTGGATACTAATATTTATAGGTAAAGTTGATCCGGGGAATATCCGATTGCCTCTCGGGGGATCAGGATGGAATTTTTTTCCCCTGCTGTAGCAAATTGTATCAGGCTCTGCTGGAGTTTTTCCACCTTTCTCTGGATCAACTGCCGATAGAGGATTGTGTATATAGGATTGTATGGTTGGGTTTTCTTTACTGTTTCTTGTTTTTTATTGGTTGAGCTAGATGGACTTGTGTCTTTTTTCAACCTGACTTTTCAGGCCGGTTTCACACATATGCGGACGCGAGTTCGTGCCTGGGGTCCAGTGCATCCTTGTTCACCGGTTCAAATGCCAATCAGGTTCCATTTTTTTCCTGAATTTGCACCTGAATTGGAGCCAAGGATGCACAGGACCCTTTTTGAATGTGGACCATGGCCACCTCCATGGACCTGTGTGAATCGGCTTCATTGAGAGCCGGTCACACTCGCCTGTCATGCAAATGGATGCGGAGAAACTCACATCCAATTCGCATATGTGTGAACCCAGCCTCAAAGGGGCTTCAGAATACACAGGTTTTGACTTTCTAAATGCAATCTGATATAGATCCCTTCCCATTGTTTACATTCCACTTGTATAGTGGTGGGCAGTAGCTTGAAATCCAAGGATAGCAGCAATCGCACAGAATAGTACTATCTTACCTATATAGCTTACTCCATAGGGAACAATTTTAAGGTTTGTTTAGTGAATAATTGCCACTTCTTAAAACATCTCTTGTGTAGCTTTAAATTGAAAAGACGACCAGTAAGTGGTCATACCAGTCTTAAACCCAAAATCAAAAAACGTAATATATTGCAGCTTACCAATTGTTAGATGTGGTGGCTGCATAATTTTTCTTTTTAGGATTTTTTCCCCATTTTCCCCTGGTGATCTGATCTGTAGCATTCCCTCACTCTGTATGAATGTGCACAGGGGCCCATTTGGACAGCAGCAATATCAGTCTGGGAAAGTGGAATGTTCAATATACTAGCAGATTTAAATACAATAACACACTGAAGTCAATCGTCAGCTAATATTTTATAGGCAGTTACAGCAAACGTTTTTTTTTCTTTTGGGATAAATCTTTTACACGAAGAAATAAATGCTGATTATTGTAAACACCCCTCCCAGTCAGTGTTAAATGGTTCATCTCATCCTTGAAACTGATACATTCTGCAAGAAAGATTTTTAAAAAAACGGCAGACTCACTGACTGGATTACCACGTGAAAATAGAAAAAAGCCTAAAAAGAAAATTAGTAGAGCAACTGCATCTAAGAATTGGTAAGCTGCAATATACTGCTTTTTGGTTTAATAATGATTTAAAGACACACTATACCCAGAAGTGATGTCATGACATCCCTTCCAGGTTTTTACATGGAGACCCGATCAGAGCCGAATGCATCTTTGATCAGGACTTCGGCGGGCGTGCAGGCTGGTTGTCCGGGTCTCCTGGTGGGAGCCGCGGAAAGCGGCGGGGGGGGGGGGGGCGTCCCCTCCCGTTCCTTGTAATGACAGCTGAGTGGCTTCTCAGCCACATTAGTTGTTATTACAAGACAGCCGACTGTCGGCTATGGACGCCGGTACCAAGGTGATGCCTCTAGCTGCAGGCATCACTCCGGTTCAAGCACTTTTTGAAATATCGGTAATATCGGCCACCTTGGTAACCAGAAGCCAAAGGGATTTCTGGAGGTGCAAAGAGCTGCAAGAGAGTGCAGGTAAGGTAAATTTAGTGGGCCAGGGGATGCCCTTTGCAGAGATACGGTCATATTCCTATTTTCTGAGATACTGAATCTTGGATTTTCACTAGCTGTAAGCCATATTCATCTACATGAAAAGAAAGAAATGCTTGAAATATATCACTCTGTGTGTAACACATCTATACAAAATATGAGTTTCACTTTTTGAATTGAATTACTGAAATAAATTAACTTTTTGATGATATTCTAATTTTATGAGGTGTGTATGTGTGTGTGTATATATATATATATATATATATATATATATATATATACACACAGTATATATATGTATATATAAAATTATGAAACATCCAGAAGTCTCGTAGTCCACATCAATACTACAAAAATGAATCCAACTACAAGTAGGGAGCAACTACAGTGGGGATCGAATGTTTGGGCACCCCAGGTAAAAATTTGTATTAATGTGCATAAAGAGACCAAGGAAAGATGGAAAAATATCCAAAAGGCATCAAATTACAGATTAGACATTCTTATAATATGTCAACAAAAGTTAGATTTAATTTCCATCATTTACACTTTCAAAATAACAGAAAACAAAAAAATGGCATCTGCAAAAGTTTGGGCATCCTGCAGAGTTAATATCTTGTACTGCCCCCTCTGGCAAGTATCACAGCTTGTAAACGCTTTTTGTAGCCAGCCAAGAGTCTTTCAATTCTTGTTTGAGGTATCTTTGCCCATTCTTCCTTACAAAAGTCTTCCAGTTCTTTATGATTTCTGGGCTGTCTGTCGCGCAATGCTCTTTTAAGGTCTATCCATAGATTTTCAATTATGTTGAGGTCAGGAGATTGTGAAGGCGAGACAAAACCTTTAGTTTATGCCTCTTGATATAATCCCCCGTGGATTTGGAGGTGTGTTTAGGATCATTATCCATTTGTAGAAGCCATCCTCTCTTTAACTTCAGCTTTTTCAAAGATGGCATCAAGTTACCATCCAAAATTTGCTGAAATTTTATTGAATCCATTTTTCCTTCTACTTGTGAGATGTTCCCTGTGCCACTGGCTGCAATACAACCCCAAAGCATGATTGATCCACCCACATGCTTAACAGTTGGACAGAGGTTCTTTTCATTAAATTCTGTGCCTCTTCATCTCCAAACGTACCTTTGCTCATTCCGGCCAAAAAGTTCAATTTTAACCTCATTGGTCCACAGAACTTGTTTCCAAAATGCATCAGGCTTGTCTTTATGTTCATTTGCAAAGTTCAAACGCTGATTTTTGTGGTGAGGACGTAGAAGAGGTTTTCTTCTGAAGACTCTTCCATGAAGACCATATTTGTACAAGTATCCCTTTATAGTGGAATAGTGTTCCACAACTTTAGTGTCTGCCAGATCTTTCTGGAGGGATCATGCAGTAAAACGTGGGTTTTGAATTGTTTTTCTCACAATCCTGCGAGCTGTTCTGTCTGATATTTTTCTTGGTCTTCCAGATCTTGCTTTAACTTCCATTGTTCCTGATGACTGCCATTTCTTAATTACATTCCGAACAGAGGATATTGACATCTGAAAACGCTTTGCTACCTTCTTATGGCCTTCTCCAGCTTTGTGAGCGTCAACTAGTTTCAGTTTTAGTTTTCTAGACAACTGCTTAGAAGATCCCATGGTGCTGATTGTTGGGGCAAGGTCAGATGAGTCTGGGCATTTAAAACCTTTGAGATTGACATCACCTGGTCTTCCCAGACGATGATTGAGAACAATCCATGACACTGGCAGGTCTCAGCCTTGCAAAGGGGGCAGTGCATGCTATAAATTCTGCAGGATGCCCAAACTTTTGCAGACACCATTTTTTTGTTTTCTGTAATTTTGAAAGTGTCAATGATGGAAATAAAATCTAACTTTTGTTGACATATTATAAGAATGTCTAACCTGTAATTTGATGCCTTTTGGAGATTTTTCCATCTTTCCTTGGCTTCTTTATGCACATTAATACAAATTTTTACCTGGGGTGCCCAAACATTTGATCCCCACTGTATATCGATAGCTTTAGAGCTAAAGATACACTGGGGCTCGGCAGACTTGAAAACTCTATGCTGACTGTAAAATGAGTCTACATCATCTGCATTAGGCAGAGAAAGTATTCAAGAAGCACCACCAGATTACTGTGACAATATGAAATTGTTGTTAGCATTAGATATTGTTTTAGAAAACCCCTGACCTCAGGAGTGGGTTTGTCTTTAGAGGAATTACAGCTTACATAAGTGCTAAAACTACAACACTGAAATGAATGGATCAGCTAAATAAAGCTTTGATAAGAGCTTAATTGCACACCAGGAATCCAATCACGTTATTGTGAACAGCTGTGTCATATCTTGACTGGTTCTGCTTTATATGACCGATTCATTCATCGAAAGCAGAACTCTTGTTAAAAGATTTAAAGTAACACTTAATAAAACACAGTAGACCAACACCAGCAGATGACATGGCTCTCTAAATCATCACGGACTGTAGAAAATGTTGCATTTAATTTGGAAATCAAGGTCCCAGAGTCCGGAACAAGAGTGGAGAGGAAAAGAATCCAAGTTGCATGAGGTCCACTGTAAAGTTGCCACAGTCAGTGATGATTTGAGGAGCCACGTCATCTGCTGGTGTTGGTCCACTGTAAATTAACCACTTTACCGCCGAGTACCGTAGTACTACTGCTGCAAAGTGGCACGATCCCATCTGACGACGTAGACCTACGTCGCCAGACTCTTCCCCCTGTAGGCGGCGCTCGCGCGCCGCCGGAGGCGCGCTCCCGCTGTTTTCATTCACAGCGGGAGTCGGGCCAGGGGAGGAGCGGTGGCGATCGTCGGGGAATCCAGTTTGGAGATCCGCCCACCTGTGTAAACAGAGCGGGCGGATCTCCTCAGTGACAGGGAGTGACAGATCGGAGTGTTCAGCATAGCTGGACATCCGATCTGTCCCTGTCTCACACAGTCACCTCCCCCCCACACGTCAGTAAGCACCAGGCATACATTAACCCCTCCCTCTCCAATAAAATTAACCCCTTCCCTGCCAGTGTCATTTTTACAGTAACAGTGCATATTTATAGCACTGATTACTGCAGTAATGTCACTGGTACCCCCAAAAGTGTCAAAAATGTCAGTCAAGGGTCCGATCTGTCCGCCGCAATGTTGCAGTCCCGCAAAAAAAAAAAAAAAAATCGCAGATCGCCGCCATTACTCGTTAAAAAAAAACACCAAAAATGACATAAATCTTTCCCTTTGTTAGTAAACGCAATAACTTTTGCGCAAACCAATCAAAATACGCTTTTTGCGATTTTTTTTACCAAACATGGGTAGCAGAAAACAAATTAGCCAAAAATTTTTAAAAAAATTGTTTTTTACATCTTTTTTGGGGGGGATTTCATATAAAAAAATGTGAAAAATATTGTTATTTTTTCAAAATAAACGCCCTTTTTTTGTTTATAGCACAAAAAGTAAAAATCGCACAGGTGATCAAATACCACCAAAAGAAAGCTCTGTTTGTGGGAAAAAAAGGACATAAATTTCATTTGGGTACGGCGTCGCATGACCGCGCAATTGTCAGTTAAAGTCGCACATCGCCGAATCGCAAAAAGTGGCCCAGACGTAAGACAGCAAAATGCTCTAGTGGTAAAGTGGTTAATTAAGTCAGCGCAGCCCTCTATCAGGAAATTCTACAGCACTTCATGCTTTCCTCTGCTGACTAGCTTTATGCAGATGGGGATTTTGTTTTCCAGCAGGACTTGTCCCCTGTCCACACTGCCAAAAGTACCATCACCTGGTTTAATGATCATGGTATCACTGTGCTTGATTGGCCAGCTAACCTTCCTGACCTAAACTCCTTAGAGAATCTGTGGGGTATTGTCAAGAGGAAGATGAGAGACACCAGACTCAACAATGCAGATGAGCTGAAGGCCACTAACATAGAAACCTGGGCTTCTATAACACCTCAGCAGTGCCTCAGGCTGATCGCCTCCATGCCACGCCGCATTGATGCAGTAATTCATGCAAAAGGAGCCCCAACCAAGTATTGAGTGCATACTATCCTGTACATGGACATATTTTTCAGTAAGCCAACATTTCTGTATTAAAAATCCTTTTTTTTATTGGTCTTCTGAAATATTCTAATTTTCAGAGATACCGAATTTTGGGATTTCACTAGCTGTAAGCCATAATCATAAAAATTAAAAGAAAAATGCTTGAAATACACCACTCTGTGTGTAATGCATCTATAGAAAATATGAGTTTCACTTTTTCAATTGAATTACTGAAATAAACAAATTTTTGGATGATATTCTAATTTTATGGGATGCACCTGTGTGTATATCTATATATATATATATATATATATATATATACTGGCTAATTTATTAGGTAACGCCGTTCAATTGCTTAGCATTAATCAGCCCATCACGTGGCAGCAACTCAATGCATTTAGGTATCTAGACATGGTGAAGATGACTTGCTGAAGTTCAAACTGAGCATCAAAATGGGGAAGAAAGGGGGTTTAAGTGACTTTGAATATGGCCGGGTTGTTGGTGCCAGATGGGCTGGTCTGAGTATTTCAAAAACTGCTGATCTACTAGGTTTTCAATGCACAACCATCTCTAGGGTTTACAGAGAATGGTCAGAAAAGAGAACATATCCAGTGAGCGGCAGTTGTGTGGGTGAAAATGCTTTGTTGATGTCAGAGGAGAAGGGCAGACTGGTTAGAGATGATAGAAAGGCAACAGTAACTCAAAAAACTACTCTTTACAACCAAGGTATGCAGATATCACCATCTCTGAACACAAACACATCATACCTTAAAGCAGATAGGCTACAGCAGCAGAAGACCACTCCAGGTGCCACACCTGTCAGCCAAGAACAGGAAACTGAGGCTACAATTCACACAGGCTCACCAAAATTGGACAACAGAAGACTGGAAAAACATTGCCTGGTTTGATAAGTCTGGATTTCAGCTGTGATATTCAGATGGTAGGGTCAGAATTTGGAGTAAACAACATGAAAGCATGGATCCATCCTGCCTTGTATCAACGGTTCAGGCTGGTGGTGGGGGTGTAATGGTGTGGGGATATTTTCTTGGCAAACTGTGGGCCCCTTAGTACCAATTAAGAATCATTTAAATGCCACGGCCTACCTGAGCATTGCTGCTGACCATGTCCATCCCTTTATGACCACAGTGTACCCATCTTCTGATGGCTCCTTCTAGCAGGATAATGCACCATGTCACAAATCCTAAATCATCTCAAACTGGTTTCTTGAACATGACAATGAGGTCACTGTATTCCAATGGCCTCCACAGTCACCAGATCTCAGTCCAACAGAGCAACTTTGAGATGTGGTGGAATGGGAGATTCGCATCATGGATGTGCAGCTGACAAATCCACAGCAAATGCGTAATGCTATCATGTCACTATGGACCAAAATCTCAGAGAAAGGTTTCCAACACCTTGTTGAATCTATGCTATTAAGGATTAAGGCAGTTCTGAAGGCAAAATGGGGTCCAACCTGGTACTACCAAGGTGTACCTAATAAAGTGGCCAGTGAGTGTATATATAATATATGTATGTATACATACATACATACACACACACACCTTTGGCTCCTTGTGCACCCATTTTTGATGGAAGATCCTAGGGCAGTGATGGCGAACCTTGGCACCCCAGATGTTTTGGAACTACATTTCCCATAAAGCTAAACTACACTGCAGAGTGCATGAGCATCATGGGAAATGCAGTTCCAAAACATCTGGGGTGCCAAGGTTCACCATCACTGTTAGGGTTTCTTCCAGCAGGTTAATGTGCCATCTCTCGTCCTGTCCACTTCAATAGCCTGCAGACTCTCGATAACTTAAATTATAAGAGAAATTTTGGCATTTGGTGCAACATAGGCTTAAACACATTAATTCGACAAATCTGAAGGAATTGTGTGATTGGCCATTGTGCATTGAAAATTTCAAGGTGTTGTTTTAAACCTCTTGTTTAATCCATGCCACAAAAATTTAGACTAGCCTTTTTCAACCAGGGTGCCTTGAGGCTTATTATTATTGGTGGCAAGCGCTCAGGATAAACCATGTGATTCTCAGGAAACAATAAAGAGATCAGTCCATGAGAATACAAGAGATTTGTCTTGACGTTGCATGCCTCCGTGGGTGCTGCGCTCCACACTGCGGCTCAACAGAGTTACCCAGAACGACCAGGAACTTGCCGGCAATATCTGCCTGTCTTGACTGCAGGCTCTGCATACTAGGACTGGCATGCTGGACTCTTCACCTGAGGGAGAACATTTACTCTACAGATGAGCCTTTATCCCACTTCTAACTTGTAAAGGCCCGTACACACATACCGATTGTAGGCCGTAAATATTCGGCCAACGTCCGATCGACCGAGTGTCGGCTTGTTAGTATGATGCTTCCGACAACCGACTGCGACTTTTCGGCCGAACAAAATCTGGTGTGCAGGCTATAAAATTTTTGTAGGCCAACAAAGAACGGCCGATTGTTCGTCAGTCAGTACAGATTTCGGCCGACAAAAAGCAGTTGAGCAAGCCTGGGCATGCTCAGAGAAGAAAAAACACACGGAAAGTTAACCATCACATGACATCACTTCTGCAGTCGGTTGTTGTTGGCCGACAAAATTCGTGTGCAGTCTTTAGCACTTTTTAACCTACACGACAGCACCGGACAAAAGACGGCCGAGCGGTCGGCCAACAATCGGTGCGTGTGTACGGGGCTTAAGTTGGCAATCATCATTGCTGTCACCCCCCTGCAAATAAATTATTATACTTAGAGGGACTTTTCTCTCTTTTGTTTACTATCGAGGCTTCTTAATGGATGCCTTGGCAAAATCGCTCAAAATTTGTAGGAAAAAAAAATAGTATACAAGCCAGCAGGTGGATGAAGCCTGCCTTTTAGCCACAGCTTTTTATTATGCACCATTACGACCTTCTAGACTTTGGCAGCCTAACAACCAATAATGTCATCAGTTAATAAGGAGGATGTCTGTTGCCTCGACAGCATCCTTGTTTGACTCTCCTCTGCCCCTCTCCCTCAGCACCGGGGTCACATTAGCTGACTGATGGAGAGAAATTGAGGGAAAAGAAAAACATTGGAATACTAGTCAGTACCAGTGTGCAAAAGTCTACTTGCTTTGGAAGGAAAAATCACCTCTAACGTTGGATGTGTGGATGTTGCTGCATATGCAAAATTATTACAATAGTTTTTTATTATTATTATGCAGGATTTATATAGCGCCAACAGTTTGCGCAGTGCTTTACAACATTAGGGCAAAAAGTACAGTTACAATACAAATCAATACAGGAGGATCTGGAGAGACCTGCTTGTAATAGTTTACATTTGAGAATGGGGTGCCTCGAAAATGTCAAATTTAAAGGACGCATTGAGATTGTATATATTTTTAAAGGGTGCCTTGACTGAAAAAAGGTTGAGAAATACTGATTTAGAGTGTTCTGAAGGCCTACCTAGATAGATGTACCTCATTAACTGGTAACAGAGTGTATGTGAAAGCAAAGCATTTGCTTATACGAGTAGTGGAATAAAAACATTTGCCAAAATCGAAAAAAAAAAAAAAAGTCCAAAAAAAATGACTACAAAATGTTGGGTAAACTTTTTTTTTATTTTTTTTTTTAATATAAATATATAGCTTCAACAATAAACTTGATCAGACTCTGGCTGGTTATTTGTTGCAGGTCATATCTTTTGTCCAACGGTGAACATAAATTTCCCTTTTAAATATTTGTAATCTATTAATATGCAAAAATGTGGTCTCCTCACCATAAGCGCTTCTGTTGTCTTTGTGTGGACAGACTGCAAAAGTACTTGAAGCTACTAGTCAAGTGCATCTAAAACTGAAACTATTCTGACTTGGTGCTGATCAGTTGAATTACTGGTAATTAAGGGTTTCTTTTTTTCTGCTGCTTTTCAGCATTTCATGAATGACAGCCTCTACTGCCATATGGCACTTTTCCACTGCAAGTACCGGCTCGGCTCTACTCGGCCCTGCTTGGCCCGGTTTGCTTTTCCACTGCTGGTACCGCATGGTACGATGTTGGAACGGTTCGGTACGGTTTGCTTTTCCACTAAAGTAGTACTAAAGTTAAGTGGGTGGGATAACAATAATTCTCTGACCAATCAGTGGCTAGTAGTGACTGCATGCAAAGGATTGTGGGATATGGTACCGGGTATGGTACCTCTTGGAACCCCAATCGAGGTGGTACTGTTTTTGAGAGCCGTACCGTTCAGTTCCATGCAGTGGAAAAGCGCCGCCGTATCGCACCGTACCGAACCATTCCTACACCATACCATGCGGTACCAGCAGTGGAAAAGCACAAAAGCGAGCCGAACCGTTCGGTTCCATGCAGTGGAAAAGCGCCGCCGTACCGTACCGAACCATTCCTACACCATACCATGCGGTACCAGCAGTGGAAAAGCACAAAAGTGAGCCGAACCGTTCGGTTCTATGCAGTGGAAAAGTGCCATTAGAGGATTTTCCCGCTGAATTAACTAAAAACGGCATCGACCTTCTCTCAGTCCACCTAAAACTTACAAAAAAAAACTTTCCATTGTGTACCACTTTTAGCAGCATAAATACATGAAAATAAGACATGAACAGACAGATACTTGTTGATGTATTTTATTGTGAGAGAGGGAGCTTGGTAAAAAACTAGAAAATGACTATGATATAACAACGAACATAAAAAGTTATGTTTTGTTTGTTTTATTCCCTGCCAAAAAAAAAAAAAAAATACAAAAACAAAAAACCCAAAACAAGAAAAAAAAAAAAACCCAAAACATATGGATACAGGAACTAATTGGCACAAACATGTTAAACTTTGTTCCCACTTCCCAACACTGTTTCGTAAAGTTATCTAATTTGGCTTGCTAAGGACAGTCATTTTGGTGAATAACGTTAATCCGAAATAAACTGCTTGGCTTCAAGCCGTGTGTCTCACAGTGAATTTTAAAACTTGGTTTTACATATCAAAACCCAGATAACGGTACAAGGATTTGACTGCAAGTGGAAATCTAATACATTCCCGTCTCAAGTTACCTGTTCTACAGTCCAAGGCAAGTATAAATGTTAACATAACACTGTTAAAATCGAATCTCAATGCAAGAGAACCA
Source organism: Pelophylax lessonae (assembly GCF_965119305.1). Classification (NCBI taxonomy): domain Eukaryota; kingdom Metazoa; phylum Chordata; class Amphibia; order Anura; family Ranidae; genus Pelophylax; species Pelophylax lessonae. The sequence goes on along the minus strand of NC_138772.1, from coordinate 85,920,469 downwards.
TTTGTAACTCTACTTTAAATCTTATCAACTTTCCAAAATTTCATACTAAAATATATTATTGTATTAATACAAACTACAGTTTTATACACTAGACTGTGTAATAAATAAAGAAATATAAAAATAAGACACATAAATATAAAAGTTTTCTAAAACTAAAAAGGTACAGGTCAGTAAGAAGGGTATTAATACTGCCAGGGCTTTGAAGACATACAGTACAAAAAAAAATGTTGCACAGACCTAAAACTAAATGAACTTAAAAATAATACTGATAGGTAATTTTTTTTTAGCTAACACCATTAACAAACAAGGTCTATAATAGTTAGCATTTTGGAACAAATATTGGCATTTCTTTTCACGTTTTTCACAAGAGGACCATTTTAAAAAATGTCTTCCTATTGGAGGGTCCATTTTAGGATTAACACAAAGCATAGATGTAAATGTTTTTTACATTTTAAACTGGAGCACTGTGTTACAAAACAAAACAAAAGAAAAAAAAAATGGAAGAAGAGAAATTAAGGAAAAAATTAATGGATTTTGCCATCAACAACAAAAAAAAAAAAAAAACAAGGAAGAAAAGAAGATAAACATGAAAAAAAAAAAAAAGACAAAATGAAAAGAAATGGCAAAATCGAAAGAATGGGACTGGGCATAAAATAAAAAAATAAATAAATAAAAAGAAGATTATTTGGCTTACTTTAAGAGGATACCAATACCAGAAATGCTAGTGATTACAGACCACCAACGAAGGCAATTCCAGCCTTTAAAATACTGAAAATGGCACTTACAGCACAAAGGGTCTTGCATAAGGCCAAAAGGAGATACATAGCTTTAAATCCTTCATATATGTACTACATATTCAAGCAAATAGGAACACTGATTTTTGCAAATTTTTTTCCCAGAAAAAGCTGTTACGTCCCTGCAAAATGGAGCTTCATGTAAAATAATAATTGCAGTTTAACCTCATTGAAAAGAACACACCTTTACTCCCAAGCTGCTGTCTTCTTAAGGCTAAAAGTATGCTGTAAATTAACAATTTTGCAAACTATATTAGCTATAAAACTCTACCTTGTTTTGGACATAGCAAGGTAGTAATAACATTTTAAAATATGCATTATTTGTAAAGGAATTTTGTAGTGCAGTTATACTCACATTTTTTTTTCTTTATAAAATAAAATACTGATGCAGATTTAGTAGATGTTTGTAACGGTAATAACAATAAAAAAAAAAAAAAAAAAGATAAAATTTTCTCCCAAATGTACAAACTAACTGACACAATAACGTAACATAATACTGACAAAAATAAATGTTTCCAGATGTGTGTATGAGCAGGATGGGTAGGTTCATTTAAACCTGATTTGCTTTTAACTGCTGAGTCGTATTTTCTATATATATCTTTAACAATACTTGTAACAAACTGGATTCCTAAATGTTAAAATTGCTGTGAAAAATTTCTAAGTTTCAGATTCAGGCACACCTGGATTTTTTTTTAACACAGTAGTGAACAGAAATCACAGTATATATGCTACTGCGTTTCAGAGAAAAAGCATGTATAATATAGAATAAATTTCAGTATAATGTCAAGAGATTTTCCGTATTGGAAAAAAATACCAGCTAAGGTTGGGCAGTGTCATTTTCCGACACGTGATTTTCTGTGACTTCTGGTTCTGGGGTTTGAATTTTATCTACACATTCTTCATCCTTCAAAGTACCTTCCAATGGTCCTGCTTCAACCTCTAGTTCTGTCTCCTCTAAATCATGCATCTCCACACATTCTTTTTCTTCCTGTCCATCATCTGTGTCTTTTTCATCATCATCTTCTTTTTCACTGTCATCTTCCCGTGTTAAGCTCTCACGCTCATCAGAGTCTATCTGAGACGGAGAAGCTTGGGAATCTACATGCTCGTTGCTCAGGGTCTCATGCAATGCTTCTTCATGCTCTGCTCCATCATGCTCTGCTCCATCACGTTCCTCTGCCTCCTTCTTACAGTATGAGTAGCGGTGATTCATGTGTTGGGAATAGGACCCGGAGTGTGAAAACCTCTTGCCGCATTTGTCACATTGGTAGGGTTTTTCTCCAGAATGGAGGCGCATATGCTCAATTAAATGGTGTTTGTGTTTGAAAGCCTTTGTACAGATTCCACATTCGTGAGGCCTCTTACCTGCAAAATGCAACAAAGAGGTGAGTTTTATTTCACAGAATGCCGAGATTCATTCATTTAGATGAAGATACAAAGCAGGCAGAAACACAAAATGTTCACATTTGAAAATGTCGCAGAGGTCTAAATCCCTAAAGTCATGATATCCTGATCGCCTAAGACCCCGTTCACACTGGGGCGACCTGTCAGGTGACCTGGTCGCCTGACAGGTCGCCGTACGTCGCCTGCCATAGAGAAGCTGTGGACCCGTTCTAATAGGAGCGACACAAGTCGCTCCGACTTAGAAAAAGGGTCCGCAGCTTCTTTGGGGCGACCTGGAGTGACCTGCATTGACTTCAATGATATGAAGTCCGTGCCGGCCGCACCGAGGTCGCGGTGCGAGCTGCGCACCGTGACCTGTGAGGTCGCCCCGGTAAGTAGCGTCGCCCCAGTGTGAACGGGGTCTAAATGGAAACTGAAAATTGTAGTAAGCTAATAAAACAAAACAAAACTAAAGAAATAAAGCTCCCCCCCCCCCCCACAAAAGTGGATAGCATGCTACAGGAAGATGAAACATGGAACCTGACAAGTCGCTATAGGCAAGATTGTCTATGTTGGTGGAAAAGTTTGCTGTTTTTCTTAAAGTGATTTTAAAACCCATTATCTTATACTTACCTGCTCTGTGCAAAAGTTTTACACAGAGCAGCCCTCATTCTCCCCCTTCTGGGGTCCCCCGTCGGTGCTCCTGGATCCTCCTGCCTTCCAAGTACTCCCATTCAGCAAGCCAATAGCTAAGAAAGGTACTCCCCAAGACCTGCTGCCTGCATCTACAGACACAAACATCGGGGCTTTGCCCCACCACCGTCATAGGATTTGACTGACAGCAGCAGGAGCCAATGGCTCCTGCTAATATCAATCTGCTCTGTGAGAAGAGAGAGAGGAAGAAGCTGTGCACAGCTCTGGATGGTGACCCAGCTTAGGTAAGTATAAGGAAGGGCTGAGAGGGGAGGGGATCCAAGATACAGGAGGTTTTTTTACCCCTATGCACAGAATGCATTACGTAAAAAATATTAAAGCTTTAGAAACACTTTAAATAGATCCCTGGAGGACTATGTAAAAGTAGACCCAGCGTGTCGTCTGACTAAAGAACAGATTCCATAACACACACATTTTAGGCTGTACAGCGCATCATTTTCTGATAGACTGCATTCTAACATGGAAACCATGGTAAAAGGGAATTTTTACTAACCTGTAAAAAAAAAAAAAAAATAACTCTTTGCTCGGGCCGCTCCTAGAGCTATGCTCATATAACCCCACATACTCCGTAAGACTCCAGTTTTTTTTTACCAAGAAATTAGGAGACAGAGGGGAGGATCTGGTGTCCTGTACTGTACTCCAAGATAAGGAATTTACATTTAAGTAAAAATTATCTTTATTTAATTGTACAGTACAGGTCTTTATAGACAATAGGACATCCCCAAGCAATCAACTGAGGTGTGGGTAACAAAACAGCAAAAAGAGCTGCCGATGGCGCACAAAAAACAAGAGCGAGAATCTGAAAAAATACTCGGATGGCAGCTTGAGACATGACCTTCCACCTGATAGAACCTGGAAAACATTTGAACAGAGGGACCAGGTGGCGGCCTTGCAAAATTTGGATACAGATACCTAAAGCTTGAAGAAAGAGCTGGAAAGAGACACAAACAGACCTGGTGGAATGATCTCTCATGATAGAAGAGGGGAATCCTTTCCTTACGGGTATAACAAATTTTGTCCGAAGGAAGAACACAAAATGGATTCAATCAGGTGATAAGTGGTGGCTGCCATGTGGTGTTTAGGAAGCAGTAAAATTAAAAAATGTTGCGCTGTCCCCTTTAAAACAAATAATAGTGAAATAATAGTGTATGACTACACGTATACATGTGAAAAATCATGAAAAGTGATTTAAGAAAAGCACTCCACAAGTGCAACCACAATATTGTGAACAATCAAAAGTGAAAGCGTTCAATAATCAAGCAAAAAAGCGGCAGGGCCTGATCGCATTCCAGGGATTATTTTAAAGAAACATGCCTATCAATTGGCAGCCGTCTTTATGGAGATCTTTAAGGCTTCCTTAGAGCAGGAGGTAGTGCCTTCTTGCCTGAAAACGTAGTAATTTTCCCAATTCCTAAGAAATACATTTCTTGTACTAATGACTATCATCCCGTGGCTCTGACACCTATTGTAATGAAATGGCTTGAGAAGATTATTCTAAACCACGTTAAATGTGTATTCCGTTAGGGCTGGATAGCTATCAATTTGCCTTTAGGGATAATCGATCCACAGAAGATGCTATGGCATTGGTCCTACATTCTGTACTGAACCATTTGGAAGGTAAAACAGTTAATGCTTATCAATTCAGATGAGCTGAATACAATCTTACTGATGAAATGCATTGCCAAGTTTTATTCACTGGAGTTAAGCCGAACCCTTTGTAACTGGATTTTGAATTTCCTGGCTGATAGGCAGCAGAGAGTAAAGACTAGTAGTTGCTACTCATCAACACTATCCCTTAAGTCTAGCACGCACCTCTAGTTCTTTTTCGTTCAAGAAAAAAAAACTGACAGCTCAGGTCAGAGCCACTGTGCTAACAATCCGATGTAAAGTCAGAAGGTTTTTCATCTTCCTGCATTCTATGCATTAAGATAAAAAACGTTCTGGGTGTAGCAGCCCCCAGCACCCCCTAATACTGATCTAGCCCCATCTCTGTCCAACAATGCCTACTATCGGCCATCTGGGACTCTCTCTCCTGATCTGCTGAGACACAGCCATGGCGCCATTGGCTCCCATGGCTGTCAAAATCAGTTAGCCAATCAGGAGAAAAATGAGGCAGGGCCGAACGGCAGCTCCGTGTCTGAATGGACACATTGAGCTGCAGCTTGGTTAGGGTGCCCCCATAGAAAGCTGCTTGCTGTGGGGGCACTCGACAGGAGGGAGAGGCAAGGAGCAGCAACGAGGGACCAAAGAAGAGGAGGATCTGGGCTGCTCTGTGCAAATCACAATCACTTTAAGGGTACTCCAGGCCAAGCGCTAGTCAAGACTGAAGAAAGGCCAGGGTACGAACAAGAAAATATTCTCTAGGACACACATGCCTGTCCTTGCACTAGGTGAAGTAAGCCTTCCATATGAGACAATTGTTTTTTTGGGAGGTAGATTTTCTTCCTCTAGGTGGGGTAGACTAAAATCAGATAAACCCCTATCCTTCAGTTTCAACAATGCCATTAAAGGCAGTGACTAAGAAGCAGGGTAAAAGAGGGGGGCCTTTCAAATCGTTATAATACAGAATTTGTTATCTAGAGGAGACACAAGGCATTGTTATTTATCTTTCTCATGTTTGGAATTCCTCTTGTAGACACTCAACCCTAGTAGCTGGTACATCATGTGTCTCCCGTTTCTCACTTTGTTCCTACCTTCAATATACTAACATGCCAGTGTTTTTATAGGTCATTCACATTTTCAGTAATTTTAAATTATTTTGGTATGGTTTCTGTTTTTAGCAAAGTCTCGTAGGGCCTCAGGGCATATGCTTTAAAATAAATTGGTATTCAGTGTAGCACAGGACAGGCTTGAGAAAGGGAGTGTGTCACTAAAACGTGTAGTAGCCTGCCACACTGCTCTCGCCCCAATTTATCCTGGAGCACTGCTTGATTCCACAGACACCGCTTGTTGGACATCCGAGCAGCTCAGCGCATCCAGTGTCAGCTCTGGTTAACTGTTCAGGTTGCCATCATCCCAGCTTAGGCGCTCAGACTGTGAATGCTTCCCGATGCATATTGGAGCATTTTATTATGGAAATGGATATTTTCTTTCAATATTTTAATCATTTTTCTGATCTTAATCACTTCTGCACTGTCATTGGAAACAGATATAAGAAAGAATCATTCTTGGAATTTGCCTTGTACCAGTAATCTGGCCTGTTTAGAAGTGGTTATGGCTTGTCCATCGGGAGTTTGAGTAGATTTCTGTGCCATGTCCTTCAGAGACAATTTGATGTGATGAGGATTACAGGAAGCGTCTATCTCCGTTTAAACGTTTGTCGGAAAGGATGGCATATATCAGCCTAAATGAGGTCAAAGGGATTACCGGAGAAACTACCATGAGAGCAAAATGATCTCTGGTCCTGGTTGCAAATCTGTTCAGTTTGCTGTTGAATGTGGAGCCCAGAATGTTCACATCTGGTGTCCCAGTTAAAAAAATTAATTAACCGGCCAAAAACTTGAAGGAAATGAATGGCCTTTTGGACCGTGGCTGACAATGTTGTGTACCCTAGGTCCAAGTACCCTGTTACATGAATGCCCTGGGTCTGCAGAGACGCAAGAATGACTACCTAACCCCTCAGTCCCCCCCCCCCATATTATGTATCCCATTGGGTAAATCCCTCAAAAGTGAGGGGTTTCCTGTTACCAGGGTCACCAAAGGGGTCTTCAGGGTCGGGGTGCCATAGAGATGGATCGAGGCCTGGACCTGGATAGTACCTGCGGCTCATACTGATATCCGATGACCAAAATATCGGTATCGGCATTAAAAAAACCATATTGGTCGATCACTAATTACAAGTCCTGTGTCCTGTACGATTATGATTGTCTGATTTGGCTGCATTTGATTGCTCCAAAAACGAAAAAAAAAAGACTTCGGCCCCTTTCACACATACGTCCGGACCGTTCATTTCATCAGTTCAGTCACATCAAAATGGATGAAGTATTCATCCGTTTTTCGTCCGTCTTGCATCTGTTTTTCTTACATCCACTACCAATGCAAATACAGATGAAAAACGGACCGTTTGTTTACACCGTTTTTTGTCCGATACATTATTTTAACGGAAGAAATAGGCTTTCATCCGTTCAAGGGGAATAGGGCTTTAATCCGTTCAAAAAGGATATATAGACGGAATCGGATAAAAACAGATGATCATCCGTTTTTCCACAGGAATGCATTGATGTCCGTTTTACATCCGTCAACGGATGGATGAAAAACGGACAAACGGTCCGTATGTGTGAAAGGGGCCCAAGGGTGAACTTTTCTAACTTTAGCACAGCTTCAATATTTCCTTCCACTTCACTGATGACTAAACTTGGCCACTAGCGGTCGAATTCTTGAAGATTCAATTTCCAGAAATGTGGCATGTGCATATGTATACAATTTGGTTTTTAAGAACCAAACTCAAGAACTGTGCAGGAAACAATGGTATTGGACCAAGAAATGCACATGAATTTTTCAGAGTTTTATTCAAACCCTGGATATCCAAGCAACTTCTAAATATGCGTACGTACACAAGCTAGCGGGCAGGTAAGTCTATCATAACCCATCATATGGAAAGTTAAAGTGTTACTAAACCCAGGAGCCTGCATTTACCATATCTGGTCTCCCACAGTACACAGGACATGGAAATGCAATTATTTTAGTAAATATAAACGGCTAAATACCTTTTCTCATCAGCAGTATATAGCAGTCTTGTGACTTCTATCAGTGCCTGGGTAAAGCTTGAAGGACTTTTCAAACTGCACTGGCTGTCCTATCCAAAAGCAGGACCCCTGAGCCTTTGTCTGGACAGTGCTGATTGGCCCTGTGCTGATTGCATGCACTCTCCCAAGAAAAAAAAACTCTAGCAATACACAAACTGAGCGTTTGCAGCCTGACTCCACTAACATGTTGTGGGGAAAATGCAAGAAGGGTAGGATCTGTGCATACAGGATCAAACAGCCTTTTTACACAATGCAGAGGATTAACCCCTTAGGTTCCACAGTAAGTATAACAAGCATGCTTTACTGCATATACAGACTCCTTTTACTGTTGTGGGTTTAGTAACATTTTAAAGTAGTTGTAAAGGCACAAGGTTTTTTACCTTAATGCATTCTAAGCATGAATGTAAAAAACCTTCTGTGAGCAGCAGTACCCCCCCCCCCCCTCAAATACCTAACTGAGCCCCGTCTCAATCCAGCGATTCCCGTGGCAGCCTTGCCTCTCCCAGGACAGGACTTGCACTCGTGATTGGCTTTTGGCAGCAGCGGGAGCCACTGTCAATCACAGCCAGTGAGCCAATTAGGAGATTGAGGGGGCGGGGCCTTGCCATGGCTATGTGTGTGAATGGACACACAGAGCCGCTAAATGGAAGCATGCCTGCTTGGTGCCCCCATTGCAAACTGCTTGCTGTGGGGGCAGGAGGGAGGAGCCAGGAGCGCTGGCGTGGGACCCAAACAGAGGAGGATCCGGGCTGCTCTGTGCAAAACCATTACACAGAGCAGGCAATAAGCTTAGTATATGGGAGGAAGGACAGAGCATGCCCTTTCTAGAGGCACGGTCACCTTGCCATGCATGAGCAAGAAAACGTCAGCTCTTAAGCCGAATCCTGGGGATATGGTAGCATAGAGATAAGTGGAATATATATTACCTGTACTACAATGATTCCCAGTGGATGGATTTTCATGAACTGTCATCTAAGTGTAGTCTCTTTTATGCACAGCTGCCACTTCCTTAAAAGCCTGCAAGCATTTTTTCCCAGCAGGTGCCCTTGTCTATTTTAGCTTTTCCCGTAGCATCTGTTCTTCCTACAGACCCTGAATATTTCATTTTATCCGATTCCTAAGTAATGTTGGTCTACATGAAATAAACAAATCACAGACTGACAGGCAGAAATAAATGAATTTCAAAATAACAGATTAGGCAGAAATGGCATTCTGTTTCAAATTAACAGTACACTTTAAATGGCAGTGTAGATGAGACGCGGGCGGTTTTGCTTTCATGCATTTTGTATGTAAAAGGCGATTACCACAAACCTCTGAGCCCCGTGTAGTGCTTTTTCAGTTGTCATTATTAAATGACAAAGTTTAGTGAACAAATTACATTTCATTAATCAGAAATGTGAATACAGAATGTGTAAATGATAGATTGCGCGTCTGGAATACATTATTGGAAGAATATATACATATCGCACAGTAATCTGCGAGCGTCCTAGCAGGTGTGAATGAGTTTCTTTTCTTCCGATCAGAACAGGTGAACAACACAGCTCTGATCTCATCTACAGCCTTCTAATTAGTATGCTGCAAAAGGGAGAAGAACGTACACTCACCGGCCACTTTATTAGGTATACCTGATCAACTGCTTGTTAACACAAACTGCTAATCAGCCAATCACATGGCAGCAACTCCATGCATTTAGGCATCTAGACATAGTGAAGATAAGGGGATTTAAAACAGAGTTCCACCCAAAAGTGGAACTTCTGCTTATATGCTTCCTCCCCCCACTCCGGTGCCACATTTGGCACCTTTCGGGAGGGAGGGGGGAAACAGGTATCTGTTTTCTTGACAGGTACCCTTACCCTTCCCCACTTCCGGGAGACAGCGCCGCGGTACTGTCCCTCGGAAGTTCAGCCCCCCTCCTTTTTCCTCCGCTGCCGGGCCAAATACAAAGCGCAGCGCACTCTGTGCATGCGCAGTAGGGAACCAGCTGTGAAGCTGAAAGGCTTCACTGCCGGCTTCTCTTACCCTGAATGGGCGGCAGAACCCCTCGAGAGCCGATACGAAAATTGGCTTGGGGTCCCGACATCGCGGGAACCCTGGATAGGTAAGTTCTAATGTTTAATGTCTAGGAGAAGCAACAGCACACACTGAGCATTCCAGTGAATGGCTGTGCAGCGGGGGACAAGTCTGATCATTGGAGGAGAGCAGGCTAAGTTCTGAGCATAGCTAGAGAACTGCCCAGGGTGTGTTCTCCTGCTTAGTGTGGTCAGTTTCTAATGGGAAAGCAGAGGTACTGGCAGGGATTTCACACAAAGGGAGCAATACAAAGAGAACAGGATACTTTCTCATACAAGTACATGGTACAGCAGGCACATATCAGGAATATGAAGTGTTGAGGTAACAAACGCTTTAAGTGACTTTGAACATTGCATGGTTGTTGGTGCCAGACAGGCTGGTCTGAGGGTTTCAAAAAACTGCTGATCTACTGGGATTTTCATGCACAACTATCTCTAGGGTTTACAGAGAATGGACCCAAAAAAAGAAAATATCCAGTGTGCGGCAGTTGTGTGGACGAAAATGCCTTGTTGATGTCAGAGGAGAATGGGCAGACTGGTTTGCGATGATACAGTGCATTCAGAAAGTATTCACAGCGCTTCACTTTTTCCACATTTTGCTATGTTACAGCCTTATTCCAAAATTGAATAAATTCTTTATTTTCCTCAAAAAAGTGAAGCGCGGTGAATACTTTCCAGATGCACTGTAGAAAGGCAACAGTAACTTAAATAACCACTCGTTCAACCAAGGTATATGTCGAATACCATCTCTGAATGCACAACACATCAAACCTTGAAGCAGATGGGCTACAGCAGCAAAAGATCACACCGGGTGCCACTCCTGTCAGCTAAGAACAGGAAACTGAGGCTACAATTCGCACAAGGTTACAAAAATTGCACCATGTAATAAAGCTCTAATCATTTCAAACTGGTTTCTTGAACAGGACAATGAGGTCACTGTACTCCAATGTAGGGCTGCCACGACGCGTCGACTACAAAAAATCGTCGACGTGCGTAAAAAGCGTTGACGCGTCAGCACGTGACGTGACGTCACACGCATCACGCGCGAGTTGCATTAAAATAGCGGAACTTCAGCGGTAATGGCGACACGTCCAGCAGCAGAGTACCAGTATCACAAAAGGCTTCCAGCAGCAGTTCCAGCAGCACAGTTCCAGTACAAAAGACAGCGAGAGACCCCGATCACGGTCGTCAAGGGTATGGGAATACTTTCAGCAGAGGCCAAATAAAATGGTCCTCTGTTCCCTTTGCAAAAGTGAAATGGCGTACCACAGCAGCACAACTGCTATGCACGAGCACCTCAGAAGAAAGCATCCTGGCGCACTGACCACAAAGGACGAGCCATCTTTGTAAGTACTAGTACTACTAATTTCAACAATAAAATTAATGCATTGCTAGCTGATGATTGCTTAGGCCGGGCCAGCTCACTTTTCTTAAATGGACTACAAGGCATTTTGCATTTGCAGCCCTCAGTGTCTGTCTTGTGGATCCCTCAGGTCATGATTGACAACAAGTGCAATGATCTGACCATGACCACCAGCACACCTGAGAGCTATTTTGACTGTGACTGCACTCTGCAGCATTATTAATTACAACATTGGCCATGGATATCTCAAAATTCTACTAGAAAAAATACAATTAATATTGTTAGCGTTGAGGCTGAGCATTCATAGATGTGTAAATTGGTAATGTTATTAATTATTATTATTATTAATTATTATTATTGTTGTTTTTCCTCAGGAAGAGGCAAAGCTGTGTACAAGATTTCTACTTTCATAAAAAGGATGTCACTGCTTGCACACCCCAAGTGGCCATTACACTTACCAATAGCATACTCAACATGATTGTAAAAGATATGAGACCTCTTTCTATTGTAGACGGTCAAGGATTTCGTGAGATGATCAGCACATTTTACCCAGGATACACACTTCCCTCCAGGTCCCATTTCACAAAGCTGATGGAGAGGAAATATGAGGAGAATTTTGAAAGATTGAAAGCGTCAATCAAAGATGTCAAATCCAAAATATCTCTCACCACAGACGCATGGACCAGTATTGCCACAGAGGCATACTTGGGTGTCACATGCCACTTCATTAATGAATCCTGGAAGCTTACATCCTACAATCTGACCACTATGCCACTTGAAGATTGCCACACAGCTGAAAACATTGCTAACTGGGTGGAAAAAGCAGCTGAGAAGTTTGAGATATCCATGGCCAATGTAATTGCAGTTGTTCATGATAATGCTTCAAATGTTGTCGCTGCTCTGCGTATTTTGGAAGAAAAGCATCCTGGCATCTCTTCTCTCAGGTGTGCTGGTCATACATTGCAGCTAGTTGTCAACCATGCCCTGAGGGATCCCCAGAACAGCAAGACACTGAGGGCTGCGAAGTGCCTTGTGGAACATTTTAAAAAAAGTGAGCTGGCCACTACAAAGCTTAAAGCAAAGCAACAACAAATGGGTACCCCTGATCATGCACTAATAAATGATGTATCCGTAAGATGGAACAGTACTTTACACATGATCAGTCGCCTGCTTGAACAGAGGTGGCCTGTGACTGCCACACTTTCCGATCCTGATGTCACACCACGAGGGAAGCGCTTCCTGGATTTAAAACATGATCAGTGGAGCTTACTTGAGGAAGTGGAACAAGTCTTGAAGCCTTTTGAGTGTGCTACTGTTTTCTTGAGTGGAGAGTCCTATGTGACTGGTTCCGCTCTACCTCCTTTGGTAAAAGGCCTCCAGAAATCCATACAGAGCACAATTTGCGATACAGCGGCAGTCAAGGCTTTCCAAAATGTTGCTGCACAGGAGATGACCACAAGATGGGAGAGGGAAACTAAATTCAGAGATGACGGAGGAGAAAATATATGTCTTATTGCAGCAGCCCTGGACCCCAGATTCCGCAAACTAAAATTCCTGGCAGCAGAGGATAGTTTAAAAGTTCACCTCAAGGTCCAAGCTCTTGCTCTTGAAGAGAAAAGAAGATATGAGGAAGAGCAAACACATCAACGTCAATGTGAGGAACAGGTTCAGTCAGCCAGTGCAATGAGTCCAGACATGAAACTTTCAGAAAAGAGGCAAATGTCTACAGTAATGGTGAGGATGACACTGATCACATCCAAGATCCAGAAATCCACAGTGAAGTTGTGAGGAATGAGATACACATGTACTTTAGTGAGCAGGCCATTCCAAAGGAAGACAATCCACTGAAATGGTGGAAGGAAAATGAAGGGAGGTTTCCCATCTTGGCCATTGCTGGCAAAGAGTTACTTGTGTGTGCCTGCAACATCAACCCCATCTGAAAGGCTTTTCTCAGTTGCTGGCAACATTGTGACTAAAAAAAGAGCAAGCCTAACTGCAGAGCATGTCCAGGGCCGGATTAAGAGCATCATGGGCTTGGTGCTGAGGATTTTGAAGGGCCTTAAGGGCCGTGCCTTGGCATGCACCCAGAGGAGGAAAGGTGCAGCCATGCATGCCTAATTCAACATGGGATGCTGTCTCTGAAGCCCATAAACACATCCATGCATCGGCAACTGTCCCTCCTTGTCCGGCCTTCGTGCTGTGTGGGGAGGTTCTGAGGGAGCTGCCTGGGGAAGCGAGCATAGAAGCCAGACTTCTGTGTTTACAAGTGACAGAAGAGCGGTAACAGTGAATATGGCCAACCCGGGGCCTATATAAAAGGTAGGGGCCTGGAGCTGCAGCTCCAATAGCCCCTACGTTAATCTGGCCCTGAGCATGTCGATATGCTAACCTTCCTCCATTGCAATGCTATATTATAGGTACAGGCCCCCAACCTGTACCTATTGCACTCTCTTGGGTTGTATTGTTGGACTTCTTTAAACTACAAGATGGCTGTTGGCTGCCTTCAGGTAATCTTTCCTCAGTATTGGCCATTAGAATTTGCACAGTGTTGAGGGGTGCTTGCTTTTTGTTGGACTTGGCTCCTTTAAAACTATGTTAGTTTTTAGGTATGTTTTACATTTACAAGTAACACACACACCAAAAAAATACTGGTCAAACACTGTATATGGAAAACATACCTAAAAAGTAACCAAGTTTTAAAGGAGCCAACTAGTCCAACAAAAGCACTGCTCAACACTGTGCAAAAGTAATGGCCAAAAATAATGGGCAATACAGCAAAAGATTACCTGAAGGCAGAGAGCTGACTTAAGTTAAAGTGTTAGGCAGATATGGCATTTTTCATGCCTGATGCCCTAAAGTGTTTGGCACTTTATGTGTCTCTTGTATTTTTGCACAGTTGCACAAGTTAGTGTTGTTGAGCAGTGCTTTATAATTTATATGGCATTTTGAATGCTTTTGGTTTTGAATTAATGGCATTATTCCTGCCTGATGTTAAAGTGTTGTTTACATTTTATTTTTGCCACTGAAACTTCAACCACATTGAAGTATTTTTTGGAAAAACTTTAATAAAAGTTGAAATATTATATTAGAAGTTGTACGTATCATTTTTTGTAAAGTTATTCAAAGGATTATTTAACTAATCAAAGAAAGAACACTAGATTAAGCAAAAAAACAAAAAATTTAAATAATCGTTAGATTAGTCGACTAATCGTAAAAATAATCGATAGATTAGTCGACAGACAAATTAATCGTTAGTTGCAGCCCTACTCCAATGGTCTCCACAGTCACCAGATCTCAATCCAATAGAGCAGCTTTGTGATGTGGTGGAATGGGAGAATCCCATCATGGATGTGCAGCCGACAAATCTGGAGCAACTGCGTGATGCTATCATGTCAATATGGACCAAAATCTCTGAGAAATTTTTCCAACACCTTATTGAATCTTTGCCACAAAGAATGAAGACAGTTCTGAAGGCAAAAGGGGGTCCAACCTGGTGCTAGCAAGGTGTACATAATAAAGTGGAGGGTGAGTGTATTTGTACATAGAATATTGAAAAATGATTTTTTGGTATATGGGGGAAGCATACTTGTGTTGTTCTTAACCGGTTGCCGACCGCCTGTAAACAAGCCGCCTGTCATTTTCCCCTGTGTAGGAATAGTGATCATATGGTTCTACTATGTAGGACCGTTGATCACTGTTCATACACCTCAAGCCACAGCCAATCACAGTTAGAATCACGCCCCTAGGGACACACTTAACCCTTCCTTCCCCAATAAAGTTAACCCCTTCCCTACCAGTGTCATTTTGCAGTAACAGTGCATATGTATAGCACTGATTACTGCAGTAATGTCACTGGTAACCCCAAAAGTGTCAAAAATGTCAGTCAAGGGTCCGATCTGTCCGCCGCAATGTCGCAGTACCGCAAAAAAAAAAAAAAAATCGCAGATCGCCGCCATTACGCGTTAAAAAAAAAAAAAAACAAAAATGACAAAAATCTTTCCCTTAGTTAGTAAACGCAATAACTTTTGCGCAAACCAATCAAAATACGCTTTTTGCGATTTTTTTTATCAAACATAAGTAGCAGAAAACAAATTGGCCTAAAATGTTAAAAAATTTTTGATTTTTACATTTCTTTTTTGGGAATTTCATATAAAAAAATGTGAAAAATATTGTTATTTTTGCAAAATTGTCGCTCTTCTTTTGTTTATAGCGCAAAAAGTAAAAATCGCACAGGTGATCAAATACCACCAAAAGAAAGCTCTGTTTGTGGGAAAAAAAGGACGTCAAATTCGTTTAGGTACAGCGTCGCACGACCGCGCAATTGTCCGTTAAAATCACGCAGTGCCGAATGGCAAAAAAACCCCTGGTCGGAATGGGGGTAAAATCTTCCGGGGCTTAAGTGGTTAAAGTAGAGCTGAAGGCAAAACATTTTTTCCCCCCATTTTGGATAGAGTAACTTGTAATCCGCCTTGAGTACGATAGGAGACTATCATTCAAAATATAATGAACTATCTTTTTTTCTAATTGTGTGCACTAGCCATAAGGGGGGTTATAACCCCTGTCGGGGGTAAGAGTACAACAATGGCCACTAAGGATGTTCTTACTGGACAGGAACGTGATGGGTGGGAAATCATGCCCCAACAAAGTAAAACTAGTTTCAAAGGGTCATACAGAGAATGCTTTTCTAGCTATTATTTATAACAGCAATTCCCTTGGGATTCTTGCTCTTGGGCATAACTTTCAACATTTTGAGCTGGCAAGGAGGTTTGTTTTCAGGATAGGATCATATGGATAAAATGCCTAAAACCCTGCCAGTCACATATATTCTTTCAGCACTCTTTCTCCCTAGTTGATTGCTGGTTGACACTAAGCAGCAGGCGTGGAACAGTTGAGAACAAAAATAATGGAATAACCTTGGCAAACATCCCAAACGAAGTGGACATGTGCTAATTATTCAGTTCTAAATTGACAAAGCTGGCACACGCGCTTGAAAAAAAATAAAAACATAAAAATAAAATATAGAAAAAAAAACAGTACACCATTAAAGCCTGGTATAAAGTAATAGAACAGTCAAAGGTTCAACCTGCTTCCAACAAACGTAAGCTCCAATGCCAAAAAAAATTAGGATGCAGATTGCCCTCCCTGACTACAAAACGTATGATCTGCAGCTGGCTGCTGCAGGGTAGCGACACTTCAAAAAATAGACCTTGGCCTAGGGTTTGTAGGCCCTACTGCAGACAGCAAACTAAAGCCTCGTACACACACGTCGGAAATCGGCAGGGAATTTTCGTCCAACGACCGATCTGCCGATTTTCGGCTTGTTAGTATGATGCTTCCGGCAACCGACTCCGACTTTTGGGCCGAAAAAAAATCTGGTGTGCAGACTATAAAATTTTTGTCCGCCATCAAAACACGGCCGATTTTCGTGCAGTCAGTACAGATTTCGACAGTGAAAAATCTAATGAGCAAGTCTGGGCATGCTCAGACAAGAAGGAACACAAACAAAGCAAACCGACACATGACATCACTTCTGAAGTAGAATTTTGTCGGGCGAGAAAATTTGTGTGCAGTCTAGGCACATTCCAACCAACAAAACACCACTCTGTACAAAAGACGGACGATCGGTCGGCCGATAATCGTTGTGTGTTTACTAGGCTTAAGGCACTGAGAAATTATAGTATTGGCTTTTGGGACTACCTTGGACTTCTTCCAATACACAGATATACATTAGGTGTTCTAAAAATATAACCTTGTGTTGCGTCAGAATTCCATCCATGTGAAAGAGTAACTGAGCTACATTGATGAAAATATCCAAAATATCAAGTGTGCAGGTCATGACTATGAATTCATGTATCCTTCACCACAACCCTCACCCCCTGTTTTATAAGAGTGTTGTGTAAACTGGCCCAACACTATTCACATATGGATCAAATAGAGAAGTGTTGTCTTTTTATGTCCTGTTAGAAGACTGCAAATTCATACTGGCCTACTACTGCAAAGAGTTCAGTGGAAAAGACACACAGCCAACACAAACCTGAGTAGCAGTCATGGAGACACCATGATGTTTTGATTTAAAGAGGAAGTAAACCCTCCTCTGTAACTTTTACCTATAGGTAAGCCTATATTAAGGCTTACCTATAAGTACTGTAAATATCTCCTGAACATGCACCGTTTAGGAGATATTTACCTTACATGCAGCCAGTGACGTCACTGGCGCATGCGCTCTGAAGGAGCGGCCACTGGTGCCGTTCCTTCAGATTCCCGTGCCGTGACCGTCGGCTCCCGCGCGCGTGCGCGGGAGCGACGTCACCGCGGCTCCGGCCAATCAGATGGCCGGATGCCGCGATCCCGGAAGACGGGCGACTGAACATGTCGCCCGTCATACAGGTGAGTGAGCGACACGGCGGGGGCTCGTTGTAAGGTAAGTATTTCATAATGAGCTAGTATGCGGTGCATACTAGCTCATTATGTGTTTGTCTTTCAGGTTGTAAAAAAAAAAAAAAGTTAAACGAGTTTACAACCTCTTTAATATATTTGCTCACTTGAGTTGAGTATTCTTTCAAACTCCAGGTAAATTCTGCAGAGATTGTGGACAGATTGGAAGAGTTTTGGCTTACACTATTTTTCAATACATGAAGCTCTCTGGCTCACTAAATGAACTTATACAGAGGTGGCTAAGATAAATTACCTAATAGGGACTCATTCGTTTTGCTTTGCCTTGTTTTGGTTTGTCCCTGGCTGCTCTTTCTAGATCTGCCTCATGTCACCTCTTCTGACCAGCAGCAAACCATGTTCCAAAACACGGGTCTCCAGTCTTTCTAAACAAAGGATCATTTTCCTTCAGACTTTAGGGGGTAGAACTGTGGCCAATTGTTGTAGAATATGCCCTGGCAACAATGTTTCATCATTGGTGTCAGTGGGAGAAAAAAAAAATGCCCCATCGTCGTTGTCCTTGGTAGGAAGTGTCTCAACGTTGGTGGAATAGTAACTCGTATTAGTGGGGGAAATAATGCTCCAAGTGCTGGATAAAGACAAGCAAAGGCCACATCGGGCCCGTGGGTCACAGTTTGGAGACCACTGAAACAGTTAAAGTCACTCATTGATAAATGAAAGCCTAATGATCAGCAAGTTGAAAATGCCAAATTTCTTTGCGAGCTACTGAAATTTAAAGGTCTTGGAAAATAGGGGCAGATAGGCCACTGAACTGTGATAATCTGATGTGCCCACAAAAAAAAACCCATCATTAATTAGAGAAAACCCACTTCCAGAGTAATTTTGACCCCCTTACATTTTATTTGCTAAGCAGTTCAAGAGAAGATTAGGAAAAACATACACAGAATGAAAAAAATCTTTACATTTTTTTTTAGTCAGGTACAGGCCGTATTTATAACGGTGCAGAAAAGTAAAAATTAAACTGTGAAAACAGATGCAGTGATTACTTACCTGTGTGTTCATACTTGTGTCTCAGCAGCGAACTGCTCTTCTGAAATATTTTATCACAGAGATCACAGGCGTACAACCCATTCTCTGTCTTCTTTAGCTTCTTTTTGGGTGGAGTGGAGTCGGAGTCATTCTGGTCTTCTACGTTGGAAACTCCTTCTGAGCTCGTGTCTTGCCTTTCATCCTGTAAGTTAGATGTACAAAATACACTTGAGGGGACACTCAAAAATCAATAGCCTTATTCCCCACACTAATTACCCCATTGAATGGGTCACTTTAGCTGCACACCGACACAGAAAGGTTAAACCCTATGACCTTAAATGTAAGCCTTCTAATGATCCTCCTTCCTTGCTGTGCTATAAAGCCCATAGCACAATGAGGGCAACATATTTTAGAACATGTACAGTAATAGTACATATTCCTTATACTGCCCAACCAACTGGTATTTCAGCTGTGGCTCTCAAAAAGCAAGATCTTCCATGACAATCATTTTGTTTGACAGAAACAAGTGTTCAATTACCATAGTTTACAAAAGACAAGGTTGATAAATGGCAAGAACTATTAATCACATGCACATTGCAAAATGTTCCCAGCTTTGGTCTAGAAAAAGCCTTATACAATCTGTATGCATTTTTCTTACAATGGTAATTGTATTATCCATAAATAAATTAATTTTCTTTCCTTCCACTACAGGGGATTCCTCCATTAACACAGTGTTGGTGATGGAATCCCTTCTGCACCGTTATTGTGTTCCACTGGTGGGGAGCCTTCCCAGCCAGCAGAACATGAATCCTGCTAGCAGTTATAGCCACCGGCAGTAATTGCCTGTATAAACACCAAAAGGCTGGTTGTACCCAAGTTGATCCTTTGATCTAAGTCGAACCAAGCTGCCTATAGTTCCTGCTAAACCGGCTGAGATATAATCCATCTATGGCAGGCTTAGGCCAATATATAAAACTGTAAAGTAGTTCTTGCTCCTCTCCTCATACAAGCCTGTTACGAAGGCATCACTCTGTTCTCCGATATTTTCCCCATATTATATTCTAAATATGTCATCATCACTTTGCGGGCAGCACTTTTCGGATTTCTGAATTCAGATAGGGAAATGTTACCAATAAACCTTCTGAGAGATAATAACAAGGTACCATATGTTTTCATTTGCCAATCACCATGGAACAAAAAGTTAATTCGGGGTGTAGCTGACCTTTCATGCTGATGTCGGTACATTTGTCTCTAGAATTGGTAGGAACTGATCCAAATATAAAACTCTCTTTCAATGGAAGAGTCATTTTTGGAGATCTACAGACTGAAGAGCCAACAACAATATGCAAAATATATGCCAACAGCAATAATAACCGAGGATGCCAACTGTCAAACGTCAATCGCTGAGTACAACAAACCCACCAATCTCTCAATCATAGACACAATAAAGATACACTCAGGTGCATGACATTAAATCACTGTACTCTCCTATGGAAGATCTGTAATGTTTTTCAGGAGTAATAAAAAGGAAGTTGTGAATCAGGCTGGCCATACATGGGTCGAATTTCAAAAGAATTTTATTTTGAAAATCAGAAATTTTGTGCATTTAGTGATTCGATGATGCCACCATTGATTTCGGAATTCGACCAACCAAGCCATCAATTTCACCTCATATTACTACAGAAAAGAATTTTCGTGGCTGGGAATCTTCCTTTCTTTCTGGGAATGCACATTTCTTTTTCGATTAGATTTCTCGCACGATTCTCCCATCATTGATTAGAAAATCGTTTGTTTTTCAAAAAAATTCCAACATGACCGATCAGTTAAATTCGATGGCTGAACAAAAATCGGCCGTTGCTGCAGCCCACTAAAGCCTCGTACACACAATCAGATTATCAGAAGAATTTTCTTTAGTTTTTTTGTTGCATGCTAGTCTCATATGGAAAGTGAAGTTTTACTAAACATACAAAAATTCTCGTACGACAGAATTCATCTTCAGAATTGATGTCATGTGTTGAATTGTTTTGTATGCATTCTTTCGTTTCCGAGCATGCATAGTCTTGATCTTATGATTTTTTTCGGACGAAAACTGTATTAATTAAATTCAAAATCGGACGTTATGTTCACGCACAATAAACATTTTATAGACTGCACATCCAGTTTTTGTCATACGAAAATTAGTAATTGGCTGTCGAAAGCACCATACTAATGATCCGAAAAATCGGCAGATCATTAGTCGGATGGAATTTTACTTCCCATTTTATGGTATGCACAGGCCTTAATGGTGCAAAATTCGAACGAAAAATTCTTAGATAATATTTTTGAAAGCAAAGTCTTTCAAAATTCGACCTATGTATGGCCAGCCTTAAGGCCCGTACACACGATAAGAAAACCGGAGTAAAATTTTCTCCGACAAACAATCTGCCGATTTTTTGGATCTTTAGTGTAGTGCTTTCGACTGCTGATTAAAATTTTCATATGACAAAAACTGGATGTGCAGGCTATAAAATGTTTAAGGTACGTGAGCACAATGTCCGATTTTTGTTTTAATAAGTACAGTTTTCATCCGAAAAAATCATAAGAGCAAGAATACGCATGCTCAGTTTTTTGT
Source organism: Pelophylax lessonae (assembly GCF_965119305.1). Lineage (NCBI taxonomy): Eukaryota > Metazoa > Chordata > Amphibia > Anura > Ranidae > Pelophylax > Pelophylax lessonae. Next base: position 85,899,368 of record NC_138772.1, on the reverse strand, counting down.
TGCATGCTCAGAAAGAAAGAATGCATACAAAACAATTCAACACATTACATCACTTATGAAGTTGAATTCTGTCATATGAGAATTTTTGTATGAAAGTAACCTCTTTGCTTTCCATAGGAGACTAGCATGCAACAAAAAACGTATAAAAATTGGTCTGATAATCTGATCGTGTGTGCGAGGCTTTAAGCATACATTTTTAAACATACATTATTCCATAAATCACCAGATCTCGCAGTCCATTTCCTTTTAAACCACAGTAAAGTTATTGGCCTTTTCTCTGTGCCTTATATTTGTACAGGAGGCTGATTGTGTTACATTTGAAGCAGTATTAAACCCAAAAGCAAACATTTATTTTATTGCAGTTTACCCATTCTTAAATGTGATGGCTGCATTTGTTTTCTATTTTAGGCTTTCTGTCTTCTGATGATCTGCCCTGTAAGTCTGTTTTTCAAAAAAACAAGCTCTCTTTTAGGATTTATCAGTTACACGCAGGGGTGTCCAACCCGCGGTCCAAGAGAGTTTAGCATGCGGCACGTCTGGAGGGATGCTGCGCCAGCAAGGAAGTCATGGTGGTTGACAGGGATAAGCTAGGCACATGCACGTACAGAGGGATGCTGGGGACGCCATGCAAGCATAGCAGCCGCCGACAATGAGAAGCCAGGCACGTCTGGAGGGATGCCAGGGCTGCAGTGTTTGTAATAGCACCACCAGCAGGTATTCCAGGGACTCTCGATAGCGCACGGCAAGTAAATGCCACATGATGGTATCTACGGGGATGCAGGCGTGGGCTACGCCCCCCCGCCAGATATTAGTTGCACCCCCAAAGCTCCCTGCCCACAACCTCCCCAACACAACACATATGAAATCCAATCCCTTTTTTTTTTATTCTAGCATGACTTACACATCACAATAGAAAGCAGAACCCAAAAAAAGAAAAGTTGTGGATGAAGGAAGATAGTTCATAAAAAATTATTACTTGGGTAGATACATTATCTATATCAGTGATCAGTAACCTGTAATCTGTCCAACTTTTTCTGCTCATAAGCTATCCTTATTAGTGTATTTTATGTGTGGCCCAAGACAGTTCTTCTTCCAATGTGGCCCAGGAAGGTCAAAAATTTGGACAACCCTAAGGCAGGCCATAGACGATTCGAATTTCGTTCGAAAATCGTAAATGGCAGTGTTATCGAACGATTTTCGTATCGTTAGTGTGGTATGTAAAACGTTCGATTTTCGTACGACAGCAAAAATTCACATATCCAACATGTTGGTTTTTTTTGCGAAAATCGGCCGAATTTCGTATCATTAGTGGGGGAGTTGTATGATTTCGCCTAACAAAACACAGAACACTAGGGAGTGTGTCCGGTAGAGATGTGGTTAAAAGGCACAAAAAGTAGTGTTTTGTCGTACAATTTTCGGCTCACATTGATGGTACACTCGATGATGTGCACGAGCGCCGCTTTCGTTTATCGAACGATAAATCGTACGAAATTCGAATCGTCTATGGCCTGCTTTAGTTACAGGGATAAGAAACCATTCAAAACCAGCAGGGTGCTTTTTTTTTTTTTTTTTTTTTAAATGTAAAAACGTTATCCCAAAAGCAAAAAAAAAAAAAAAAACTGTCTCCTGTAAACTGCTTATAAAGTGTGATCTGGCTTCAGTTTGTTAGTGTATTTAAATCTAGTTCATCAAAACACCCTCTTCCTCCCAGAAGGACAATGCTGCTGTCCAAAGGTGCCCCTGTGCTCCTTCATCCAGAGTGGAGGCACTCTAATACAGGTGCTGTGTTCCTATTGGAAAGATTCCCTTTTAAGTTGTACTTCCTGTCCTGACAGGAAGCGAGTTGGAATCTCCCTAATAGAGACACAGTAGGCAATAAAACTTGACCAAGGCCGAAACTTTTCCATTTACTACCCAAAACACAACAGATTTGGATGGAGCTGGGCTTAAAATTTCAAAACTATATCATGTGTTTTAAAAAAAAGTTTATATGTGGATTAAAAGTAGGGTTTCCACCTCATCCCTTTAAATCAGGACACATTTTTAATCAGTTGCCGACCACCCGCCACAGTTTTACTGCGACAAGGTGGCTCGGCTGAGTGAACCGACGTAACTATATGTCGGGCGCACATGCCCGCTGTCCCCGCTATGTGCTGATTCAGTTCAGAACCGATCAGTCATCAGGTCCAGGCTATTTTTCATGGAAGATCTGTACAGATCTATTGTGACCCAAAGCAATTTATATGCAGATCAATTTATGCCTATTCCAAATTTGACGCTTGCCAGAGTATTTGAATAACCGCACAATTACCAGTTAAAGTAGCACAGTGCTAAATAGTAAAAAATGGTCTAGTCATGAAGGGGGTAAAATCTTCTGAAGTAGAGGTGCTTGCGCTGCATTTGCACTTTACACCAGAGATCCTGGCTGATTTGGCATAAACTCAGATGGCAAGGATAATTTGCCACACATTTGTGGCAGTGTTGAATTGTAAGCACTTAAAGCACAAGTTCTAGTTAACAATTTTCCAATTTGTAGCAAATTTGCACGGCAAGCCTCTAGCAAGAGCAAAGTTGCAGTGGTGAGTCTACAGCAAGAACTCTGCAAATCTACAGCATGAAAATTCAGCCACAGTGACCCCTGTGGTAGGATGACTATTGCGCAACATAACTAAACCAGAACTTGCAGCAGACTTGCAGAATGTTTGAAAAGAAAGTTTATCTGGAATCATGCAATGCGGACTTGCTGCAATTGTGCAATAAACTTGTGAATAAACTTGTGAAGCCTGGCAAGTCTAGCAATAGCTTACCAAGTCATTTTCAAACTTGCAGCCTAATTGCTTGCTATCTTCGAAGGAATGATTTGCATGGCTCTGCCCAGTATAATTTAAAAGAGTTATATTCCTCTTATTTTTGGCATATGTAATGGAGTGAGCCATGTGAATACCTTCTGTGCTACTGTGGACTGATTTAGTTGGAGGGCTTTTTGATAGCTTTAGTCCCTAATCTGTACAGTTTACTGCTTTGTGTCCCAAGCCTTACTTCATAGAAGCCACGGATTCCATACACTGCACTGGTTAGGTTATATTCACACTTATACACCAACAATTTGAGATGTCCGTTTGGTTAAAGGGGGCATTAAGGAATGACTTGCATGGTTTTGCCCACTGTCCATTGAAAATTATTCTTTTTTTTTAATGTGTGATGGAATTTTCTGCTTTCACAGCTTGCAAATGCTTTTGATTGCTGGAGGGTGCCATTACCAAACTGCCACAGGCAGCAATATTTCCATGTTGGCACCATGACTGTGCAGGCCGATGCATGTGCTCAGTCCTGGAATTAGCATTAACATGTGTCCGCATAAATTGACAGGGGATAATATACATTGTATAAACAGGATCTAGAAGAGTGACACCTGCTGGCTAAAACATGTACTACACACAACCAGAAAAATAAACTAGGAGCTACTGTCAATCATGTGCAGCTAAACCTGTAAACATAAAATGTAATATATTGCAGCTTCCCTGTCCTTATATGTGATGCTGCATTTGTTTTCTTTTTTTTTCAGGTTTTATGTCTTTATTCTTGCCTGGTGATACTTCCAGTAACACATTTCCTGTCTTAGGGTGACAATGCTAACTATACTGTAACCATGGAGAGTAGAGGACTGTATTACAGAACCCCTCTCCCTCTTTTCTGTAAGATTGGGGAGGGGTACTGTGGTCCACAGAGAGAACTGGGAACAATATTAACTGAGTGCTGCACAAGCAGAGAGCACAGCAAGTTAGTTTGCTTTATTTCTGGCAAGATTAAGAGGCATTTTTTTCCATTTATCAAGCAGGTAGAACAAAACATTTAATGGTATATTTCACAGAACGAAAAAGACCCACAAGAAAAATAAAATGAACCTAAAGGAGTTCCAAAATACCGTTTGTCTACAGCCGTGGCTAAAAGTTTTGAGAATGACACAAACATTAATTTTCACAAAGTCTGCTGCTTCAGTGTTTTTAGATCTTTTTGTCAGATGTTACTATGGTATACAGAAGTATAATTACAAGCATTTCATAAGTGTCAAAGGCTTTTATTGACAATTACATTGCGTTTATGCAAAGAGTCAATATTTGCAGTGTTGACCCTTCTTTTTCAAGACCTCTGCAATTCGCCCTGGCATGCTGCCAATCAACCTCTGGGCCACATCATTACTGATGGTAGCCCATTCGTATACAATAATCAATGCTTGAAGTTTGTCAGAATTTGTGGAGTTTTGTTTATCCGCCTTATGAGGACTGACCACAAGTTCTTAATGGGATTAGGGTCTGGGGAGTTTCCTTGCCATGGACCCAAAGTTTCTATGATTTTGTCCAAAGCCACTTTATCACTTTTGCCTTATTGCAAGGTGCTCCATCATGCCTGAAAAGACATTGTTCATCACCAAACTGTTCTTGGTTAGGAGAAGTTGCTCTCAGAGGATGTTTTTGTACCATTCTTTATTCATGGCTGTATTCTTAGGCAAAAATATGAGTGAGCCCAGTCCTTTGGCTTAGAAGCAACCCCTTTGGCTGAGAAGCCACCCCACACATGAATGGTCTCAGGATGCTTTATTGGCATGACACAGGACTGATGGTAGCGCTCACCTTTTCTTCTCAGGACAAGGTTTTTTCTGAATGCCCCAAACAATCGGAAAGGGGATTCATCAGAGAAAATGACTTTACCCCAGTCCTCTGCAGTCCAATCCATGTAACTTTTGCAGAATATCAGTCTGTCCCTGGTGTTTTCCCTAGTGAGAAGTGGCTTCTTTGCCTCCCTTCTTGACACCAGACTATCCTCCAAAAGTCTTCACCTCACTGTGCATGCAGACGCACTCACACCTGCCTGCTGCCATTCCTGAGCAAGCTCTGCACTGGTGGTGCCGATCCCACAGCTGAATCAACTGTAGACAGTCCTGGCACTTGCTGAACTTTCTTGGGTGCCTTGAAGTCTTCTTCACAAATGCAATTTAAATGTTTAAGGGATTAAGTTAACTTTTATGGCACAAAACTGATGCAGCAGACTTTGTGAAAGTGAAAATTTGTGTCAGTCTCCAAACTTTTGGCCACGGCTGTAGACTGGGGTTTAAGTACAGCTGTAGCCAGATCTCAGTCGTGAAAATAATTTCTATGCAGCAATATGAGGTCTTCGCACTATGTGTCGGTCTTGTTGATGCAATCATTCAGGGCAGACATGGACAAAGCCCACTAGGACTCTCAGTGACCTTGGAAGGAAGGGTGGGTACAGCTAATTATTCTGGGTAGGTTAGGAAATAATCAGTTTGCATACTAGCAGTCCTCTCAGCTTCAGAACTGAAGATAAGTTATGTGTAAACATCAAACAACTTTGCTGTCTAGAACTTTAAATTATTATTATTACTATAATTTAAAAAAAAAAATCTGAGTTCTTATCGATTTCATTCAGATGTAAAAAAGGGAAGCAAAATGCTATACCATATACCCAAATATTCATAAAAGGTGATGGGGATAGGTAGATCAAAAAATAAAAATCTGCAGTCATAATAAAAGCATTATAATAAAGAACTTAGAATAAATAAGAGATTAGACCGTTTCACTTCTGGCGCCAACATACTGAACAAATGAAGTAGCACCTTAGACAGTAATGAAAGCCGACATCCTGGTACAGCAAATGCAGCATGCCAACCTTTATACCAGCACAGTATATTGATTCACTGGCTACGTATTGACAGGACAGGTGTTCACTGCTGTGGTCTCTCTAGGAAAGCATCCCATGTAAAATACATAGAAATATGATTCACCAGAGATACTATACTGAGCTGTAACCACAATAAAGATGGCAGATGGTGCTGGCAGCCAGTGTAAATGGCTTATTGTGGTAAGTTGTGGTAAGAACAAGCACACCATGGGTTGAGTTCTGATATAATATCCTCTCCATACAGCTGGGAATTTATTCTTTTCAATCAAATCAGATAAAAAAATGTGCTGCCCAATAAAGAAGAGTTGTATTTCCTGGCCTATGAGATATTAGACAACCTACACAAGTCAAGAAGTAACTTATGTTTGCTGGCACTAAAGGATTTAACTTGAGACTTGTGCTACTCACAGCCATGAGATGGCATGTGGAAGTTATTCTGAATAAAGCTGGCCACATGCAACTCGAATTTTGGCCAATGAATGGCCCTGTTAGTACTACCTGGCTCAACAAATTTCAAATAAAAAAATTAGTGGAAAACTGTAGGCTGCATCCTATCATATGGAGTTATTGTTAGGCTTCGTTCACATTGGCGTACTTAAAGAGGAGCTCCAGGCTCCTTCAGAAAAATACTGTAGCTGCTGATTTAATATTAGGGCACTTACGTGTCCAGGCATCCATCGGCTTCACCCGAGCCGATTATTTAATTGGCTATCGGGTGCTAGCGCCGCCATCTTGACTAAGGGAAACTGGCAGTGAAGCCTTCCCAAATGCTTAAAAAATACAGCAAGCAAGATTTTTTTTCACTGCTCCAGTGTGAACACATTCATTGATTTGAAAGGGAAGCATTTTTCTTGAGCTTTTTCAAATGCAATAACACTTGAAAAACCCCTGTGTGAAAGCAGCCTTAGGGTCCTTTCATACGAGCGATCCGATCAGATCCGCCAGTCAGTTTTTAGGCGGATCTGATCGGATCCTCCATGCATCCTTATGGGGCAGCGGATGTCAGCGGAGACGTGTCCGCTGACACCCACTGCCATCGGCATCTGATCCTGTCCGTGAAATCCGGATGGATGGAAACCCTATTTTCCATCTGTCCAGGGGATCGGATGGGATGGGATCGGATGAGAGCAGACAGGCGGGCCACTCTCATCCGATTCCCCCATAGAGATACATGGGGCTCTGACATCTACATCTCCGCACACAGAGCGGAGAGGGAGCTGTCACCTGCCTGCTCAGCGGGGATCTGTGTATCTATCCCACACTGAGCAGCACGGATCCTCCTATGGAGGGGGACCTTAGTTTTAGATAAGAATGCAAAATGGATTCAGCCAGCAAGTATGCTTAGGAACAGACTCCACTGAGGCTGACTTTATCTCAGGTGGACACTAGCAACAAGCATTCGGCTGGAAATCATTTGTGCCCCTCTCCACTCCCACCCGAGATTGCTTCGTCAGGGGACTACACTGTACACGTATTCCTCACAGATATAATTTTAAAACCTAGCAGGGATCATCGATGATCATCTTACAGACAGTAGGATGCTTGTTCCCTTTAGTGTAGGATTCAAACGGTGCATATACACACAGCAATACATAACCACTGGATGGAAATATAGTTATATAAACTATTACAAATATTACCAATATAATAATACAAAATGTCTACACTGCGGTTTACCAGCTTGTTGTTATATCTACTCCGTCCGTCTACAGTCTGTGATGATTTTAGAAGCCATGTCATCTGCTGGTGTTGGTCCACTGTGTTTTATCAAGTCCAAAGTCAGCGCAGCCCTCTACCAGGAAATTCTAGAGCACTTCATGCTTACCTTAGTCTTGGTACTTTTGGCAGGTGCCAACACCTGGTTTAATAATCATGGTATCACTGTGCTTGATTGGCCAGCAAACTCGTCTGACCTAAACTCCATAGAGAATCTGTGAGGTATTGTCAAGAGGAAGATGAGAGATACCAGACCCAACAATGCAGACGAGCTGAATGCATCTATCAAAGCAACCTTGGCTTCCATAATATCTCAGCAGTGCCACAGGCTGATCGCCTCCATTCCACGCCACATTGATGCAGTAATTTATGTAAAAGGAGCCCCAACCAAGTATTGAGTGCACTGCATACTATACTGTACATGGACATACTGTTCAGTAAGCCAACATTTCTGTATTAAAAATCCTTTTTTTAATCGTCTCATGTAATATTCTAATTTTCTGAGATACTAAACTTTGGGTTTTCACTAGCTGTAAGCCATATGTATTAAAATTAAAAGAAATAAATGCTTGAAATATATCACTATGTGTGGAACACATTTATAGATAATATAGGAGTTTCACTTTTGAAATGAATTACTGAAATAAAATGAACTTTTTGATGATATTCTAATTTTATGAGATGTGTGTGTGTGTGTATATACACACATATATATATATATATATATATATATATATATATATATACACATATATATATATATATATATATATATACACACATACATATATATATATATATATATCACACACACACACACAACTGAAATTAAAATCAACCAAAAGCCATAATATGTAAATCTATCATGGTCACCAGAAAGCAACCAGTCTTTCTTTGGATCATTGTACTGACATTAGGGATCTGTTTTTTTTTATTATTATTATTATTATGATTATTATTATTAAACACAACTTTCACAATGCAGCTGATCTTGTGTCTGCGCGGTTATTCACAAATGTTCTGTCCTTTACTACCTGGCCCATAATCTACAGATCTGACCACAAACGGGATTGAGCAAAGTTGGCCATTAAACCAATTCTGAATTGCAAAGGGTCCAGTACATGCAGTGATCACACAACAGCACAATCATCATTGTAAAATAGTTTTCAGAAGAGGTAGCAACCAATAGAATGAAGGGAAAAAGTTTCACAATGGAGCAAGTTGATATTTGTGAGGGCAATGGTTCCAAAACTGAAAAGAGAGGCAAAGCACATGGCTCCTTTCTCCGGCCATCTATGGGCTCGTTAGGAATAAATAGAAGGCAGCTCTGTTAATGTATTAAAAACTTACCACCCTAGGAAGAGCAGCTATAGTACATTTTACAGTCCAGGCACTCCAAAATTGCTGATCAGGTAGTTTAGTTAATGCCTGGTCCATAAAGTATAATAGGATACTGGTAATGCTACTGCATGTAAAATATTTTGGACAACTGTGCAACAACCTTTTGCCAGCAGTCATTCAGACTGTTGGAGACTCTTTTCTGTTCCAAAAAGACTGCACTCAACGCAAACAGCTGGGGTTCATATAGACACGAGTTAATGAGCTGATGTGGAGGAGTTCAAGTAAATTGCACAGAGCCTTGATTTTAACAATCCTATCAAACACCTTTGGGATGAACTAGAATGCTAGTGAGCCACGTCTTTTCATCCCCCATCAATACCTGACCTCACAAATACGCTTTGAGCTGAATGAGAACAAATTCCCACAGACACCCTCTAAAATCTAGCAGAAAGCCTTCCTAGAAGAGAAAAGGATGTTAAAGCCACAAAGTCTGTAGTATATGAAAACTGAAGATAATGCTCCAAACTGCAGACGTAGAAAACACTATCATGCAGTGGCCAGCTTGTTCGACATGCCTGTATATCAGACCAGACACGTGCAGGTTAATGATTTGCTGTCTTTCACAGTGGGGTAGGTGCAGGGGAAGGCATAGGACAGAGTCTGTGAACATGCAGCTTTTGTGCAGAAAAGAGTCAGCTGTGATTACTACTGCAATGACACAAGCTGTTACTGGAGTATAAAGGAAGATTATTAGAGCCCTTAAAGAGTAACTCCAATTTTGTTGAGAAAAAAATATTCCCCTCTGGGTGATATCTGTACATTGCAGGGATTTTAGAGCATGTTCACACTGGGGCGACCTGTCAGGCGACCTGGTCGCCTGACAGGTCGCCTGCCATAGAGAAGCTGTGGACCCGTTCTAAAAGGAGCGACACAAGTCGCTCCGACTTAGAAAAAGGGTCCGGAGCTTCTTTGGGGCGACCCGGAGCGACCTGCATTGACTTCAATGTTATGAAGTCCGTGCCGGCCGCTCCGAGGTCGCGGTGCGAGCAGCGCACCGCGACTTGTGAGGTCGCCCCGGCAAGTCGGATCGCTCTAATGTGAACCGGCTCTTAACAATCTTTGTTGCAGATTCCTACCTTTTGTTATTCTAAATAAATAGCTGTTTGTTTGTGTAAATGGGAAGAGTGAATCTGTGTGGGAGTGGCTTCATAATTATCAATCAGCTGCTGCACCTGCAGTGTTCTAATGAGGACATTTACAGAGTCTGCATCTCTTTAGACATGATTTCCTTTGGGAATATCTCACCAAAAATGTTGTTTTTGTTGCAGGGGATGCACAAAGGCAAGCCAATCACACAAGCAGAAAATTACATGCCTGGGGCGGCGTTCTGTACACCATCTGTGTACAGAATGCCTCCAGGTAGCCATATTGCATTGCATTTTCAGAGAATTACAGCGTTGCAGTTTGAAAAGGAACGGTAATTTTTATTAACATTCAATCACAATTGAACATGATATATTATTAACCTTTCTTTGCTAATTTTTTTTACCCACAAAAGTGATATTACAATTTAAAGTTTACCTACAGGCAAACCACTCTTCAACCTTTGTGATTTAGACATCCCTGTTAGGTCCCACACCTCTCTGCAGATGACAACAATAAAGTCTAGCCCAGGACTAATCTTAGACTGTGATTGGACTAGGAAAGAGCAGCAGTACAATGCTGAGGTAATGCCCCTCCTGCTCACTTCTTTTGCACCTTCACAATGTTAAACTAACTACATTGTGTAAAACAATAAAGCTCTATGTGGCTGGGAGTGCTGTGCAGATCACACACACCTTATATTCTAGTTGTATCTAAAAATACATCTAACCAAGTGTAACTTTAAAGCTGGTACACATATGGATGTTTTAGATAAGTTCTAGAAATGTAGCATTTTGAAGCAGTTATCGCTACACTTGTCCATAGTATCACAGGACTTATGCTACTACACTGAACAATATTATAAATGCAACGCTTTTGTTTTTGCCCCCATTTTTCATGAGCTGAACTCAAAGATCTAAGACTTTTTTTTTCTATGTGAAGATGTGTTTCACTGCTTGAGGCAAGTGGTCACACTAGGTACTGACTGGTTTTCGGAGTTCCAAGACATTGATCAGTAGTCTGGACTCTTCCAGCTGACCACTTTCCAATACAAGGGGAGGAAGGATTTTCCCAGCCGAAGCAGCAGAGAACGAAGCCACCATTTCAGGGACTCCCTCGTTCCCCAACTCTACTGGATCTGATTGTCCAGAGACTGCGGAGTCTTGTCCTATTTGGTCAGAATCTATCTTTGCAGGGACCTCGTATGGAACTGTGCAAACGAAAGCTCTTTGAAGGTAGACACCATCAGGCCCAGCACCCACATGCAAGTCCGGAGGGACGACCATCTGTTGGACAGCAGGAGGTGAATTGCAGCCTGCAATTTCTGGAGTTTGTCCAGAGGTACGAGCACTCTGGCTAGGGCAGAGTCCAGAGTCAGGCCCAGATAGTCCAGCTTCATGGACGAAGCCAGAGCAGACTTCTGAAAATCCAGAATCCAGCCGAACTCCCGCAGGGTCCGTATTATGATCTCCAGGTTTTCCGCCAGAGCAGAGGGAAACTCCGCTCACAGAAGGAAATCATCCAGGAAGCCCAGTACCGCGATCCCCCATTGGCGTAGCAAAGCTAGCACTTGGGCTAACACTTTCGTGAGGACGCGAGGAGCAGATGCGAGACCAAAGGGTAACACCACAAATAGATAATGCTCCCCTCCCACAGCAAAGTGGAGAAAACGCTGGTGACTGGCACATATTGGAATGTGAAGGTAGGCATCCTTGATATCGATAGAGACGAGGAAATCTCCTTGACGCAGGGATGCCACCACCGTTCAAATGGATTCCATTCTGAACTTCTGTACCCGCACAAAGCAGTTTAGCATCTTGAGGTCCAGGATTGGACGCACTTTGCCTTCCTTCCTGGGGACCGTGAACAGGTTTGAGTAAAAACCCCTAAAACGTTCCGAAGTCAGAAACAGGACAATCATCCCTTGAAGGAACAGGTCTTGAACCACCCAAACAGGCCCTGAAAGCAGTCTGGGGACAGGCGCAAGTTGGAAGGAAAAAACCTTGCCGGGGGACAAGAGCGAAACTCGATCTTGTAGCCGGACCGAATTACTTTGTGGACCTACTTGTCTTGCAAGATCCACGGATCCGGAAACCAGCGAAGACATCCCCCCACCTATACGGGTGAGGGCCCACCTATACGGGTGAGGGCCCACCTTCAGGCTGAAGGAGCCTTATCCACGGGTCTGGAGAAGCCTGATCTTGGCATGCCAGACCAGGTTAGTTTGGATCCTCTTGAAGAGGCCCTGAAAGGCTTCGAGGCCTTGTCAGTCGACCCTGAGTGACGAAAAACTTCTTATGAGCTGAGAAGGAAGGCCCATGTCTACGACAAGGTTCCTTTCCCCTAGTAACCTGCGGAAGAAAAGTACTCTTCCCCCCGTGAGACCTTTAATGATGTGATCCAAGGTAGCTCCAAACAGGCAATCTCCTAGGAAAGGCATTTTTTGAAGTCTAAACCGCAGACCAGCACTTGAGCCAAAAGACACGCCAAAGGACCACTGCCAAAACAGAGAGGCAAGCCATCAGGGGAATCGCATCCAACGAGGCATTACAGATGACCTGCAGCCCCTGGACCAGCTGGTCCGCCAGCTCGACAAAGGCAGGGGGGAGCTGTTGCCCCTCCAGGTCACGGCATAAGAGCTTAGCCCACTCGGTCAGAGTTTGTGACACTAGGGCAATGGTGAATATTGGCATCATTGACGAACCAGCTAGAGTGTACATTATGCGGGCCACAGGCTCCACCTTCCGGTCAGCCGGATTCTTAAAGGCCGGGGGGAACTATGGCTGCCTTGTTCAATCTGGAAATCGGAGGGTCCACCACCCGTGGCACAGTCCACTTCTTAAGAAGGGACTCCTCATAGGGGTAACGCTTAGGAACCCCTACGGGGACGCTTTAGTCGTCACCACTCTTTAGCGACAATTCTGTCAAAATAGGCAGGGAAAGGAAACACTTTTGCCGCTCTGGATGGCTTGTGAGTGCTAAAGGATACTTGCGCCTCCGTCGCAGCTTCAGCTGCGGCCTCCATCTTTAGGGTCTCACGCACAGATACAATCAGTGCATTGACCAGCACCTTTTCGAGAGCGGTTGCAGACGTGGGGGAATCATCCTCACTATCAGAGGATTCCAGGCGCATGGTTGCAGACCCAGCAGGGTGACCCACATTCGCGGCGGCTGAGCAGATTCAGGATCCGATGAGACAGATGAGGCAGGGGAAGGCTTTTGCAAACCCGTTTCCTGGAAGCCACCTCCACCCAGGACACAAGGGACTCCAGGACTGCCGTCAGTGCATAGATGGATGGTTGGGACCCAAAGGGCCCCGCAGATTCAGAGAGGGGATCAGGTAGGTGTATGTGCTCCAAAGACTCCCATGAGTCACCAGGGAGACCCCACAAAAGGTGTAAAACACTGCTAAGGGACAACCTCCACCGCTGGCAGCACCACCCTCAGCAGAGAGGGAGAGGACCCCCGACCGCAGAAACTAGCGCCTGCAGCCACCAGAATAATGCACTACACAAATGCGGCAATCGGGAAGTAAAATAATCCAGGAGTCAGCATCAGGGGATGAGGAGGGGCTTACACCGCGAAATCGCCGCCCACCGGACTCCACTGTCATGGCCGCCGCTATTTTTAGAGGCAAACCACAACAAAATGGCCACTGAACTACACAAACATGGCCACTGTGTATAGGAATACACAGGCTACAACAAAATGGCATCCCCGTGCGGCACCACAAGACATACAGGAACCCAGGCCCCAGGGACAGATCCAGGCAGGATGGGGGGCCCTTGCAGGAGCCCCTACCAGATGCAACCCCCCCGTCAATAGTCCGCACACCCCCCGGCCCCCATCATTAGTAAGCTCCCTGTTCCCATCCCAGAAACAGCGGCCAGACCACCCAAACAGCCCCAGCGTATGTGGAGGGGAGGGGGCAGGTGAGGGACTCGGCAAGGGGGGGTGACGGTAGGAAGGAGGGGAACCCAGGGATCAGCCCGCCCCAAGGAGGTGCCCACGTCCACCCCAAAACCCTCCAGGATGAGAGTGGGGACAGCTACTCACCATACCAGGAACCAGGCAGGCACCGCTCTAGACAGAACCCCTCTCCATCGAAATGGAGGGGCTGTCTGCCAGGAGGAATGCTGCAACTCGGGCCAAGACCCGGTCGTATGCACCATTTCGAGGCGTTTAACTTGCATGCCAGCCCCCGTCCAGTGGGGCTAGGTCGTGGCCGACCTAGCGTGGAGCTGAGGTCTGCGCGAGCTCGCTGGCCAGACTGGGGTGACCACTGGCTCTAGAATATCCAGCCCGTTGCCCAGTCCGCCAGTTGATTGTAGATCTTACAGGAAAAATCCAGGAGAAAAAATTTCTATCTATAAAGAAAAACATTTTGCCAGGTTCAAAGATCCCAGCAAGGAACTAGGTCCTTACTCCTGACTAGGCAGAAAAAAACTGAGTGGCTATAGCAGAGAGAGGGAGTATACCCGCTGGGACTGCCTATGGGCAGAATTCTTTTCTGCCTAGTGTCCTACTCCTGTAGGGATCAGTATACCCAATTGTTATGAATACCAGGAGCTGTGTCCGTCAATGAACGAAATAGAAATTAATCATTAACCTGATCTGTTTTATACCAGAATATTCAACCATCCGACCAACTGAGAGTCCCAAATGTTTAACACTATTACGCCTTTACATAAACTCATCCCTCAGTAGGCATTATCCAGCAAATTTCCCCAAAATCTGGTTCCCTTGGCTAGACATTATTAGGTAGGTAACAGATATCTCAGCCACAGATATGAAAAAGGTGGCTGTTAACTCGTAGTGCTGAGGCTCATACACTATCTTGGTAGTTTAGAGCACTGGTCACCAACCAGTGGTCCGTGGACCATCAGAAAATTTTGTGGGCCCCAGGGGTTCTCCCGCAAATCAACATTGTGGCGGATGTATATGAAATCAACATTGTGTTGCTCTCAATAAGCGCTGATAGTCAATGCGGGCATTGATAACCGATGCCTCCTCTGTAGTTCCAGCTCCTGTGAACTCAGAGGGAGGTGCTGGGAGTAGTGCAGAGATGGGGAGGTAAAGAAGGAGGGGAATTTCATTGGCAGCGTTGATCACAGACTGTGGGAGGGGGCGCAGAACTGGAGCACATAGCTGGATAAGGAGGTGAGATCCAATGATAAGTCTGTGTAAGAGCAATGTGGTGCAGAGTGGGGGGAGAGGTGTGTGTCAGAGAGCTAGAGCATTGTGTGTATAAGTCAGTAGTGTGATCCAGGGGGAGGGTGGCAGAGAGGCGGAGCATTGGGTGTATAAGGCATGTAAAATACATGTTAGTGGTCAATGGGATTCAAAATTGTGAGTTTAGTGGTCCATGAGGTCTGAAAGGTTGGCAACCACTGGTTTAGAGCACCAAGGTAATTACAGTACAGTTAAAGTAAGAAAGTGTTCAGAAGACAACAGGGTAACATCATAGGCCAGGCTTTGACTATATGTTAATGTTAGTAAACTTTTTGTGCAAGTTTTATATGTTATGCCGTAGATTGTCATAAATTTGTCAAAAAAATCTCTATATTATATTAAATACCACACTAACTAGAAAAAATTGTGTTTTATATCTGCTCAGAGTTGTTTTAAGTTCAGCTTGATTTGCACTATGCACCAAGGTTTCAAACAGGTTTCAATACAAAACATTTCTATGCGAACATATTACTTTCTTCTGTAAAAAAACACAAAGAGCATTTCTTATTACCTGATTTCCATTAGCTTGAAGGCTCTTCTGTTGTGGTTCTGAAACTGTTGCAGTAGAAGTGGTGGCATAAGTGTATGTCACTTGGGGAATCAAGATAGTCCGCTTGTTGGCAGCTAGTGCTCTAAGACAGGGAACACTATTCTGATCTGTAATGGCAACAATTGTAGGTAACTGGGCAGTGACTGTGGGAATAGCAATGTTTATGGGATTGGCACTTGGGTTTAAAATTAGAGCTGGCTCTGATTTTGGGACATTGTCCACTTGCATTGGCTCTTTTTTAACACAAGACAAGTTTAAGGGTTCTTCTTGAACAGAATAAACACTGCTCTGGTAAACACTAGTTATGGAAGGTCGCTCCAACCCATTTCCAAGCTGCTTTGGTAAAGATAAATCGAGAGGTTCCATTTGCTGCTCTTGGTCACCCTGTACCTCATCGGATATTGTTGCACCATCTGAGTTTTTTTCTGAAGAGAGGTTTAGTGGTGATGGGGAGGTTGTGCCACTCACTGAACCATTTGCAGCCAATGGTTGGGAGGGCTCATTGTCTGGAGGATTCTGCAAATCATGATCTTCATTCTGAACATTACTGTCTTCTTGCAGTTCAGGATTCTTCTCTGGTAAGCTACCGTCCTGATCAGCTTTTGGTGAAGATGACCTAGAAGACTGGAGAGAAATTTCTCCACTTTGCATTTTTTCAAACCATTTTTTTACCACATCCTGTGGTAGGTTTACAGAATCAGCAATTTTAGAAAGTTCTGCGGCACTTGGCTGTGCATTCAGAGCATAGTAGGCTTTCAGAAGTGATAGGAGGTTTTTCAATGGTGGTTGACTAGGCGTAACGTTTCCATCTGTGGTTTCCACTGATGAAGACTCAGGCTTTATGGATTCAGCCTTGCTACTTTCAGGAAGTGGAGTACTGCTTTTCTGATCATAGTGCTTAGGTTCTTGAAGTGCATTGGAATCTGGTGGCTGATCTTCACAAAGCGTGCAGGTGCTCTCCTCCGTAAACTTTGTATCCTTCTCGGTTTTAATAGTTAAATCTTCAGGTAATTTTTCAGTCTTGCAGACTTCTGCGGGGACTTCTTTTTTTAAGTTCTGTGGAACAACTGGAAGCTGGCTTGGCTGCTCTAAGCTGTAATTAATGATTATTTTGGTTGTCCCATCTTGATCAACCAAAGGAAGACTAAAAGCTGAAATTACAGAATGACCCGCTTGCTGTATGGTTGCAGAAGTAATAGTCCCTTGTTCTTTGGATGCAAGATTGGCGTGGTTATTTTCTAACACTTGTCTGATTACATTCCCATCAACAGCCATCTTAAGAACATTTTGAATGTCACTAAGGTTAATACTAATAGGTGATACCAGGCCCATAGTTGGTAGAACAACAGCTTGTACTACACCCTGAGGAGAACTGGTTGCCTGGAGAGGGTTACCACCACTAAACACCCCATTTGGCAAAGGGGCAGAACAGTTGATTCCTGACGCAACCACAATGGGCTTAATTTCATAATCCACAGGTTCCGTTTTGATTTGGTTTACTGGAAGTTGCTCCTGTAAAGGCTTGTTTTCGATCTTTTGTCGAATTGGTGGCCGTACTGGACTGCCAGGGGATGCAGACAGGGAAGGGGAGGAGCACTGGGGGGTCTTCAAACCAGAACGTGCACGTCCATTGACTGGAATTACACCAATACATTTTTTACTGCTTATATGGGAACTATAGGAACCAGAATGGGAAAATCTCTTCTTGCAGTTTGGGCATTCATATGGCTTCTCTCCTATAAAATGAAACACAAAGGTCAAGTATGTCAGCAAACTTGATGAATTACTTCAAATAGTGTTCAGTCATGCCCCGATGGGAGAAACCACAGCTTTGATGTATAATGATGACTAGGGATGAGCTGAGTATTCGGTCCAAATGTAAGTTCAGACCGGATATTCAACATGGACGAACATAACAGCTTCCTACTGTTTAAAGTTAAGGAATCCCCGGCCATGGAAGTGAATGTGCCGGTTGATGTAGGGGTTGTTAAGTTGCCTTATTACATGTTCTCCAGGTCAGTGCCCATCCCCCTATGATGTTTGTTTGACAATCCCTAGCCTAATAGCCAAGACAATGGCTAATATAAATTTTACCTTTTTGCTGCCAGAGCCGTTTTTGCATTTTTTGCACATGTATAAAAAAAATAATTTTAGGCCTGAAGATTACATAAAACCCCCAAACATTATACATTTTCTGAAAGCAGATACCCTAGAGAAAAAAATAATGGTAGTTTCAATTTTTTTACGTTAGTTGATATTACCACGAAGGCCTAGGAAATGCCAAATTTCAATTAAAAACACACTTTTAGGGCAAACAATCGCAATAAACTACCCACATTTGTGCTAAAATATAAAAGATGAGGTTGCATTGAGTAAATAGATACTTGCCATGTCAAACCCTAAATTTATGTGTGCCTGTGAAATGGCGACAAACTTCAGTATCCTATATTTTCTTTAGGCGACGCTTAAAGAGCCCCCTATAGGTCATCAGTTTGGTGTTATGGAGATGGTTCTGTGCTAGAATTATTGCTCTCACTCCAGCGTGCGTGGTGATATGTAACATATGTAATCAACGTTTTCATGTGCAGGCGCCCCTGACACATGCGTTTACGTTCACACGTGCGTATATTTGGGGTGGGGGTCCCCAAATTATTTTGGGGGGAATTTTTTGTGCTTGGGTGTAACTTTATTTTTTTTCCCCTATCATATATGGGTTAAAAAAGTCCCCTATGTGATAATTTGCAGGTGACAGGTTCTTTTTAATGAGACATCCAGCGTCTAACAGACCCTGCATGTCTCCTCTGGGCTCCATTAATGTATTGCAATGCACGTCTCATTGCAAAACATCCCCTCCCGGCTATGCTAGCCAGGGACACAGAGCCTGACCCGGAAGTGATGTCGCTTTCCGGATGAGAGCAAGAAGGGGAGGAGAGTGGACATGTCCATTCTTCTCCTTCCCCTCCAGCAGACCCATCATGCCGGTCCTTGGCCTGCAAGCGGAGCCCGGAATATATGGCGGGGGCCCCAGTATCGGGCGTGTGTGGGTGCAATTCGACGGCAGTGCAGCAAATGCATCCACCTGACAGGCCGTCTGCATGTCAGTTTTACACACAATCCCGGTGGCTGCAGCTACCAGATTGTGTCGCTTTCCGGATGAGAGCAAGAAGGGGAGGAGAGTGGACATGTCCATTCTTCTCCTTCCCCTCCAGCAGACCCATCATGCCGGTCCTTGGCCTGCAAGCGGAGCCCGGAATATATGGCGGGGGCCCCAGTATCGGGCGTGTGTGGGTGCAATTCGACGGCAGTGCAGCAAATGCATCCACCTGACAGGCCGTCTGCATGTCAGTTTTACACACAATCCCGGTGGCTGCAGCTACCAGATTGTGTGAGAACCCCCCCCCGCTGTCAGGTCGGTACGACGTACGGACCTGGCAGTGGAAGGGTTAAAGGTTTGGCTCTCATTCAGAGGGAGGTGTTATGTAGCCCTAACAGTGTTATGTAGTCCTAACGCACTCCCTGTTCTAGGCTGACAATACTTCTCAGTACAGTTGTCATCCTAGGAAAGGGATTGAGTTAATGGAAGGAAAGAAAGAGGTATGGGTGGTGCTGCCTGATAGAAATGTGTAATAGGTGTGCTTGGCAAGTGCACTGCCCCTTTAAATAATGTGTTAAGTGAAAAAAGTGAGTAAGTCTGAACTCCAAGTAAAAAAAAAACAAAATTAAAATCATATATTAAAAAATGTGTGGCAATAGTAAAGTCAATTGTATGCGTTAAATTTGTCCAACACAATCAATAAAGTGAAAAGTACCCTATAAATCAAATTTCATATATGCAGGGTGCACTTTGCAGCAACATGAAATTAGAAAAAATGAAATTAGAAAATAAGTAAACACTGTCCCTTTAAGAGATACAAGGTTCTAAAAGATACATATATATCCCCTCAAGGAACTTACTCCATCACAAAGTATTTGTGACCTTAAAAAACTAAAGTACATAATGTACCAAACAATACATCTGTGAAAAAAGAGCAACACATTCTGTCATGTAAAAGTCCATATAAACTGTCCCAATTCCAAAGTGACTTGTACTTTAAAGTATGTGCAATGATATCCAGCCATTGGGTAGATGAACAACACTTGTGCTCCCCCCTTTTGGGCCTCCAATCACCAGATGGTTGCACCCCTGCAGGTGTAAAAGGTACTGTATGTAAATAATTCCTTGGGGAAAATGTCTGGTTTTTCCTTCCCCTTCTCACTGGGTACGGTCAGTAAATACACTTGGGAAATAGATGGACACAAAAGGCATCTCATAGTGTTAATCTGTGTAGTTAATTTATTAATATACAAGCCAAAAACTCACTTACAAAAATCGCAAAGTAAGCAGGCATATAGAAAGTACTGTGTCTGGGACGCCCTGCGTTCCACGGACCGAAGATCTGAAACTAGACGTGACGCGATGACGCGTTTCGTCAGAGTGAGTTAGTGAGTTTAGAGTTAGAACCACGGGGCTCTGTGGCTTACGCATGTATATGCAGATGTGTGCAACTAAACCCCTGTTTTTAACACATACTGTTAGGCCAATTTGGTGGTCGGTAAGGAGAGCTTGGAATTTTTTTGTGCCTTGTTACATGCGTTACCCTTCCAATGCTCCTTACTGCAGAGACCAGTTACAGGTGTGGGCAGTAACTGTTTGTTTGATGTCATCAGGAGCCTGCTCACCTACCCACTGGCTGGATATCATTGCACGCACTTTTATTACATGACAGAATGTGTTGCTCTTTTTTCACAGATGTATTGTTTGGTACATTATGCACTTTAGTTTTTTTACGGTCACATATACTTTGTGATGGAGTAAGTTCCTCGAGGGGATATATGTGTATCTTTTAGAACCTAGCATCTCTTAAAGCAGTGTTTCTCAACTCCGGTCCTCAGGGCACACTAGATTTTAAAAATACACTCATTGAGAATTTTTTTGTCAAAGACATGTAGCTAAATACATTTTGGCCTAAATATATGACAAAAATGTAATATATTGGATATTTTTTAACTGTCAAAGTAGAAAAATATTGTTATTTTTTCAAAATTGTCGCTCTTTTTTTATTAATATCGCAAAAAATGAAAAGTGCAGAGGTGATCAAATACCACCAAAAGAAAGCTCTGTTTGTGGGGAAAAAAGGACGTCAATTTAGTTTGGGTACAGGGTTGCATGATCCCGCAATTGTCAGTTAAAGTCGCACAGTGCCAAGTTGCAAAAAGTGGCCTGGACGTAAAGCAGGAAAATCCTCCGGTCCTAAAGTGGTTAAGTATTACCTTGGGGAGATGCAGACTAGAATACTGCAATCACTGAGCAGCAAATGATATCACCTGTGATGTATTTCAGTTTTCTTGAAAACCTGCCTGTTACTGTGCCCTGAGGATCGGAGTTGAGAAACATTGTCTTAAAGGGACAGTGTTTACCTATTTTCTGAATTTCACTTTTTACACGCATTTCATTTCATTTTTTTTTTTTTTTTTTTTGGTACGGAGTGCACCCTACATATATACATTTTAATTTATAGGGTATTTTCCACTTTATTGAAGATTTAACGCATACAATTGACTTTACTATTGCCACATGTTTTTTCATATATGATTTTACTTGGAGTTCAGACCTATTCGTTCTTTTCACTTAGCATGTTATTTAAAGGGGCAGTTCACTGCACGAGCACACCTATTGCACATTTATATCAGGAACCCCATCCATACCTCTTTCTATCCACTTTCATATTCTCCACCCTTAGTAGGGAATTGGGGTAAGGCAGCAACCACAGTCTAGGTCCTAAGCGCGGAATTTAAAATCTATTAATTTAATGGAAGGATTACCAGGTTCAAATAAAGTAAAAACATGTGGGGGAAAAAAAGAAAAGGCTGTAACCACATCTAAAGACTGGTAAGCTGCAGTATTACCAATTTTTGTTTTTGTGTTTCAATATACAGTACTTTAATAGTATGGGTGTGGGGGCCTAACTGGTGCACAGTGTGGAAGATTCTTAAAATGGTGGTGGAGCTCAGGGCAAAGCAACAGGTTAACAATAATGCCAGCCCTGCCAGCAGCATACATGTACCCTTCCTTTATTACCTTATCACTGTTTGGCACAAAGAATGAATAAAAGCCCTGCATTTCTGGGTATGGAGGAGCACTGGTGCTTGGCTAAATTGGAATTGGGAGAGAGCCCTAGGCCCTAGATTTTTATTAACCCACAACTTACACACACCATCCTCTCATTGCTCTCTGCGACCAAAATGAGCAGTGGGGTAGCAGATAAAAGGTAAGTATGTGCAGCTGGTGGTGCTGGCAAAAAAGTGAATCTGCTGCTTTATTCTGCATGGGCAAAGCACAGATTCCCTTTAAAATATTCCCCATCAATTCACTAAAAGCTTCATAGTGGGGAAAAAATAAAAAGGGCGGCGTCACCTTCCTTTCTTTTCTTAAACATTATGTCCTACAAAATGACAGGTGCGTAACTATATTCAAACTTTAAAATGCAGTTTTTACAGAATCTCAAAGTCAAATATCTCCAGGTAGCATGGATGAAAATGTATTATCAAAGGACTTACCACTGTGAATCCGTAAATGTTCCTTTAGATGGTGTTTGTATTTGAAAGCTTTTCCACATTCAGTGCATTTAAATTTTCTGTTTCCACCAGACTGTGTTACATGCCTCTGTAAGAGAGGAAAATTCATAACTATATTGCAAGAGGAACATTGCATTCTGACTGGGTACAGTACTCAAAAAACTCGGCACATTTTGACCTAAATTAAACAAAAAGAAAAAGTTTTAGTTGTTTTGCATTCCTTTTATTTAATCCCCCCATGTATCATCACATTGACACTGACTTTAGTAATTGACCCCTTCTCCAACACACATACACTAAGCAGAGGAAGGTTTTGCATTGTAGCTTATCACATATAATACAGTACGCAGGAGAAGATTCTGCTTCCTTCTATTTAGCTACTTTTCTATTAGAACCATGCTTTCAGGTTTTGCATATGTGTTTTTTTCAAATGCATACTTTTACCATACTTTTAGTGTTTTATGTCAAAAAATCACTTAAAACTCCCAAACATTATATATATATATATACACACACACACTATTTTTTTTCAGCAGAGCCCCTAGAGAATAAAATGGAGATCGTTGCAATAGTTTATGTCACACCGTATTTGCGAAGCGGTCTTACAAACACAATTTTTTGGGAAAAAATACACTTTTTAAATAAAAAAATAAGAAAACAGTAAAGGTAGCACAAGCTTTTTGTATAATGTGAAAGATGATGTTATGCTTTAAAATTGTGCACGCTTGTGGAATAGAGACAAACTTCAGTACTTAAAAATCTCCATAGGGGACATTTTAACATTTTTTACAAGTTACCTGTTTAGAGTTACAGAAGAGGTCTAGTGCTAAAATTATTACGCTCCCTCCAACGATTGCGGTGATACCTCACATGTGGTTTGAAAACCGTTTCCATGCGCGAGCTCGGAGGGACTTTTTTTTTTTTTTACACCGCCCCTTTAAATTTTTCTTTTGATCACTTTTATTCCTTTTACAAGGAGTGTAAGCATCCCTTGTAATAGAAATAAGCATAACAGGACCTCTTGTTTGTGAGATTTGGAGTCAAAAAGACCTCAGATCTCACATTTACACTTGAAAGCAAAAAAAAAAAAAAATTACATTTTACATTTGCCTAAAAAAAAAGAAAAGAAAAAGGGCCCTTTAAGGCCGTTAGGCGGAAGTGACATCTGACGTTGTTCCGGTCCTCCAAGGGCCACCTTGCCCTCACTCGACTTCCTGCCCATCACTCCACCGGATTGACGGTTCTGGTAAATGGGGATAACGACCAGAAAGCGGCGGTAGTGGGGTGCGACACCTCTCCTGCTGCCCAATAAAATTGATCCCCTGATGAACCTGCCCCCGGGACCACTTTGATCACCAGCTGTATAAAAAAAATACAGTGGTATGGCAGCTATCTGCTGCCATAACCCCAGTATTTAACGTCAAAGTACCAACGTATATACACGGTGGGCGGTCCGGAAGAGGTTAAAATATATGATGAGTAAATCGATACACAACATATCAAGCCTTATAATTGCATGCGCCTGAGAAATGGCGACAAACTTCAGTCCTCAAAATTTTTGGTGAGCCTTTAGAAGTTATTAGATGTAGAGTGAAGGACCTAGAATTTTCGCTCTGTACATGGGGTCGGGGGGATTAAATAAGTGCATTTTTTACACTTAACCCCTTTTCTATTACATAGGGGGCCAATAGCCCCCTATGTGATAGCATACTGTAATGACTGGTCCTGGTAATTGAGACATGAGGGGTCTATTAGATCCCCAGAGTCTTTCCTGCCCTACACTGAGGCTAACAAGCTTCTTTCCTAGCCACATTAGCCAAGGAAAGTGATAGGAGGAACAGTGTCCAGTCATTGTTATTAGTGGGAGGAATAGTATCCTATTGTTAGTATGAGCTGGGGAATAGTGCCCCATTGTTGGTGTCAGTAGGAGGAATAGTGCCTCATTCACGGTGAGGGGTAGGAATAGGAACTATTTATATCAGTGGGAGTAAATATGCACCATTGTTGGTGTCAGTGGGAGGAATAGTACCTCATTCATGGTGACGGTGGTAGGAATAGGAATTATTTATATCAATGGGAGTTAATATGCCCCATTGTTGGTGTTAATGGGAAAAACAATGTCCTATTGTTGGTGTCAGTGGAAGTAATAGTGCCTCATCCTTAGAAGACAGTGGGAGAAATAGTGCCTCGTATCAGTGGAATGAATAGTGCCTCAATCCTTTATTCGGCCTGCAGGCAGCAGTTTGAAGACCACTGCCATACAATATTATCGAATTTTATTTTGCTGCCTGCTTTTTTGCTCACACGATGTGTTTTTGATGTATTTTTTGAGTCACATATCCTTTAAAAACTGCACCACAAATGCAGTAAAATCATGGCAAAAACTGGCAGCGGATCAGTGTGAAAAATCCCACAGGCTTCACAGCTAGGTGACATAATTGTTACTCTACCGTACAGTCTCTGAATAGTCAGCCGATTGCCTACCATGGCTTTCAATATCATCTCTAAGCTGATGACACCCAAATCTATCTCTCCACCCCTCAGCTCACTCTATTAGTCTCCTCATGCATCACCAACTTACTAACAGACATATCTGCCTGGATGTCACATCACTTCCTCAAACTCAACCTATCCAAAACTGAGCTCATTATATTTCCTCCCCCATGTTCCTCTTCCCCTGATATTGTCAAAATCAACGGATCAACTATCAACCCGTCCCCCCATGCCAAGGTCCTAGGTGTATTCCTGGACTCTGAACTATCCTTTCGGCCACACGTCCAGTCACTGTCCAAAGCTTGACACCTCAACCTCCACAACATATCCAAGATCCGCCCCTTCCTAACCAACTACGCCACAAAGCTTCTAATCCACTCCCTGGTCTTGATTCCTGCATTCCCTTCTCATTGGCTTACCTTTAAATAGGCTATCCCCCCTTCAGTCAAGGCTCATCCACCTTACAAACCGCTCTGTATCTGTTACCCCTCTTTGCCTATACCTCCTTTGGCTGCCACTCAACCTACCAATTAAATTCAAGTTACTAACCATAACTTACAAATCTAACAAGATTGGGGGAAGGGGTAGGGGAAGGACCACCAGAAAATCACTCAGACGCCCTGAGAGTCCTAGGGCGTGAGGATGTGACAGCAAATATAAATATGACCATCCAAGTACCTAACGGTATATAACCGGCGAGCCAAGCAACTGAAAATGTGTATGAAAAATAAGCAAAAAGAAGTTGCATAAAAGGCTCAAACAAGGGTATAGGGTGGATGAAAAAATAAGTACTTTATTGAAACAGGTTAAAAATGCATGCAAAGGCAATCAATGATGCAAAATACATAAAGCTCATGGACATTGGATAAAACCACAAAACAGAAGATCCGCCTCTTGAGATGACACTGGTAACACCCCACTAAGGCTCTACCCACCACCCAATCAACACAGAGGCCATCTGAATGATCCACCACCCCAATAAACCTGCCCACCTCCAAATCCAAGGGCTGATGAAGAACTTGATAGTATCCCGATCAGGGATTTTGATTAAGGACTTCACAAAGAAATAAATGCCAGCAGACATATGCAAAGTTAGTCCAGAAATTTGGGATAGCAAGCTTCATAATTAGGGCTTCAGAGGAGGGGGGCTAGGTATCACACATTGCAGAGGCTGATGTTCCTTCCACTGGGATCAGAAACAAGGGGCTTAATTTCTCCACAACATCACATTCTGGTAAAAGGCACGGTTTGCTTAACTTACAAAGCCATCCATAACTTGGCACCCAGCTACATCACTAACCTGGTCTCAAAATACCAACTAACTTGTTCTCTTCGTTCCTCCCAGGACCTCCTGCTCTCTAGCTCCCTTGTCACCTCTTCCCATGCTCGCCTCCAGGACTTCTCCCAAGCCTCTCCCATCCTCTGGAATACTCTACCCCAATCTGTCCGGCTATCTCCTACTTTGTCCACTTTCAGACGATCCCTGAAAACACATCTCTTCAGAGAAGCCTATGTTACCCCCACCTAACAACTGTACTTTTATTTTCTCCATCAGCCCATCCCCCACAGTTATTATCTCTTGACCCACCCTCTTAGATTGTAAGCTCTAACCATCAGGTCTCTCTAATTCCTACTTTATTAAAGTGTATTGTATTTTTACTGTCTACCCTCAAGTTGTAAAGCGATGCGTAAACTGTTGGGGCTATATAAATCCTATATAATAATAATAATTAATATAAATACATAAAAACAAATATTGTGTTGCGCTATCATAACAAAGTGCATAAGATCATTGTAATAATCATACAATCAAGTGAAAAAGAAAAAGTATGTGATTTCAAACATATGTGCAAGTAATAAAAAAATCCATAAACAATCCAAAGCCTAGGAAATAAAGTGCTTTAGTGCAACAAAAGTTCATATAAACATTTAAGTGTTAACAAAATCCAGTGCTCCAAAAGTGAAGCACTGTATATTTTTCTCTTTCACTTGATTATATGATTATTACAATGATTGTATGTACTTTCTAATGATAGTGCATTTGTTTTTATGGTTTATATATTACATATGTGGATCTACTGTGAGTGCAGCTATCACAGATATATACAGTATATTGTCTTGTTAGAATGTGACACAATTATTTGTATGGTGACACTTTTGCATGATTTGTTTTCAGTTTTTTAGTTCATATCAATACATGTTTTCTTTGGGCTGTAGTGGAACTTTAACCACTTAACGACCGCCCGCCGCAATTATACTGCGGCAGGCAGACGCTCCTGCGCGGACTGCCATCGGTATATGTCCGTCGAGCGCAGGCAGCTAGGGGGCGCGCTCCCGTCCCTGCTCATCAGCGGGGAAGCCGATGCACGGGGCAGGCGGCTCCGATTACCGTCTGACACCCACAATCGCCCCCGCTGTGAGAGAAGAACGGTCAGCTGTTGTAAACTCAGCTGACCGTTCTTCTTCCTGGCATGATCACAGAGCTCCTGTGATCCTTCTATATAGGAACACAGGTCTCTGTGATCATTCCATAAGCCACGCCCCCAGTTAGAAACACGCCCCTAGGTACACATTTAACCCCTTGATCACCCACAGTGTAAACTCCTTCCCTGCCAGTGTCATTATTATAGTAACAGTGCATATGTATAGCACTGATTACTGTAGTAATGTCACTGGTCCCTTCCAAAAGTGTCAAAAATGTCAGTCAGGGGTCCGATCTGTCCGCTGCAAAAAATCGCAGATCACAGCCATTACTAGTAAAAAAAAAAACAATAAAAATGACATAAATCTTTCCCATAGTTAGTAGACGCGATAACTTTTGCACAAACCAATCAAAATACATTTATTGCCATTTTTTTACCCAAAAATATGTAGCAGAAAACAAATTGGCCTAAAATGTTAATAAATAAAGTTTTTTAATTATTATTTTTTTTTTTTGGGAATGTTATATGGCAGAATGTGAAAAATATTGTTTTTTTTTTTTTTCAGAATTGTCGCTCTTTTTTGGTTTATAGCGCAAAAAAATAAAAATCGCACAGGTTTTTATTTGTGGGGGAAAAAAAGACATCAATTTTCTTTAGGTACAGCTTCGCGCGACCGCGCAATTGTCCGTTAAAGTAACACAGTGCCGAATCGCAAAATATGGCCTGGTCATTAATGGGGCAAATCCTTCCGGTCCAGAAGTGGTTAAAATTCAGATTTTGGTTGTAAAATAAAGCAAGCTGAAATGGGTAAACTGAGAAACAAACAACTCCCAGACCTGACACCCTTGAAACTGATCTGTATTACATAATACGTGTATCATTCCCACCGGCATCACTGCATTCTGGTGACTGACAGCACAGTGAAGGTTGCATTGCAATATAAAAAGTTGAGTCTTTCCAGGTTTGGATCTACCTAGTCAGTAAGATATTCTCATGAGAAATGGAGACACATGAGTCACATTTCACAGACTGTGTTGTAGTATTACATTCATTTTACATTAAAAAAAAGAAAAAAATGCAGGAATTTTGCCATAAAATAATATTCCGTAACTTCAGAAGGAAAATGCAGCCAATCTTCATCGGAGCTGCAGGTGTAGAAATAAACAGGAAGGGAAGGATGTGCGCCAGTGTTGTCCAGCTAAAGCCTTGCTGCCACTTACTTGATCTTTTCCTGACTTGTGGGATGTCATGTGACGGTCCAGCTGGGTTCTGTAGGCAAAAGTGTAGCTGCACATAGAACAACTAAAGTTGTCTTCATTCTTTTCATGCCGGTATTTGATGTGTTCCTTCAAGGAAGTGTAACGTTTGTATCCCCTGTCACAATACGGACATGTCAGGAGCTGAGAGAATGCGTCTGGAGTTCCTGCAAATACAGATCAGGCTATGACACAGCTGCATCTGGAAGTCAATTACAATACAAAAAATTCATTACAATAGTCTTTCCTTTACAGCCTGCAGTAATAAGTTATTAAAGTGGATGTAAACCTCATTCATGAAATTTGACCTGGGGCACATAAATCTGTAGTGTTTACTTATCTCTCTCCAAAGCCCTAAGTCTTCTGTCTTTCTGCTGCTCCATTCCTCTGTTATCAGCATGATAACCTCTGTCAGGTTCTACGACATAGAAGATAAAAGCAGTTGGAAATTTGAGTCCGGGTAGGTGCATAGAGATAGATTAGCAGAGATCTGGTCGGTTTACAGCACAGCTCTGCATGTTTCTTCCTTCCTTCCTCTGCCTATGTGGGGGGTGCTTTTCCTCCAATCAGCTGTCACACATTGTATGCTAAGACTGCACACCCAATGCTGGAACAGGTAGAAAAAATTCTAACACAATGTTCATCTTCTAAACAGTGCATAAAGCTGAAGACCGCAGATATACAAATAAAACTCCTGTAGGGAGATTTGATTCATCTCTGTTATCATCTGAGGCTGTTCACTTCACTGGGTATATGTGAGGGTTTACATCCACTTTAAAGGTTTATCAATAGTATGCAACATTTTACTCTACAGTGCCATGAAGGGTGAGATTAACTATTTTTTCCCCCAAAGGAAAGAGTTAGCCCCATGTTGAACTGCTACACAACTGCTACATTGGGAAAGTGGCAATAAAGTCAGCCATACATGGGTCAAAATTGGCTGGTCCCTGCTGACCCAGCTGCATTTTGATCCTTGTATTGGCTAGCTGGTTCTATCTGTCAACTTGTGTACAATCAGCCTGTCAGGTTTTTCCCAAACGATCAGTGCCGCCAGCTATAGCCAGCAACACTGATCATTGTTTTCCGGGAGCATTCCCATGCCGGCAGAACACAATAGTGTTGCGGGAAGGATTCCCCAATCATCACTGTGTTGATGGGGAAATTAGCACACTTTTTTTCATGCAACCCGCTGGTATGTATGACCTGCCTTAAGCCTGGTAAACACTATTAGTTTTTTTTTATTCAACCCAGTGGGCTGAAAAAAAACTGAAGAGCTCGGGAGGAGATCCTGTACTAACAATCCGATGTTAATACAGCGATCTCCCCGCTGAGCTATTGTGTTCTGACAGACAGTACACACCTGATAGCACTGATAAGATGCCGATCAGCAGACCTTTTCCAGCCATACCCTGCGATAGAATCCATCCAGCTTCTGTCGGAACGGCTGCCGTACACACAGGCCGAATGTTGGCCGGTTTCCATTGAACCGGCCAAATTTGCCTGATATTCGGCCCCTGTGTACGGGGCTTTTGTCCATGAAATGGAAGTATTGGTACAAAGTCTATCTTGCAATGCATTTTGACCTGCAACTTTCCACATGCAACTTCAGGGCATTAACACATACTGTACACTATATTACCAAAAGTATTGGGACGCCTGCCTTTACACGCACATGAACTTTAATGGCATCTCAGTCTTAGTCTGTAGGGTTCAATATTGAGTTGGCCCACACTTTGCAGCTATAACAGCTTCAACTCTTCTGCGAAGGCTGTCACCAAGGTTTAGGAGTGCGTCTGTAGTAATGTTTGACCATTCTTCTAGAAGCGTATTTGTGAGGTCAGGCACTAATGTTGGACTATAAGGCCTGGATCGCAGTCTCCACTCTAATTCATCCCAAAGGTGTTCTATCGGGTTGAGGTGAGGACCCTGTGCAGGCCAGTCAAAATGTATTTAAAAATGTTGCTTGTCTTGCAAAACGCTCTCAAACCAAGTTACACTCAATCCAAGGTTTTACTGTATTTGCATTACGATATTTTAGATTTAGATTTGCAGAATTTCCTTTTAGAGGGTACCTATATGTCACACAGTGTAATCAGCATCCTAGCTGAATAACTGAAGAGGTAATACTAATGACAGGATAAACCCATTGAAAGGATTGCCCTGCCAAGACTTAAGCCTCGTACACACGATCAGATTATCAGACAAATTTTTGTCCGTTTTTTGTTGCATGCCAGTCTCATATGGAAAGTGAAGAGGTTACTTTCATATGAAAATTCGCATACAACAGAATTCAACTTCATAAGTGATGTCGTGTGTTGAATTATTTTGTATGTATTCTTTTGTTTCTGAGCATGTGTAGTCTTGCTCTCATGATCTTTTTCGGACGAAAACTGTACTTATTAAACGAAAATCAAACGTGCTCACGTACAATAAAAGTTTTATAGCCTGCACATTGAGTTTTTGTCGTCCAAAAAATTCAAAATCGGTTGAAAGCACCATACTAACGTTCCGAAAAACACCAGATCGTTCGTCAGACGAAATGTTACTTCCGATTTTCTCATCGTGTGTACGGGCCTTTAGGGCTCACACACACAGGATGTTTTCGCAGCTAATTTTAGGGGCATCTGGGTGTTTTTCTTTTTACTGTCTCTGAACTCTTCTCCATGTTAGCCTATGTGTCTATGCACACATAAACTTTTGGAAGGAGTTGGAAGCATAAATGTTTAGGGGCAGAAAAAATAATGCATCGAGGAGCAGAGGCTGTTTAGCTGTAAAAACGCAAAACTCTAAAAAATGCAGCTAAACGCTGTAACAAGCTTTTAGCCGCGTTTGGCGTTTTTACATTTTAGGGAGTGTTTTCATTGTAAAAATTCTAACGCTCAAATACCTGGAAAAACGCTGCTTTTTCCTGAAAGCAGCGCTGGTGTTTTTGTAACATCCTGTGTGCAGGAGCGCTATAGCGGCAGAGCGCATCCAATGTGTAGCAGCTCTAAGCTACAGAATGTGCACACTGAAGCCCAATCACTGAAACATGAAAGTTGATTGGTTGCTACAGGTAACTGCACTTTGCTCTATATATTCAGCAGTAATCTTTGTACATTTACAAGAGGATCTATCCCCCTGAGCAGCAGCGATATATAATAACTGTGCTTGCCTTCCTGAATTTTTAAGCACAGGTCATATTTCAAGTGTCTGCAAAAACAAAAAAAAACTTTAATTTTCTCTGTCTGCAGACATAAGAGATGGTGTACAATCTTCCAGAGTCTAACGTCTGCAGAAATCACACATTTATATTGCGAATCTGACCTCCGGAATAGAGAGTGAGATATGATAACAGAGGTGAGGTGTTATATCTCTTCTTCATAGTAATCTCTCCCCCATCATACACCGTCCGTAATTCACAGTATTTCTTTTTAACCAAGTCATCTTTGCTGAAAACACAATCAGGTAGGTACAGCAGGCAGTACCTATGTGGAATTATTTTTATCTGCAACAATACTTTATTTTCATGTCAGCTGAGTGTTTAGTAGCTTTTGCTTTCACCTAGAAAGCTCTGATTAAAAGAAATCAGGGCCAGTATAAACGTGGAAATTCTGAGAGTGAGTCTTCTCCATGTGAATGGCAACAAGCAAAGAAGTCCCAGCAGCGTCCCCTATGTTCATGCATATTGCAAGATTAACCAATTTCGCTGTCTACTGTGTCTAGATTTTCCTTCTTTAGAGCTGCAAAGTAAACCTCTCCTAAGATAAATACAGGGTCTGTTATGTCAGACTTTTCTCATTGGCTCCAGTATATGAATCCCTGACCCAAAAACATGCATATACACCCTTTTGCCTCAAAAGAGCCCTGACCCATCAAGGAATGGACACCACTAGACCTCTGAAGGTACGCTGTGGTATCCGGCACCAAGACGTCGGTAGCAGATCCTATAGGTCCTTCAGGTTATGGGGTGGTGCCTCCATGGATCAAACTTGTTTTTCGAGTACATCCCACAGATGCTTGATTGGGATGAGATCTGGAAAATTTGGAGGCCAGGTCAACTCCTGAAACTCATTGTTGTGTTCCTCAAACCAATATTGAACCATTTTTGCAGTGTGGCAGGGCACATTATCCTGCCGAAAGAGGCCACTGCCATCAGGGAATACTGTTTCTATGAAGGTTTTACTTAGTCAGCAACAATGTTAAGGTAGGTGGTACATATCAAGTAACATATAAACAAATGGCAGGGCCCAAGGTTTCTCAGAAGAACCTTGCCCAAAGCATCACACTGCGTCCGCTGGCTTGCCTTCTTCCCATGCTGCAACTTGTTGCCATCTCTTCCTCAGGTAATTGACACACACATATCCAACCATCCACATGATGTAAAAGAAAGCGGGATTTAACAGACCAGGACACCTTATTTCATTGCTCCGTAGTCCAGTTCTGATGCTCACTTGCCCATTATTGTAGGTTCTTTGTTTGTGGACACCATTCAGCATGAGCACTCTGACCAGTCTGCGGCTACGCAGCACCATATGCAACAATTTGTGATGCTTTTTTTTCTACTTCTAACACAACATGTTTATTTGCCACTTCAGATGTCATTGTAACGAGATAATCAATGTTATTCACTTAACCTGTCCCTGGTCAAAAGTTATGGCTGATTGGTGTAAGTAAAGTTGAAGTTAGAAGTTCTCATTTACATAATTGTTCTGGGTGAATGATTTAAAAAAGTGATGCAAAAGAGACAGCATGACAGCCAGGCATCTGGCATTTACAGGAAAAAGCCCAAATTTGGCAATTTAGAAAAAATTCTACCCTTGCAATGAGGCCCTTGAACTGCAAGGGTTAAATATGCAATATTTCTAGGGCTTACACTAAATGGTAGTATAACTTACTCCAACTCCTGTCCTCTTTTTCCCAAAGTTCTGGTCTGTGGGCGGTCCCTCGATATCATGCCGTACGATTCAGGGCTATTAATCCCTCATATATATAATGGTGGCAAGTAAGCGGCTAGTGCCAAGAGCACCCTAGAAATCTTTGTGGGGCTGGTCTCACAACTTAAGGGACCCTCTTGTAGCAAGGCATAAGGTAAGCATTACATTTTATTAATGTACCCCCAGACTTACCAAAGCATCTAACCCTTGCATGCCTTGCATTAGGTACAAAATGTTTAGGCATGAGTATTGCCCCCTCAAATCCAGGGTGGGGCTGGCCATTATGGTAGCTTTGCTTTTTCATGTCAACGCCTCCAACATGGAGATTAATTAGCTCCTAAAATTGTATGGCTCCAGGCTTCTTGTTACCAGTTGCATGTGCCAAGGCCAGGCAGTGTTCCTCTGTTCATGAAACCCACAAAATATATAGGACAGCCACGCACTGCTAAATTATTTTTTCTTTGGTTCAAAAAACCTTTATTATCCGAAGATGACACCTCCGACTAGGTTCAGTTCATTCTACTTTGAGGCTTCCCATAAGGTTCTTGATCATCTGATTAAATGGTAAATTTGCCTTTACACGAAAAAATAAAAGGTGACCAAACTCCACATTCCCACCCATCCAGGCCCCCTACAGAGCAGGTGTGATACCCCATGTTGAAAGTGTAATGGTCCGTACATTGTACACTGCAATACACAGCCCCGGAATGAGTAGCCATTATAATGAAATAATAATTAATGAAATGGGAAGCGCTCACTGGGCAGTGCAGCCCCGAGAATGTGCTGACCAATGAAAAGCACATCTGAGGCCCTTCAGTAAGTGTGTCTTATTGGTCAGCATAGATATGTGGTTGCACAGACCATTGAACACTTGCCATTGTGAGCTCTGTATTACGGTGAATGGTGTACAGACTGATACAGTATGGGGTATCAAAGCCACTATGTAAAATGGGGTCCAGAGGGGTGAAAGGACATATGAAGTAAGTTCATAAAAGGAGAAATAGAGTCTAGCAGGGGGTCTTATCCTCATTAAAAAAAGCTTTTTGAATGAATAAAAAAACAAATAACAGTGCGTAGCTGATCTGTGTACCCTTAGGCCCCTTTCACACTTGTGCAACCTAAAAGTCACATGACTTGAAGCAATACCTGTGCAATCTTGAGGTCTATGGACCTCAAGTCGCATTAAAGTCGGACCAAAGTAGCGCAGGGACTACCTTGAAGTCGCACAGATATGAACAGTACTCATCTCTCATCTCGATTACTGCAACTCTCTTCTCATTGGCTTACCTTTAAAAAGACTATCCCCCCTTTAGTCCATCATGAATGCTGCTGCCAGGCTCATCCACCTTACAAACCTGCTCTGTGTCTGCTACCCCTCTTTGCCAATCCCTCCATTGGCTGCCACTCAACCAACAAATTAAATTCAAGTTACTAACCATAACTTACAAAGCCATCCATAACTTGGCGCCCAGCTACATCACTAATCTGGTCTCAAAATACCAACCAACTCGTTCTCTTTGTTCCTCCCAGGACCTCCTGCTCTCAAGCTCCCTTGTAACTACTTCCCGTGCTCACCTCCAGGACTTCTCCCGAGCTTCTCCCATCCTCTGGAATGCTCTACCCCCATCTGTCCGACTATCTCCTTATTTGTCTACTTTCAGACGATCCCTGATAAAACATCCCTTCAGAGAAACCTATCTGGCATCCACCTAACAACTGTACTTTTATTTTCTCCATCAGCCCATCCCCCACAGTTATTACCTCTTGTATCTCCTGACCCCCCCCTCTTAGATTGTAAGCTCTAACGAGCAGGGTCCTCTGATTCCTACTGTATTTAAGTGTATTGTATTTGTACTGTCTACCCTCAAGTTGTAAAGCGCTGCCTAAACTGTCGGCGTTATAAAACTCCTAAATAATAATAATTGGAAATCATGGGTTACGACTTGTCATGCTTCTTTGCAGTGCCAAGTCGCACAAGTGTGAAAGGGGGCCTAAGGAGTACAGTAAGCAGCACAGTAGTTACATCACCAACTCTTCCCCCACATCCCCTAAGGCTAAGTTCACATTGATATGTGGCGATTTCAATGGGTTTTGTAGTGCAATTTTAAGGATCACAGGCAGTGTGACTTCATCTGCGTTCCTGTGTGATTCCAATGCGTTTGCAATGCACAAGTTGCCTAGTCCCACTCAAGTCAGAAAGAGCACGGCTATTTTTTCAGAGTGAAGCCCAGTCAAAGGGTTAATTTTTAGGGTACAGCTTAGGCACAAAATGTTTAGTATATCATAGCAAATCTTAACAGGAAGTGAGAGGAATTCTCTTCGCCTGGACAGTTGTCAATGGAAAAAGTTTCCTCCACTGGAAGATTTCCTGTCACCTCTTGTTCAGGTTACAACTCTAAAATATTGAATTTTCAACTCTAAAATGTTGAATTTTCAATCACCTTTTGTCCCAGTGACAGAGGCCAACAGAAGAAATAGTGAGGCTAAATCCCCCAGAGGACAAAGACTGTAAAAAAAACTTTAGAGCGATATCGAATTCTTCTATAATCTATTCAACATTAAAAAAGCCAGGCAAGTAGCATTTTTAGAACAATGTAACCAATGACAGCCCAGTTATTTTTCTAGGTATAGATTTTCTTTCAGAACGACCCCTTGGTGCTTTGTACAAAATGAGAACCAGCCAGACACATCTGGGAAGATTCTTCACATTGCACAGCTGTCAACTGATCACTTAAATATGTAAAGGATCATTTCAGATGTTTCTGATAAGAGGCCCGGGTTGTTTTCCAGCTTTCATTTTCCATGCATAGGAAAGGTTAGAGTTCCATCTATTTCATATAGTTACCATTTTCATCGTGACCACTGGCCTCCGGCGTGCCTTGCCTCTGGTCATCCTCAGGAGCTTCTGGATAGATGACAGCTGTGTCACTCTGCTGAAGGAACTCTTCCACATTTGGATCATGGTTTTGCTCATTTTCAACATCTGAATCACATTCTTCATCATGAACTTCAAAAACAATGCAAATTAATTAGGATTAATGGACCTTTTGTTATGAGAATTTTCAGATACATTGAGGAGAAAGAATAGCCACTCAATTGTATATACAAGTAAAATATTTTATTTTACTATAAATTGGTAATATTATCTCACATGCAGAATACACTATATTGTCAAGTGTTTTGGGACCCCTGCCTTTACACACACAGGACTCTATGCAGGCCAGTCAAGTTCCTCCACCCCAAATTTCTCATCCATGTCTTTATGGACATTGCTTTGTGCACTGGTGGACAGTCATGTTGGAACAGGAACACAAAGTTGGGAGCATGAAATTGTCCGAAATGTCTTGGTATGCTGACACCTTAAGAGTTTCCTTCACTGGAACTAAGGGGCCAAACCCAACCCCTGAAAAACAACCGCACACCATAATCCTCCCTCCACCAAATGATTTGGACCAGTGCACAAAGCAAGGTCCATAAAGACATGGCCTGCATAGAGTCCCGACCTCAACCTGATAGAGCACCTTTGGGATGAATTAGAGCGGAGACTACGAGCCAGGCCTTCTTGTCCCAACATCAGTGCCTGGCTTCACAAATGCGCTTCTGGAAGAATGGTCAAACATTTCCATAGACACACTCCTAAACCTTGTGGACAGCCTTCCCAGAAGAGTTGAAGCTGTTAAAGCTGCGAAGGGTGGGCCAACTCAATATTGAACCCTACAGACTAAGACCATTAAAGTTCATGTGCTTGTAAAGGCAGGCCCCCCAATACTTTTGACAATATAGTGTAGCTACTTTAAACTGCGAGGCTACATTTTTGAAATTACATTATGGAAAATATTTTAAAAAAACTGGTGCGCACAGAATCTGTGTAGTAATCAATCAGTTTTCAGGTTTTATTGTCAAGGCTTAATTGAAGAAGCTGAAGTTAGAAGCTGCACCATGCACAGCTGCACCAGATGTTGCACTCTCCAGTTAAAGTAATTCAAACTTGATTTATCTATATGGTGATGTACTCCTGAACTCTGTGTGCTCACTATTTGTCCTGTTTACCTTTATTATCAAAAGTGGAAGTAAAAGTAAAAGAGAATCCCAAATTTTGGGTTGATGGCAGAACTGTAATATAGGGAAAAATCTCCCAATTGGGACACTAGTTCTGGTGACACCCAGGGATTCCCTCACTTTAGAAGGATTTTTTTCACTTCCTGTTTTGGCTATGGGGCAGGAAACCTGACATGGGTTTAGCCCTCCCTTACTCTATCCAAAATGAAACAAAAAACATTGCCTTTAATTACACTTTGAAGCAACCCTGTTTGAAAAAAAAAAAAATCTAACTGAAAGTTTCCTGCAATAGATAGGCTCTTATGCACACCTTTCTTCCCGCGCCTCCTATCCTCCCTCTGTTAAAGTGCTACATTCATCATCAGAATCTTCAGCATTCAACATTACCAGGAGTGTCAGATGCTTGTATCCCCCACCACATATTGTGATTCCTTTATTCAACTCTCATACCACTACAGGACTCAACAGATTACATAGAGGGAAGATAAAAGAAAATATAGGAACCCAATAGGTTCTATACCCGTGCAAATCAATAAACATATAAACTACAATAAGGAGCTGTGTGTTGTACAGTGTAAAAAACACCTATACCATGAAAACAAACAAAGGAACTACGCTCTTACATCATAAAATACATATCACCATAGTGAATAAACAATAGTGAATAGACATATAAATAAATACATCCTAATTTCAATGATAGAAAATACATAAAAATTGTGAAGTCCATATATAATCCCGCATGTGAAACACGTCCTCAGTGAGTATAGGAAAGGTTCCTCTCAACCAGCATGCAGACACACTATACACTCACCAGACTTAATTGACCCCTATTACAAGGAGTCAAATTGCGCATATGGGAAAATCCAAGATGTCATACATGAGGTCACAGGCAAGAATGCAAACCGCTGCTGTCATCCATTCAATATGTATATAAATAGCGTATCCAAAGCTCCAGTGTTGCCATACAGAGTGGGTGAGGAAGAAACACTCTCATGGTGCAGTATTACAAATCCTTTATTTAAAAAAGAAGGTTGTATTGCACTTACATCAAAGAAGACAGGGACCAGCATGTATTGTATAGGAATCGCCGGTTTGAGCTCCACCTGCATTCCAGCTGACCAGAAATGACGTATCTCAAACACCACCTGCGTCTGCATGCTGGTGGAGAAGAACCTTTCCTATACTCACTGAGGACGTTATTCACGTGTGGGATAATACAGTATACAGACTTCACAATTGTTATGTATTTTCTATCATTAAAATCAAGATGTACTTATTTATTTGTCTATTCACTATTGTTTATTCACTATAGTATACTATATACTATAGTATTTTATGATGTCGGAAGCACAGTTCCTTTGTTTCTTTTCACATAGCGGGATGATGAATGGAACCACAGAATGCAAAGGAACATAGGCATTCAATGCTCCCGGAAGGGTTAAATGCTAGATATTCTGAAGGAGGCTACTGCACTTGTAATGAAGCGAAGGTAGCTGGGTTCACATATGTGCGGGCGCAGTTTTCAGCCTGGGGTCCGGTGTATTTATGTTCATCGATTCAGGTGCAAATTTATGCCTGAATTCGCACGCGAACCGGACACAAAAATGCATAGGACCCTTTTGGAATCCGCCCCAGACATGTGTGAACCGTCTCCATTGAGAGCCGGTCACACTCATAAAAAACGCATCCAGTTTGCACATATGTGAACCCAGGCTTAGAACTGTTCTATTGCAGGGACCTGCAAATTGATTTTTTTAGCCAACTAAAAGAGTCGCTCTATGAAGCCAAGCAAATGCTGAAACTGAAAACAATTAAAAAAAAAAATGGTTGCATGCTGGAATTGTTTGGATGCCATGCTTTCTTGGATCGCTCTAGCCTAGGTTAAAACTTGTATTCAAAATATACATAAAAATATTTAGCTTTACTAAAAACAAAGAATTCTACTTGTACATGCAACTGCATTTTAAGATTTTATTCTCCGTTATCCAGAAATACCAGCCAATAAATCAAAGATGCAAGCTAGAAAATTGCTGTTACATACAGGAATCCTGACTAATTGAAAACACTCCAGCCAGAGGTTACTGTAATATTTTAAATGATGATGTAATTTAAGTCACACTCTCTTCTCATTTACTTGTCATAAAGATAAAAATGCCAGGAATTAGGTGATCATTATCAAAATTTAGCAGTAAGAGACCAATACCTTCTCAGAAGTCATGCTTCTTACTTAGAATAGTACAGTGCACCCAAAATTATGGATATAGCTAAAGGTGGAGAAGACCACCTCTGTTCCCATCCTTCAATTCCAAGGCTCCTAAATTTCACCTCTCTGCTCTGATGGATCAGAATGCAGTCTGATAAATTCTCCAGTAAAGTCAAAGTGACGTTCATTTGACCTCTTTGTCTCAGTCTAGACTTTAACTGATGGAGTGAATGAACTTGGCTAGAAAAGCACAGGTTAGTCAAGCTTTCTTACTGCAGTATACCTCTAGGTAAAGTCCTACAAGTCTGGGAACAATTACGGGATAAGTTACTCCAAACTCCGTGACTGGAGGAGATGCTGGTCACATGACTTTGTCAGATCATATGAATAGGCACTCCTTTTTTTTTTTTTTTACGTCCATTTATTTGTAGAGCGTACCGCTTGCTTCATATTCCCAAGCAAGTGGAGCGCCAAGCAAATAAAAGTTCACTGCTGTGCTTTTCAAATGTATGTTTTTTTTCCAGAGCTAGGTCCTTGGCCATGCTGCTACATTACAATTGGTGTTAATATTTTGGATGGCATCTAACAATTTATACTTTCACCATAAAGCCTAAGAATGTAAGACCCTTCGGACGACCTAATCAACATCTATAGACCTTATCGCCTTCTCGGAGGCAGGCACTGGGGGGGGGGGGGGGGGGGGGGGCTACTGGCATCGAATAAGTATTGGGGTTTTCCATTGGTGCTCCCCAACCACTCCCATGGAGTAAGGTTTTCCCTGCTGCGGGTTGGACAGTCTAAATTCTTTAAAGTGTATCTAAAGTCAAAACTTTTTGTTTTGTTTTGGATAGAGATGTAAAGGGTTCAAAACCCTGTCCGTTTTTTATTACTGTCTGTGTCTCTACTAGGTAGATTTGCCTTTACTATTTGTCCCGGTGACCACAGTCACTGGGACAGAAAGTAAGGGATAATTCGAAATGTTGAGTTGTTACCTTTACAGGAATAGAGGGCAACATATTCAATGGAGACACTTGTTTTCAAGAAAACTATCTAGGAAATTTCCTCTTACTTCCTTGTTGAGTCTAAAATACAGAAGTGAAGGAAGACCCCCTAAATGGGACACAGATGGAAGATACTATGCAAAATAACCAAAAAAATGTTGGTTTTAGAAATATTTTAAGGTAAAAAACAAAAAGAGGGAAGTCTCACAATTCAGAAGGGCTGAGTTGGGATAGAAGATATAGACATCTTGAGGCCAGAGACTCACAAATATCAGAAAAAAAAATCACGATCATTCACCAAGAAAAGAAACCCCAATTGTGGATGAACATTCCAAGGGGCTGCACACTGAAAACAGCAACATTAAAAGTAGTACCTGTACATCCAATGTCATCAGCATCAGGCCCCAGGATTTCATTTGCGTCTGTTCCATCTGCAAAACATGAACAAAAATCTTAGTCATTTGTGTCACTTCTTTCCTATTACCATTTGCACACATATGGATAAGGTAGCAGCCATATTTCTCATTATATGTGCTCTTATTTCTGCTATCTCACTCAAAAGACTTCAAACAGAGCTAGCCTGGCTAAAGACAACAAACTCTCCATAGTCTCTAATGCAGTGGTCTTCTGCAGCACTGGCCGGATGCGGTCCTATGCTTGCCTTTATCTGGCCCTTGGAGCATTATTCCCCTCCACTGTCAGCAACCGTGGGCCATAGTTCATGTCAATGACACCAACAACGTGGGCACTTTTCCTCCCAGTGACATTAATGATGGGGCACTATTCCTCCCACTGACATTAATGATGGGGCACTATTCCTCCCACTGACATTAATGATGGGGCACTTTTCCTCCCACTGACATTAATGATGGGGCACTATTCCTCCCACTGACATTAATGATGGGGCACTATTCCTCCCACTGACATTAATGATTGGGCACTATTCCTCCCACTGACATTAATGATGGGGCACTATTCCTCCCATTGACACCAACGATGAGGCATTATTTCTTCCATTGGCACCAATGATGGCGCACTGTTCCCCCCTTGACACAAAAGAAGGGGAACTTTTACTCCCCCTAATACCAATCATGGGGCATTGTTTACTCCCTCTGACACCAGGACATTTTACACTCCCACTGGCCACAGCATGGCCCCCACTAAAGTTTAAAGGACAGAAAACTGACTCTTCGTTTAGAAAGTTTGGAGACCTCTGCTCTAGTTATATTAAGTACCCATAATGCTCCAGAGACCATAAGACCTTTGCCACCACAGCTTGAGGATGTGTGTTCTTTTTAATTAAATTTTTCATTTTAAAATAATGCAATAAAAAATGTGATTTGGAAATGATGAGCCATAGCGTAGGGTCAGATTTCTTGATAGGTCCCATCATTTATGAGGCATTTAATAAAGCAACACTAGAGGATGACCACAGTTCATGAAACAATGGTTGCAATGGGGTTTATTTACTAAAGCTGGAGAGTGCAACATTAGGCTCTCTTTTGCATAGAAACCAATCAGCTTCCATGTTTTATTGCCAAAGCTTTATTGAACAAGCTGAGGTTAGAAGCTGACTGGTTTCTATGCAGAAGTGAGTCTGATTTTGCATTCTCCAGCTTTAGTAAATAAACCCCAATGGATCTACAGATGGAATGCTATGGGTCCACAAACCCAGCCCCTCTAAACATATTTAGCAGCAGCTAAAAATAAAACACTTTTAAAATTAGTTTAGGTACAATCAAATTTT
Organism: Pelophylax lessonae; assembly: GCF_965119305.1. Classification (NCBI taxonomy): domain Eukaryota; kingdom Metazoa; phylum Chordata; class Amphibia; order Anura; family Ranidae; genus Pelophylax; species Pelophylax lessonae. Next base: position 85,856,970 of record NC_138772.1, on the reverse strand, counting down.
CCATGTGATATTTGATTTACAAATGCGGTATCTAGCCACCACCTTGGGAAAATGCCTTTGCTGACATTGGTAAGCCAATAGGTTACCTAAAAAGAGAACGCTCGTGTCTGAGCTGAGAATAGTCTATTGGTTGGCTTCTGCTATGCTGGCTGGGTAGAAGAGTAATTACACAGGATAGATATGGAACCTTTTACAGACTTAAAGGTAAACTCTGTCAAATATGAAAAGGTTATCCTTAACCACTTCAATACTGGGCACTTTCACCCCCTTCCTGCCCAGGCCAATTTTCAGCTTTTAGCGCTGTTGCATTTTGAATGACAATTAAAAACAAATAAAAAAAGACCGAAAAGTTTGAAAAAAAAAAAAAGTTTTTTGGTTTATGTTTTTTCCTGCACTGATGAGCACTGATGAGGCTGCACTGACAGGCACTGATGGGGTGGCACTGACATGCGGCACTGATAGGCAGCACTGAATGCAGCACTGATATGTGGCACTGATAGGTAGCACTGATATGCAGCATTGGTGGGCACTGATAGGCGGCACTGCTGGGCACTGATAGATAACACTAATGGGCACTGATAGGCGGCACTGATGGGCACTGATATGTGGCACTGATGGGCACTGGTAGGCGGCAGTGATCGGCACTGATGGGCGGCACAGATAGGCGGTATTGGTGGGCAATAATGGGCACTGGTGGGAGGCACTATAGATAGCAATGATAGGCACTGGTGGGCAGCACTGATGGGGAGGGCACTGGCGGGCAGCACTATTGAGGAGGGCTCTGGCGGGCTCCCTGAGCCCTGATTGCCATCCATGGTGGCCATCCCTGGGGTCATGGATGGGCATCCCTGGGGTCATGGGTGGGCATCCCTGGTGGTTCTAGTGGCGACCCCCCTGAGGGTCTGCACTGGTAATCAATGATCTGATGACCAGTGTAGACCCCCCCCCTGTCAGGAGAGCCGCAGATCGGCTCTCCTCTACTCATGCCTGTTAGGCTCTTCCTGTGTACTATGTGACCAGCTGTGATTGGTCACAGCTGGTTACATGGTAAAGAGCCTACCTCAGTCAAAGATCGGAGATGCGGTGTGTCAGAGTGAAGGGGGGCGCGCAGAGCGCATTATCCTGCCGCCGTCATATGACGTCCGGTCAGAATAATGCAACCACTTTCTTGCCGTCAATCGCCTACAGGAGAGGCGGGAAGTGGTTAAAGTGTTACTAAACCCACAACAGTAAAATCAGTCTGTATATGCAGTAAAGCATGCTTGGTACACTCACTGTGGAGCCTAGAGGGTTAATCCTCTGCATTGATTAATTAGGATGTTTGATCCTGTCTTCTCTAATCCTCTCCTTCTTCTACTGTCCCCATCTCCTGATGAGACAGAGTCTTTGGAGTCACTCTATACATGCTCAGTTTGGTGTGTATTGCTAGAGAGTTTTTTTTTCTTAGGAGAGTGCATGTGATCAGCACAGGGCCAACCAGCACTGTCCAGACAGAGGGTCAGGAATCCTGCAGCCTCATAGGACAGTCAGATGACAATGAAAATTTCTCCTACAAACTTTAACCAGACACTGATAGAAGTCACAAGGCTGCTATATACTGCTGATGAGAAAAGGTATTTAGCAGTTTATATTTACTAAAATGATTGCATTTCCATGTTCTGTGTACTGTGGGAGACCAGATATAGTGAATGCAGCCTCGGCTGCATTCACTATATCTGGTCTCCCACAGTAACACTTTAAAGCAAGCTTTGTGAGCTCTGGCTACTTTCTTAATGGCTCCAAGTGACATTTATCTTGTACACCTGGCTGCCCTGTTCAGTAGACCTGGTTAAAGAGGGTGTCCAGTTCCCCACGGAAAAATAAGTCAGCAGCTACAAATACTGTAGCTTCTGACTTTAAATATTAGGACACGTCCTGTCCTGGAATTCAGCGATGTCGGCACCGCAGCTGATGTTCCCATCGGCTCTCGGGTGCTGCCGCCACCATTGCCTGTAAGGGAAACCGGCAGTGAAACTTCTGTTCCCTGCTGTGCATTCAGGAAGCGTGCTGCGCTTTGTGAATGGTCTAGTGTCGGGGGAAGGAGTAGGGGGGCCGAACTGTCAAAACCAAGTACATGTTTCCCCCTCCCCCCCGAAAGGTGCCAAATGTGGCATCAGAGGGGGGAGGAGTCAGATAACCAGAGCCTCCCTTTTTGTTTTGAAGACACCAGTGTCATGTGTACAGTATATCTGAACAATGTCCTTCAGGCATAGAAATGGATCTTAGGCTTGCCTGAATGCTCATATTTATGGTATGGGATATTGGGAAGTGGTGCATGCTACACTTTAGTGCTAACTCATTTTAGGGGCAACAACAGGAATCCAATATGATTTTGTATTTTAGCCAACATTTGCTACAGCAGCAAAGGGGAAAAACAATAGGCTGGCTTAACAATGGCTAAGAGATTACAAATTGTCCACCATTTTAACCACTTTACCTCCGGCCACTGTGCCTCTACTGCGGCACAGTGGCTCGTTCCCGTCCAGCGACGTAGACCTACGTCGCTGGACTCCTCCCCCTGAATGTTTTCATTCACAGCGGGAGTCGCGCCAGTGGAGGAGCGGCGGCGATCGCCGCCGCTCTTCCCCGATCGTTGGGGAATCTAGTTTGGAGATCCGCCCGCCTGTGTAAACAAAGCGGGCGGATCTCCTAAGTGACAGGGAGTGACAGATCGGAGTGTTTAGCATAGCTGAACATCCGATCTGTCCCTGACTCAGTCAGTCACCTCCCCCCACACGTTAGTAAGCACCAGGCATACATTAACCCCTCCCTCTCCAATAAAATTAACCCCTTCCCTGCCAGTGTCATTTTTACAGTAACAGTGCATGTATATAGCACTGATTACTGCAGTAATGTCACTGGTACCCCCAAAAGTGTCAAAAATGTCAGTCAAGGGTCCAATCTGTCCGCCGCAATGTCGCAGTCCCGCAAAAAAAAAAAAAACGCAGATCGCCGCCATTACTCGTTAAAAAAAAAAACACCAAAAATGACAAAAATCTTTCCCTTAGTTAGTAAACGCAATAACTTTTGCGCAAACCAATCAAAATACGCTTATTGTGATTTTTTTTACCAAACATAGGTAGCAGAAAACAAATTGGCCAAAATTTTTTAAAAAATTAGATTTTTATATATTTTTTGGGAGGAATTTCATATAAAAAAATGTTAAAAATATTGTTATTCTTTCAAAATAAACGCTCTTTTTTTGTTTATAGCGCAAAAAATAAAAATCGCACAGGTGATCAAATACCACCAAAAGAAAGCTCTGTTTGTGGGAAAAAAAGGACGTAAATTTTGTTTGGGTACGGCGTCGTATGACCGCGCAATTGTCAGTTAAATTCGCACAGCGCCGAATCGCAAAAAGTGGCCTGGACGTAAGACAGCAAAATCCTCCGGTGGTAAAGTGGTTAAAGGGAGATAGGGTTGTTTCCGATTCTATTTAACTGACATTACCCGAGTGTATCTAAATCCAAAAACAAAAATGTAATATATTGCAGCTCACCAGTCCTTAGATGCAATGGCTGTATTCGTTTTCTTTTTAAGCTTTTTTTCCTTTTATTTTCACATGGTAATCCTGCAAATGACACTTCTTGTTCCAGTGTGTCTTTTTCTACTGTATCTATGGGGGCAGCCATGGTTATAATATAGGCTGGACTTCAAACAAGTCAGTCTATGTTCATCTCCATTACATGATGGATTAATGGAACTAGTAGTTAACACAATAATGATAATATCGTTATGCTTTCTTTTAAACTCACTGGAGTTGAAAAGGCAAGATCAACAGATATTTTCTGTACTTTCTGAAAATGTTTAATACTAATGCAGCCACCACACATAAGAACTGGTAAGTTGCTATTTCATTTTTTTGAGTTTAGATACGCTTTAAAGCAGAACTAGACTCTCTCAATCAACATTAAAGTGGTTGTAAAGGCTTAAGTTTTTTTTTACCTTCTATGCATGAAGGTAAAATACCTTCTGTGTGCAGCAGATCCCCTAATACTTACCTGAGCCCCAGCTCAATTCTGCAATGTGCATGAGAGCAGCGGATCTCCTGGGTTTTTTCCTCCCCATTGGCTAAGACAGCAGTGGGAGCCATTGGGGGGCTATTGGCTCCTGCTACTCTCTACCACAGCCATCGAGCCTATGAGGGGAGAGCCAGAGCAGCAGCTCGGGAGCGAGCCTGCTCGGGTGCCCCAATAGCAAGCTGCTTGCTATGGGGGCACTTGGCAGGAGGGAGGGGCCAGGAGCGCAGGGGGGGGACCAAGAAGAGGATTTGGGCTTTTCTGTGCAAAACCACTGAACAAAGCAGGTAAGTATAACATGTTTCTTATTCAGAAAAAAAAAGTAATCTGCCTTTAATATCACTTTAACTATTTTAATTCTTATGCTTCTAGCTTCAGTAAATAAAAAAAAATGTTTTTTTACATTTCTTCAGTTGCTTCCTGGTTACTGGCCTAGGCCAAAATGATGCCATACATCCCAGGGTTCTTCATGGGCATTTTTTCTTTCCTCTGGAGGAGGGTCTTTCTCAGCTAAGTACAGCCTTCTGCCTGCATGCCTGAGCTAAGGAGATGGATTCCAGGAAGTAAATGCCCTTACTCAAGATGGCCACAGCTAGAAATACTAGGGGGAGTTTTTCAAAGTGATTTTTCAGCAAAATAAAGCATGGTGACATGGATGGATGGGTGAGATTGCTTTGAATGTCGAAAATGAAGTGAACAGTGTTTTCAGTTTGTGGTGCTCAGATGCAGCTTAGGTCTGCTTTAACCACTTGCCGACCGCCGCACGACTATCTACGTGGGCGGTCAGCCCCTCACAGGCAAAGTGACGTAGGTCTACGTCGCTCGCCTGTGAGGGTTTAGGGAGCGAGCGCGCGCCGCCGGAGGCGCGCTCCCGCTCCCGCGTGGTCACGGACCCCCCCGCGCGCGTGACCGGCGGACCCGATCGCCGCCGGCCACTCTGCGATCGGCGGGGGAGAGGGAGATAGTCAGGCAGCTTGTGTAAACAAGCTGCCTGTCATTCTCCTCTCTGTATGAGAGCTGATCACATGGATCTACTATGTAGATCCATTGATCACTCTGCATACAGTTGAAGCCACAGCCAATCACAGTTAGAATCACGCCCCTAGGGACACACACAGCCCCTCCCTCTCAAATAAAGTTAACCCCTTCACTACCAGTGCATTTTTACAGTAACAGTGCATATGTATAGCACTGATTACTGTAGAAATGTCACTGGTAACCCCAAAAGTGTCAAAAATGTCAGTCAAGGGTCCGATCTGTCCGCCGCAATGTCGCAGTACCGCAAAAAAAATCGCAGATCGCCGCCATTACGCGTTAAAAAAAAAACAACAAAAATGACAAAAATCTTTCCCTTTGTTAGTAAACGCAATAACTTTTGCGCAAACCAATCAAAATACGCTTTTTGCGATTTTTTTTACCAAACATAGGTAGCATAAAACAAATTGGCCGAAAATATTAAAAAATTTTGATTTTTACATTTTTTTTTGGGGGAATTTCATATAAAAAAAAGGGAAAAATATTGCTATTTTTGCAAAATTTACGCTCTTTTTTTGTTTATAGCGCGTGATCAAAAAATCGCACAGGTGATCAAATACCACCAAAAGAAAGCTCTGTTTGTGGGAAAAAAAGGACGCCAAATTCGTTTCGGTACAGCGTCGCACGACCGCGCAATTGTCCGTTAAAGTCACGCAGTGCCGAATCGCAAAATGCCCTCTGGTCGTTTAGCAGCCAAATCCTCCGGGGCTTAAGTGGTTAAAGACAAATGTAAAGATTTATTAGGTGAATCGCATCTATCATTGGTATGGGATGAGTACTTTTCAGTGGTGGGTTTATATTTACACCTAGACTTCAGCATTAAATACAATTGTACTTAATTTATGCTCCTGGGACAAAAGTTACTTTTTGGCTTCTAAAAGGTTTTCCAGGAAAGAGTTAAAATCTTTCCACTTACAGATAAATACTTTCAGAATTTACAGTCTAATAACAAAGCATGTAAAAAGGTTTCCAGGAAAGGGTTTGATCCTCAGTAAAATCATTACTACCTGGAACAGAATGAATGCTGGATAAGGCCCTGCTTGGTCAAAGTCAGCATGGCTGATTTCTGGTAATGGCTGAGACTTCAAACGCCTATCTCCATGGACTGGGTTGGCGTAGCTGGGAAGAGCAATGTTCTTATAACAGCACTTCTTCATTAGTGGAAATTGAAGTTGATTGAACCATCAATCACCAAACGTTATATATATACAGTATATATATATAACCTATCAGTCAAAGTTTAGGACAAGCCGGTCCCTTTTCTCAGTGTGCTGTAAATCATACTATCTTATATTTCAGGGTGCCATCTATCTTAAAACTTTAGGGCCATACCAACAGGAAAGCATGTTAGACCACATGGAGTGCACCTGGAACAATTTACTCCTTGCGTCTGGGAAGAGAGTTTCTCAAGAGTAGGAATTTCCCATCTTTCTTGATAAAACATGGAAATCCCCTTAAATGAAGAGAAAGACACATAAGAATCTTCCCAGGAGTTCTGAGGTGGATCTCAGGGTTTTGTCTGCTATATTGTTACTAATATTGGTGAGACATCACCAAAACGTTCATGCTTTCCCAGCTACCCTTAACATGATACTAGACACACACTGTTTTATTATCATTATTCCTTCTCTTTCTGTATATGGATGATGCCACTGTACAGGCATACCCCACTTTTAAAGCGGAGTTCCACCCAAAATTGGAACTTCCGCTTTAGGGAGTCCTGACCCCCCGACATGCCACATTTGGCATGTCATTTTTTTCGGGGGGGAGCGGGTACCTAGTTTTGACAGGTACCCGCTCCCACTTCCGCTCGGAGCGCCGCGGCACCCTGAACGGAAGTTCTCCTCTCCCCCTCCCTCCCTGCAATCTTCTGGGACACGTCAGAGGTCCCAGAAGATTGCCGGCCAATCAAGACGCGCAGCGCGACTCGTGGGTACCCGGCTGTGAAGCCGCAACTGTCACAGCCGGGTGCCCACAGCAGTGATGCCAGCGCCGAGGGAGAGGATCGAGGCTTCGGGTGGCCGCATCGCTGGACCGTTGGACAGGTGAGTGAATGGCTGGAACTCCGCTTTAAGTACACAATGGGAGCAGAGCATGTATGTAAAAGGAAAATGTACTTAAAGTGAAGCAATACCTTTTTTCATTTCTCAATGCATGTAAATACACTAGCTCCATAGGAAATCTTGGTCAGCTTTACATGGCACTGCTCCCAAACCATGTGACAAGGACACCAAGCTTGGGGAGCATGTTAAAGGGAACAAGGACTATGACATGGTAGATTACCTAGACAAGCTGGCTGGCCACAAATAGGATATGTTGTAGTCCTGGGGGTCCCCTCTCGGTGCTCTCTAAGTTTAGTATCCCTGTCACTTATGGTTTGGGAGCAGTGCCATGTCAAGCTGACCAAGATTTCCCATAGACGCCAATGTTAAAAACCAGGAATAGTGCCATGCCAAGCTGACCAGGCCGTGTCCGTACTCGCGAGTGTACGTAAAGTGAGTGTACTTAAAGCGGGGTATGCCTGTAATTACTTTAAAAAAAAAAACATCTAAGTACCTTTTTCTTCTGGTGATTGTGGCACTCTCATTCTATAAGGCCCCTTTCACACATACAGTCCGTTTAGATCCGCCTGTCAGTTTTTTTAGGCGGATCTGAACGGATGCCCTATGCATCTCTATGGGGCAGCGGATGTCAGCGGAGACTTGTCCGCTGACATCTGATCCGATCCAGTCCGTCAAATCGGGACGGATGGAAACCCTATTTTCCATCCGTCTGGCGGATCGGATGAGAATGGATAGGTGGTCCATTCTCATCCGATTCCCCCATAGAGAACAGCGGGGATCTGGCGACTCTGTCTCCGCACACAGAGCGGAGACGGAGCTGTCATCCGCCTGCTCAGCGGGGATGGGCGGATCGATCCCTCGCTGAGCAGAATGGCTCCGTCAACGGAATGGAGCCATGTGAAAGGTGCCTAAGACTTCATATTTGAAGCGGGGTTGTCCTCCAAAATTTGAGAAGGTATGGGGTAGCTGGGCCTCGAGGACTGACATGACTGGGTATTCCCACATGATTTCCCCACTCACTGTGAGCTGCCGTTGCTTGGGACGATGAAGGGACTTGTTCTGATGGCCTTGTCCACTGGTACACCATCTGGCTTAAATTAGAGTACTGGCTAGTCCAGTAAAGGGGGGGGGATACACTGTTATATGTTATATTATATAGTCTATTTCTACTCCAGTATTTGTTATTTTGTACGCACACAATTACTCTAGTTATGACATGCTAAAGTGTGGCAGGTCCACCGATATGCAGAGAAGTGGTGGTGGGGGGAGGGGAGGTGGTTCGGGTTGTTGACAGTGGCAAGAGAGTTCTGTGTAGTCTCTCTTGCTGTCTTTTTAAGGGTTGTTTTTTTTTACAGTATATTTGTACTATTGTTTTCCTAAAACTCCATAAAACGTCATTTAAAAAAAAAAAAAAGTACCCTTTTTCCTAATTGATATACAGCTGTCACATGACTCAGATCTTTCCCAGTCTGTCTACAGGGAAACAGTGGCAGGAGGAGCTTTTATTCCTCTGCTGCTGGTCACATGTTCAAAAAAAAAAAAAAAAGGTCTTTGAAATACAAAAGTAAAATACATAACTAATATCAATAAACTGTTTTATATTGTCATACAAATATGTATTATTTTTTGGCAATAACATGGTGTGGACGGATTTGTTCCAGTCACAGGTTGTATCATGTCCTTCCAGCCTGTGTCCTATTCCAGGTACACACGAGCTGAAAATCAGCCACAAATGGACAGTTTGGTACTTGGAACTTTTGGTCCTCACGAAGCAGACTTTTGGTCCTTGTGTACAGCTCCCTGTCCGACAGAAGGCAGTCTTACAACCAGCTTCTGTCGAATGGGCATGCTGGAAAACCAGCATCTGATTGGTATCCGATCAGTGCTGCCAGACAATGGCTGCAAGCACTGACTGTTGTGTTCTGGTGGCGTCCTGTCAGAATACAATAGCACAGCAGGGGAGGTTGCTGTGCTAACATCACTTGTGTTAGTACAGCAATCTGTCAGGTTTTTTTTCGTTCAGCCTGCTGGCTTGAATGACAAATATAAACTTAGAGTGTGTACCAGACTTTAGAAAAACAAGGAGGTGAAGCCACCATCAATCAAGATGTCATATTCCACCCCAATTTTATTTAAAACAGGGAAAATGGCTCCTCCTAGGTGTACCAATTATTTAATCACCCTGCAGCTGCCATCAATTTTGGGAATAGTCCCAAAATAAGTGGCTGTATGTTTAAATTTGAGGCGCTGCGTAGTTTGATAGTGATAATTATTGTCCATATAATCCACCTCAGTGTAAGGGGGCCACTCACCAGATGGATCCGGGCCACCAGGACCCCCACAGCTTGATATATAAAATTGGTCAATGTGTTTTCGCCTAAGCACATATCCATTCGTCATTGAAACTTTTAGGGAGGTGATAGGTGGGATTTGAACCTATGACCTGACTGTAGAGCTGCACGATTGTGGCCAAAATGAGAATCACGATTTTTTAGCTTGGAATAAAGATCACGATTCTCTGTGTAACAAAAAAAAATTGGGATAACTTTACTGTTACGTTTTTTTTTTTTTTTATTCATTAAAGTCTATTAATTGCGTTTGAAAGACTGCTGCGCAAATACAGTGTGACATAAAATATTACAACAATCACCATTTTATTCTGTAGGGTCTCTGCTAAAAAATATATAAAATGTTTGGGGGTTCTAAGTACTTTTCTAGCAAAAAAAAAAATGATTTTAACTTGCAGGCAACAAGTGTCAAAAAAAGGTCTAGTCTTTAAGAGGTTAAACTTCCTTTCTCCCTGGCAGAGGGAAGGAAAAGATACAATGTAATCATTTTGTTTATAGTTACTGGGAGACTATTGCTGATAGGCGTTTGTTTGCGGGAGGCTTTTTTTTTTTTTCCCACAGCTGTTCTCTCTGCAGCTATGCAAAGAATCGAGCATATGTCAGGTTTAGATCGTCAGGAGGGGTGAATCGAGATCGCGATTTTCATACGATTAATCGTGCAGCTCTACCTGACTGTTGTTAGATCAAAGCGCTAACCACTAAGCCACGGTGTTGATCAAATGGACCAATTTTTTATATCAAGCTGTGGGGGTCCTGGTGGCCCGGATCCATTTGGTGAGTGGCCACCTTACACTAAGGTGGAGGAGCATCACTAATGAGCACTCGTGTGAGGAGAATACAGAGCACATTCAAGCACGGGGTGTAGAAGATACTCAATTGTTTACCTGGGAAACAAACTGATTATTTGTTTCAAATATATATGTGTATATTAATTCCATGTAATGATATTGACAACATTCACGTGAACATGTCTTAATGATTTACAAGATTTTCATTTTGAATCTGGCGCCAGACAGTACCAGGAAGAAATGTCACTCATGACATCCCTTCCGGGTTTTTGCAAGGAGACCAGATCAAAGCCAAATGATCGGGTCTTCGGTGTCCGTCCAGGCTGGTTGCCCGGGTCTCCCGGTGGGGCGGGAGACCCAGGCGAGCCGCGGAAGGCGATGGGAGACCGGGGCGAGCCACGGAAGGCGGCGGGAGGGGGGGACGTCCCCTCCCGCTCCTTGTAATGACAGCCGAGTGGCTTCTCAGCTGCATCGGTTGTCATTACAAGACAGCCGACCATTGGCTATGGACGCCGGTACCAGGGTGATGCCTCTAGCTGCAGGCATCACTCCGGTACAAGCACTTTCCCGAAATAAATGCAATATCGGTCACCTTGGTGGCCAATTCCGATATATCGGGGAAAGTGCATATCAGCCCTTGATATATCGGCTTTGCCGATAATCGGTCGATCCCTAATCTGTAGTGTTTACTTGTCTTTCTCTAAAGCTCAAAGTCCTGTTTCTCTCTGGTGTTTTGTTCCTCTGTTATCAGCATGTGCCAATTCTGACAAGTTCTCGGACACATGAAATAACATGAGCTAAAAATGAGTGTGGGGGAGGGTGCTTAGAGGGAGATAAGCACTGAGCTTGTCTATTCAGAATACAGCTCTGCATGTTCCTTCATTCTTCTGCCTATGTGAAGTGTCCCTTTCCTCCAATCAGCTCTCACACAGTGTATGTGCAGTCTCTCCGCCCTCCCCTATGTACTGCTTGAAGATGAAGAAATATTTTTGAACACAATCTGCACATTTGAAAGGGTGTAGAAAGGGGAAGACAGCAGATATACAGGTAAAAGTTATGTAGGAGGGTTTGTTTTATCTCTGTGTATCATCTGAGGCTGTTCACTTCACTGGGTATATGTGAGGGTTTACAACCACTTTAACAAAGCTGTCCCTTGCCCAGCCTCTCTCCCTTCCATACAGTCATCTCTGCATACACATTCACTTCCAGTGGGTTAGCCCAGAGCACATGTCAGTTTTCATAGGATGAATGGCCATGAAAGATTATATCTGGACCCAGTTACCCACTATGGCCATTCTGGTCCAACCAATGGGAAATTAGTGTATATAGAGAGATGGCAAAACTAGAGAGGGAACTTATGGTATGGCATCATCTAAGGCAGGCCATTAAACTATTTGGTGCTGAGGGCCAATAGGGTGATTACTGGTTTTTAGAACAAAAGTGTGACTTTCTTTTATGAAGTGCAGTCCAATTTGTACAGGTTATAAATTTATGCCGTTTTATAAGTCATCATAATAGCAAAGATAGTGATTGCAGCTATTTACTGTATGTGTTCTGTCAGTTTCCCCTTTCAGCAAATTTTGCAGGTCAGACATTGCCTCTCGATAGAATATTTTCATGAGAACTTTTTCCTATGAGAAATTCTTGTGGTCTTATCTGTGTAGGCGAGGAGGGCAAACAGACACCTTGCACACCTGCTTTGAGCAGAGGAAGAGACTATCTAATGGTTCATCACTGCAGTGTGGTTACTGATATATATTTATAAAAGTGTGGTTTAATATCTACAGTATCTACAAATGAGCACATGATATTCTACTTGTACTAGTCTTACACTTGGTAATTTAAATTATCTCACTTAGGCCCCCGTGTTAAAGTGTTCCTAAACCCAGGGTCCTGCATTCACTATATCTGGTCTCCCACAGTACACAGAACATGGAAATGTAATAGTTTTAGTGGATATACTGTACACTGCTAAATACCTTTTCTCATCAGCAGTATATAGCAGTCCTATGACTTCTATCGGTGCCTCGTTAAAGCTTGTAGGAGGAGTTTTCAAACTCCACTGGCTGTCCTATCAGGATTCAGGACCCCAGACACTCTGTCTGGACAGTACTGATTGGCCCTGTGCTGATCACATGCACCCTCCCAAGAAAAAAAAAAACTCTCTAGCAATACACACCAGACTGAGCATGTGCAGCCTGACTCCAGTAACTTTGTCTTATCCGGGCATGTTATGGGGACAATGAAGGGGGGATCTGTGGATACAGGAACAAACAATCTTTTTATACAATGCAGAGGATTAACCCCCTAGGTTCCACAGTGAGTATAACAAGCATGCTTTACTTTACTGCATAAAAACTTTTTTTTAGTTTTGGACAGAGTGGAGAGGGTTTAGAATCCCTGTCAGTTCTTATTGCTGTCTTTGCCCCCGTTGAGGAGATTCGCCCTCTCTATTTGTCCTGTTTACTATTATCATTAAAAGTGAAAGTAAAGAAAATCCAAAATTTTGGGTTGTCCCCAGAAATGTAATAGAGGAGAAATCTTCCAATGAGGACACTAGTTCTGGTGACCTGGGGGTCCCCAAGGGATTCTCTTAATTTCCAGGGATTTCCTCTCGCTTCCTGTTTGGCTATGGGACAGGAAGTGAAGTGAAATCTCCGCAATGGGACACAGATGGCGTAAAAAAAATCTGACAGGTTATAGCACTCCCTTGCTCTATTCATAATGGAAAAAAAAAAATGTTGCCTATAGTTTGAGTTTAAGTTCATACAGGGAGAGTGAAGCCCTGTCTTAGTATTGCAGCAGAAAAGTTACAAGAGGTGTAACTTTTTTAGCTTTGGATAAAGTAGGACATGGTTAAAACTCCTCACATGATTATTCTCTTTTTTACTCTTTGTGACCATTGGGGATATTTTTCTTTGCGTTTTTCAAGACACAGCAGTAAATAAAAGGAAATCACCCCATATAAATAGAGATCCTCTTTTAGACCACTTGCTCTGGAAAACTTGTCTCCATTGGAAGAGTCCCCCCCTATCCCTATTCCAATGACTCAGAATTTAAGATTTTCTCTAACTTCCAGTCCCAGTCACAATGGTCAACAGGACAAACATAGAGGGTGATGGGTACACAGACAGCAGTAAAAATCTGATAGAGGTTCCAAGTCTTCCATACACTATTCTATAATGGCTTTAGACCCACTTTTACTCCACATAATCTACCAATGGTAAAATCAACTAAATAGGAAGATTTTTTCCATGCATAACTGAAAACTTCCAAATAGGACATGCTTCTATTCAGATGCTTTGCATTGTGGTGGGAAAAGCAATCAAGGACAGGCGTACACTTTGGTAGAGCTGCTAGCAAAGGTTCCATAGTCCCTAGTAGCAGGGTCCCTCCAGCTCCCATTAGGAAGCTCATGAGTATGGCCAGATCTCGGAAGTCCCTGTACTCGTGAGCTTGTATGCATTCTAGTTCCCTTTGCTACCAATACAATATACCTTCCTGCGACCGGACAGGAGGGGAAGCAATAGAAACTTTTGGACCTGTCTTGCATTTACAGATATGGGGAGCTGTATTTGTTACAAACTGAGTGGTAGTTTTTTTTTTTTTAATATTTAGTCAGGGTTACATTAAAGGGTACGTTTAAATATAACCACAGTGCTACCTACCTAGAGTTTGCATGTTCCCCCTGTGCCTGTGTGGTTTTCCTCCCAGTACTCCAGTTTCCTCCCACACTTCAAAGACATGCTGGTAGGTTATTAGCACCTGTCTAAATTGGCCCTACTAAGTGTATGTATGAGTGTGAGTTAGGGAACATAGATTGTAAGCTCCTTGAGAGCAGGGACTGATGTGAATGTATAATAAAGCACTGTGTAAATTGACAGTGCTATATAAGTACCTGTAATAAAAAAAAAAAAAAAATATATATATATATATATATATATAGCTTATTCTTAAATACGACCAAACAGCTGCATGTGTTTGCAGGCATGTGTAGGGAGTCTTGATGCTCATACTCAATTTATTTTCCATGTCTGTGTAAAACCTAAAGTACTCTTCCGAATAACTAAACCTGCCTTCCTGCACTGTGTATACATCTGATACACTCCGCCTGATTAAAAAAACATTTTCATGATAACATTATTTGTGCATTAGATCATCACTCGATGAAAGCAGAGAAAACCTACGTAAGAGACTTTTCTATTGTCATTTTAGGTTTGTTGGAGAATGTACAGAACCAGTACATTTCTTGGAAACTACATTTAAGAAAAAATACTTTTTTCAATCATTGGGCCTTTTATGCACCATTTTTTTGCATTTTGATTACTATACACATTTTTCTCACATTCTTTTAAAATGTGAAATTTCATGTAGGTGATACTGGCCCAATTTCTTTATTGACTTTTTTCTTTAGTCAATATATAGGATGTTTAAAACACATTGGTTTTAATTAGTGATCGACCGATATAGTTTTTTTAGTGCCGATACCGATATTTTGGTAATCGAATATCGGTATCGGATGATATTTTTGGACATTTAAAAAATTTATTTTTTTTTTTTATTAAAAGGTACTGTTGTGGAGGGATCTGGGGGTCTAGAAGTCCCCAAACCCCTCCTCTGCACTTAAAAGCATTTAAAATGCCAAGTTTGGCTGTTTTGAATGCTCGCATTTTTGCTGCCGAGTATGTCATGACATCACTTCCGGGTTTTTTACATGGAGACCTGATCAGAGCCGAATGCGGCTTTGATCGGGTCTTCTCTTCGGCGGCCGTGCAGGTAGGATGCCCAGGGCTCTCGGTGGGACGGGAGACCCGGGCAAGCCACGGAAGGTGGCGGAAGGGGGGAGACGTCCCCTCCCGCTCCTTGTAATGACAGCCGAGCGGCTTCTCAGCCGCATCGGTTGTCATTACAAGACAGCTGACTGTTGGCTATGGACGCCAGCACTGGGTGATGCCTCTAGCTGCAGCCATCACTCCGATACAGCACTTTCCCCTAAATATCAGCAATATCGGTAACCTCAGTGGGCGATTCCAATATATCGGGGAAAGTGCATATTGGCCCCCGATATATCAGCATTGCCAATGTGTTCTCCCGCCAGGGATGGCTCCCCGTCGCCCCCCCACCTCTCCATTTGCCAGGAGAACACAATAGCTCAGCAGGAGGGATTTCCCCCTCATCACTGACTGTGTTGATAGGGGAATTAAGTGATTTTCTTTCCAGCAACTCGAGGTAAAACGAATTATCTATGTCCTACCTTAGACTTCTGGAGACTGAATACATGCTGCAAGAAACTGCTAGAGATCACTGCTAATACAGCACCTTTACAAACCGGTGATCCCACTTCCACTGCTAACTGTTGAGGTCCGAAGACCTCCCAACAAGTACCAAACAAACACATTCAACCTTTAGGGCTGCAGGTTGGGCATCAGGGTACTAAAAGGTACAGGTCACGGTTCTCCCTAATATCTGCATTCTAGTGAATTCAAAATTATAAAATTTCTACTTTGTAGGGCTACCATGGAAGTCCAATTATATGATTAAAAAAAAAAAAAAAATATATATATATATATATATATACACCCAAATTCTTAACAAAGATATTTTGTTACAAAAGTATAAAGACACAAGACAGGAGTTAAAAACAAGGTATACCTATTAAACTCAAAATTCCACCCAAAATGATCCTTTTAATGAAAAAATATGTAATTACATCCTAAAATATAGATGTATGTATAAATTCACTCACAACTCGACATATTAAGTATAAACAGCAAGGATGTGTTCCTACCACCACTATTCCTACGTGACCATTACTTCCTTCCTGTTTATACATATATATCTATATTTTATCTTTTTTTGTTTCATATATTTAAACTTCCATGGTAGCCCTACAAAGTAGACCATTTTATAGGAGTGGTTTCTTGGAGTAGCCGTCAGCTATGGGCTCCAGAAGTGTTATATAGTTCTTTATAATTTATCCCTTAAGGGTGTGGACTTTGTGGTCTGCCTACAATATTGGTTGCGGTTCTCCAAACTCATTTATGAAGAACTTGCAGCCTGATGAAAAAGGAAGCTTGATTGAAGGTCTATACTTGGTGTGTCTTAACCATGCTGGATGTAATTGTGGAGGGAATTGTCCTTGGTAAGGTCCCTGGCAGCAGTGAAGACTTGGCAGGTGACCAAATGCAGCACCAGGCCACCTAAAAACAAGACTGCTTTAATGCCTGCATGACACTCTTTATCGATTAGATAGTCAGAATAAAGATGGATTAGGCCTTGGAGTCACAGGAACAAGCTGGACTGTAAAGACTGCCCTGTAGATTATTTTTATTTTTTTATATACAGGGTTCATACACATTTTCATCAATAAAATTCCATGACTTTTCCATGACTTCACGTAAATATTCATGACCTAATGTTTCATGAAATGTCTATGTATACATGTTAAATAAGAAGAAAAATCCATGTCACACCCAGCATATTTTTACTAAAATAAATAACAATCTTTGTAGTGGACAGTACCTCTGCAGTTAGGGTTTCGTTTCTGGATACAGCATGACTCAAAATGGTCCCTTGTTTTACAGTGGATGAGATGGAAGCACCGCTGCCGCAGCTGGGAGCCGGTGTCGCTTCAGGCGCACGGGTGAAAAAGCCAGCAATCGGATTGGAAGCTGTCAAGCACACAGCTGCAGACTGGTGCTTTGCACCTTTAGCGTGGCTAGACAGCGCTGCCTCTCCCATGTTCGAAATGTCAAACGTTTTACGACACACACTGTACATTTAGCGGACATGATACAGGAGAAGGTCAGAGGCTGCTGACATGATACAGGAGGTGGTCAGAGGCTGCGGACATGATACAAGAGAAGGTCAGAGACTGCGGACATGATACAGGAGGTGGTCAGAGGCTGCAGACATGATACAGGAGGTGGTCAGAGGCTGCGGACATGATACAGGAGGTGGTCAGAGGCTGCGGACATGATACAGGAGGTGGTCAGAGGCTGCGGACATGATACAGGAGGTGGTCAGAGGCTGCGGACATGATACAGGAGGTGGTCAGAGGCTGCGGACATGATACAGGAGGTGGTCAGAGGCTACGGACATGATACAGGAGGTGGTCAGAGGCTATGGACATGATACAGGAGGTGGTCAGAGGCTGCGGACATGATACAGAAGGTAGTCAGAGGCTGCGGACATGATACAGGAGGTAGTCAGAGGCTGCGGACATGATACAAGAGAAGGTCAGAGACTGCAGACATAATAGAAGAGCACAGGGGAAGCAGAGAGCACTGGAGGAGGGGGGGGGGACTGGAGAGAATTAAGGGGGTGTTTGGAAAGCATTGCAGGGGGGTTGGAAGGCGCGGGGGGGGGAGCATGGAAAACCAGGGGGATGGAGAGCACAGGGGGAGAGGGGGGGGAATGGAGAGCACTGTCTGGGGGGAACTGGAAATCACTGAGGGCAGTGGGGAGGGTCGGCCGCGGTTTGCCTGGAGACACTGTGGCTAGCAGCAGCAGTAACAGCCGGGAGATTATCAACCAATGAGGCAGCGGAAGCGTCACTGGAGGACGGGCCGGCCGCATGAACGTGATGACGCGGGGGTGCGGTAACCGAAACGGTTACCGCCCCCTTCCGCGTCATCATCACGTTCATGCGGCCGGCCCGTCCTCCAGTGACGCTTCCGCTGCCTCATAGCTGCCTGATTGGGTCATCCCTTTGGCTGCTGCTGGCCAATGACAGCACGCGCATACCGCGGACCCGGAAGGACGCTAATACAGCAAAATGTAAATACAGTATGTGGCAATATAATTATCATAAAATAATTAAGCATCCGCTCCCCGCTCCTCCACAGTAATTTAATTCCATGACTTTTCCAAAACCTAGTGTGTTTCCTAATTTTCCATGACCTTTCCAGGCCTGGAAAGTGTCATCTAAAAATTCCAAGACTTTTCCAGGATTTCCAGGACCGTATGAACCCTGTATATAATAGTTTTTTTTTTCCATAAACTATACAAAACACTCCGAAATATGGAGAAAAGACATCACAAGATGGGATCAAATAGGTCAAGCATACGCATACAGATCATAGAAAAATCCTACATTTGGATTCCAAACTCCATTAGAGTACATACTGTACATACAGTATATAAGGATTCCTATTGTCTAAACCCTGAAGATTCTACAGCGAAACAGTACAGCGTACCTTCATCATCCCAGCAACTTTGTTTCACACTTTCGCTGCCTTCTGCTAATACTGTTTGGTCGGTTGACAAGTCATCTTCTGGCACGCTGCCCTCGCCATCTGCCGCATCCGTAACGCTCTCCTCTTCTACGATGTGCAATTTGTCTTCATCATCGGAATCAGAATTTGCGTCTAACACATTGTTGTAACTGGTAACTGTGAAAGAGAAAAAGGAAACGTTGCTCAGTGCATGCGACTCATGGCAAGCATGTGCTAATAGCATTTGAGGTAGCAAGCATTTACTATGAGCTCATGATGTTGCAAATTAGGAAGCGCCATCAATTAGCTATTCTCTGCAGACCACATGGGGAACACTAAGCTTCTAATTAGAATATATAAATAAAAACATCACAGGCAGATAAAGTCAGCAGAGACATCATTCCACGCTGCTAACTTTTCCCTGAATATTTATTACGCAGGAAGGTGAAAGATACGAGCAAAATTAAACATTTACCTCCTCCTTATCTCTGCTTACACCTTTGTGGACAAAAAAATGACTGGAAATTGTAATGTATTAGGAATGTTTTCATTCCTATTGATGGGATTTTCCATAGGTTGGGTTGAATAATTCAACAGGCATAGGTAAAGCTGAACTCCGGGCACAAAAAAAAAAAAAGAGCAAATTTAAATATCTCTATCTATAGCAACAAAGGATATGAATCAACTTTGTGTGTACCAAATGCCTTTTCAAATGATATCAATAATAAGTAGCAATAGATGTTATGATAAAAATAGATATTGGGTTTTTTTTAGACCAGATTTCAATTTTTTATGGTATAAACTTACATGCAAGGTTCACTATTCAACCAATCTCAGATATAATTAATAATGAATACTAAACTCTAATGAGCACTGTTTAAATTAACAAAACCAAACCCCGTAGTAATTTCAGAAAATTATATATATATATATTTTTTTTTTAGTGAGCGTACTTAAAAGAAACACAAACACATAGGAAGTGCATACAATCACAAACACCTATTGATAACAGGCATCTGTAAGGACACCACGATGAATATTTTATACCGCATGTATGATTTTGAGCCTGGATATATTCAATATTTTTAACTCATTACAGTCTCATATTTTATAGTTAATAGAAGGAAAAAAAATGGGCACTGATGGCGTGCACTGTGGGCACTGATGGTGAGCACAGCCGATCACATGGGTAAAGAGCCAAGTCACTGGCTCTTTACAAAGATCGGGGTCGCGCCATAACCTAGCAACACAGCACGGCCACAATCGCTGCACTGCGCACCCCGGTGGGCGTGCATGAGAGGTTGTTCTGGTGCGCCATCATATGACGGTGTCCCAGAACAATAGCCGCACCGCTCCGCCGTCATTTGATGGTGGGCGGGCGGGAAGTGGTTAAATGAGTTTACCAAAAAATGTAAATATTGTAGAATATACAGCCTCACGCTACATAACTAAGCTGAATAAACTCAATTATTAATGTATCCTGAATAGAAAACTATCTTTAGATAGATTTTTACTCCAAAAGCATTTTATTAAAATAAATTTGATGAAAATCAAAATAATCAGATTTAAATAAAAAAAAAAAAAAAAATCATCAATTTTTGTCCACCCTACATGGAATGATGGTGGGTGGATGGGGCTCTATGAGCCAGCACTTGGCCTCAAAGTTAGCGAAACAAAAGAATATTCCTGACCAGATGAGTTACCAATCTTTGTTTCAAGATGGCCGACCGGCTCAGCAGACCCTTCCTGCACATGTGTAACCTGTATGGTATGCAGGAATTAACTCAGAGCTTCAAAACATATTTTTCGGAATAAATAGTTATACCAATGGAAAAATAAAGTGCCAAAGAGACACTAAGCCAATTATTTCACTTCTTCCTCCTTTTACTAGAGCCAGGTGAATGAATCACCGAGACCTTTAACGCATAATTCCAATGGAGTAGAATTAAAGCAAGCACTGCCCATTCTTCTCTCATACAGACAGCCATGCCTAGAGTTCAGGATATGAAATTCCTCCCTTTGTCGGTGTGTCGGCCATGACGCAGTTCAGCATAAAAAGAGGAGCAGGAGAATGATGGCTGTGAACGTACACCCAGCCAGACCTGCCAATAAAACACACTGCAGCGGGTTAAGATATCCTCCAGCAAGAGCAACAAGTGCTGATTAAGGCTGAGCTCCGGGCACATTTATAAAGGACACAAATTAACAAAGCTCTGTAGTTCTGGTAATAAAATCTGCTTTGTGATTTTTACCTACAGCTAAGCCTATAATAAAACTTACCTGTAGGTAAAATTAATATCTCCTACACGGCCATCTTTTAGGAGCTATTCACACTGGATGCAGCCTGTGACGTCACTGGAGCATGGGCACTGAAGGTCTGGCATACTGTGCCAGAATCGAGGGCTCCCGTGCAAATGCGCAGGAGTGACATAATCGCGGCTACGGCCACTCACTCAGCCGGAGTCCGCGATCCCATAAGGAATGGAAGCCTACTGGAGTGCTTTGTTCTACGGCAAGTATTTCATAATGTACTAGTATGTGATGCGTACTAGCATATTATGCAATTGTTTTACAGGGGAACGTTTTTAACTTTTTTACGGCGATTTGCTTTAATGCAATTGTGTTTTTTTTTATCTACAAAACCGCCACGAGTCACTGCATTAGTGTGTGTTTTAGTGGAACTCAAGATAGAGCTTAGAATGCAGCCCTATTTGCACGAGAAGCTTGCACTCTGATGAAACATTTGCTGAGACTGTCACATCTAATAGAATGCCAGGAGTGTAATATTTCCTTGGCCATGAAGACCGATCATCTAGGATCAATAAAAAACTGCTTTTCTGGAACTCTAAAATGGGCTTATCGCACAATATTAGAATGGCACAATTTATATTAGATCTTTAATATCAGCAGATTTGCAATGAATAGTTGCTGTCACACACCTTTCAAATGAACAGTCAACAGCCAGCATGACTTACTGCACTAAAATGATGTGACCGCTAAGATGCAGGGTCTAAAAAGCCATACCAGTGGGTATGAGCTGTGCCAGTAAATTAGACCAACTGACTTC
This sequence comes from Pelophylax lessonae, assembly GCF_965119305.1. Taxonomy (NCBI): domain Eukaryota; kingdom Metazoa; phylum Chordata; class Amphibia; order Anura; family Ranidae; genus Pelophylax; species Pelophylax lessonae. The sequence goes on along the minus strand of NC_138772.1, from coordinate 85,835,395 downwards.
AGCTAGCATTAGCCTGACGAAGGAGCACGGATGCTCCCAACGCGTGCACCCCCTGTCATCTTCTCACCGGATGTGATGTCTACAGGACCGGAAGCAGGAAGTCGGAACCTCACCGCGAGTCCTCCACCGCCGCCAACCTGCGGACCAGCTGCCATACACCAGATTTCCCAGGGGAACGCCGGCACCCTGCTTCCGTCCCACGTCGCACAAGACAGAGAAGGAGACAGATGATCCTCCATCACTCACTACATCATTTTAACTTTACCTCTGAGTAAGTTACTATGTTTATTGTCCGCCAATAAATTTTACACTAAGCTGGTGCTGCTCTCTCCTGCTTTCTGTAAAAAATGGTAGCCTTCATCTTTTAGGCCTCATGCACACACAGAGCGTTTTTACAGCGGCTTTTAGGAGCGTCAGACATATTTTTTTTTTGCAGCTTAAAAACGCCCCTCCATGTTATTCTATGGCCTCGTGCACACACAGGCCTTTAGAAGCTGTAAGTGGAATAGGCGTTTTCAAGCTGAATAAAAACCCAGGGCCAGCGCGTTCTGGAGCAGCAGCATTAAGCTGTAAAAACGCCTGACGCTGCTAAAGGCTGCACACAGCGTTAGGCCACATCAGATGTTTTTAAGCTGTTTGTAGTTGGATTTGAGGTTGGAAAATAGAAGAGGGCAGAGAAAGGCCGCTAAATGCTAACGCTGCTAAACGTGGCTAAAACGTGCATTAACACCAATGCAAAACGCTTCTAAAAGCACGTTTTTAAAGCTGCTTTTTCCTGGTGTCAGAACTGGCTTTGCAGCTCGTTTTATCAAACACCCTGTGTGCATGAGGTCTTAAAACTGCGTGCTAATGTGCGTTTTGTAAGGGCAGCCCACTCATCATGAATGGTCTGTTAATGCACGGCAGCATTTCAATGAGTTAACTCCCAGATTTTGACAAAAATAAGCATAAAGCATCATCACGCGAATAAACGGTGGTATGTGTGAAGCATTTATATGGTAAAGCCGTTCTGTTGCCTGTGATACTGAGCAGTGAGATCCAGAGAAGTGTTATGTGTGGATGGAATAATGACACCCATGCTACTTGGTGATGTGCTCCTCTATGCACTGACTTCCATCCCTCCATTACCCAGTGGAAGCCAGCTGTTTGCATGGCTGTCATAGCTTCCCCGGCTGAAGCATTACATCATATGCAGCTATCAAGATGTAGCCAGGCAAATACAGCACACAATGTATCTGTAATGGAATTAGGCTTTCAGCTCTATTCAGCTTAAAGTAGAAGTCCAGGCAAAACCTAGCTAATGCTAAACCTGCTCTGTGCCACATTATAAACCTAATCTATCTAAGGCCTCATGCACACAGGGCGTTTTTACAGCTGCTTTTAGGAGCATCAGGCATTTTTTTTGCAGCTTAAAAACGCCCCTCCATGTTATTCTATGGCCTCATGCACACACAGCCTTTTAGGAGCTGTAAGTGGAATAGGCGTTTTTAATCTGTAAAAAAACCCAGGGCCAGCGCGTTCTGGAGCAGCAGCGTTAAGCTGACACTGCTAAAGGCTGCATACAGTGTTAGGCCATGTCAGACGTTTTTGATCTGCAGTAGTTGGATCTGAGGTCGGAAATATAGATGATGGGCAGAGATTGGCTGCTAAACGCCAACGCAGATGTGGGCATGTGCCTGTAGGGACAGCCCCATAGGCGTCCCTAGTGTCCTTTTCCTGTAGGGGGCAGCATAACCCAATGGTCAAGAAGAAGATGGAGCTACGTCTGTCAATGAACGATAGAGAAAGTACGTTTTTACAGCTGCTTTTTCCTGGCATCAGAACTGGCTTTGCAGCCTGTTTTTTCAAACGCCCTGTGTGCATGAGGCCTAACCCTGTAAAGCAAAAATCGCCGTACTTACCTTTTCTGCAACCGATCCAGTCCGGTCCCACGCTGAGCTGTCAGCTGCGGCTTCAGCACGGAGGCAGGTGCAAGAGAGGCATCCGAAAACGGAAGCCCCATAGTAAGTCTATGGGTGACGTCACTTCCCATTCATTTCACAGCCGTTGACGGTCCTCTCCAGCACGCAGCTTTTGCCACTGGAGACCGGACCGGATCAGGTGCAGAAAAGGTAAGTACAATGATTTTTGCTAAAGGCTCCGTTCACATACTGGCATCTTGGATCGTGGGCAGAATCGCATGGTATTCCTGTGATTTGCAATGGCACCCCAAACGTGGCGCGATTTTGCCACGATTGTCGCCTGACGAATCACAAACTGAATCGTGGGACACCTGTCGCCCCAAAAAAACATTGTGGTGAAATCGCACAAACAGAATCGCGGGACGCTGTCACCGAAAAACGGTACAAGAACTTCTTTTGGTCGACAGGCGTCCCACGATTCTGTTTGCGTGATTTTACCACAATTCGTCGGGCGACAATCACAGCAAAACCGTTCCGCATTTGGGAGGTGCCATTGCAAGTCAACGGAATTGCACGGCGTCCTGTGATTTCCAATAATTCGGGATCGATCCGAGACCCCACTATGTGAACGAAGCCTTACAGGGTTAGATAGATTAGGTTTAGATTCTGGCACAGAACAGGTTTAGCGTTGGTTAGGTTTTGCCTGGACTTATCCTTTAAAAGGAACCCCAGTCAAAAAAGTAAAACCTGTTCAGACGATTAGAAAAGGGCCTACCTAGAAGAGGTTTTGTGCAGCCTGCCCTTAGTACTACCAAGAAGACTGGTATGTTAAGCTTTCTACAGATGGATGAAAATTCAGCTAGATCAGCAGATATCAGCCACATTTCGATCCATGTGTGGCCAATTCTGCTTGACAGAAGTATTTACTTTTATCTTTTATCAAATTATTCTCGATCAGTGGCTGCAGCCATTGATCAGTGTATTCTGACATGAAAGAATCTCTACTGTCAGAATACAGTGTCTCAGCAGGTAGGATTCCTTCATCCACCTTCATTCAGTGGATGGGGAAATCTGTTCATTATTTTTTTGTTCAGTCCATTAGCTGAGAAAAGAAAAAAAAAAAATGGCCATCCTTACTATTGTTGGCCATTTACAGCTCCAATGTCCAATTCCTGCTGAACCGGCTGCAATTAGACTGTATTCTGTCAGCACTACTTGGCATAACAGGCTGTGATCTGAAAATCCAAAGAGCTGGGCAGAATGATCTTGGCCTAGCAGTGATTGAAGCCAATCAGATGCAGCCATTGTTTGAGTGTTCAGTTGTCAGAATACAATAGCAGGGGGGATTTCTCAATACATGCTAATCATGAATATTTCATAATAACTTTTTCAGCACGTTAGGATCCCATTTACAAGGCTGTCCTTATATGCTTTGCCTGTTTACAGACTCAATAGCTCAAGCTGAAATAGGTTATGGAAACCTAAAGCTTCATTATTAAAAAAAAAGAGTAGGAAATTTGTGTTTACAGTGAATTTGCTGTTCCACAGACATTTTTAAGCAACTATGCTTGGACTAAAAAATTAAAAAGCATTTGTTTATTCAGTGTTAAATATAATTTTGAACAAATTACTTCATCAATCAATATTCAATCAGCTGTCAGAAGTGGTACTTTACTGGCAATTCATGGAAATGAACTGTAATAAATACTAAACACAATTAAGAACACTTGTACAGAAAGGATAAGGGGCAACGAAGCACAACTAATGGAGCTCCATGTACAGTATGTTCTGGCAAACCTTATAAAAAGCACTAAACTGGTATTACAGGTATTAAACGGGTAAATTGTCCCAATTATATTTCTAACACCAGAGGTGGGGGTTAAAGTGGAACTAAAAAAATCTGCAAGCAGGCCGGCTCTTTATTGTAGAAGAGACATGTTACTGTATGTCACTATTGTAAAAAACAAACTTAGCTTCACACTGCCGCGGCTTTAAAGTCACACAGCTTTGAATCCAACATCTCTGTCTGATTTCATCGCGGCTTGAATACGACTTCTTCCAAGTCAATGCAAGTTGTGTTGAAGTCGCACTAAAGTAGTGAAAGAACATTTTTCTAAGTTGGAGCGACTTGAGTCGCGAACGATTCTATTGCTGTTAAGGGTGCACGACTTGTCAGGTGACTTTGAACTCTCAAGTCGCATGACAAGACGCGGCAGTGTGAACCGGGGCATACTTGTCAGTTCTCATACTTGTTTAGAATGAATAATGAACATTTTTGGCACAACTTGGTACCAGAATAAACGATCTCCCATGCCCATGCGCAGCAGGTTTGGCATCCTGCGTGAGAGTTACATCATCTCACTCCGGTCAATAAAGATAACCGAAGACGCTGCACCCAGAACACGCTGGGGAGACGATATTGGCCTCAGCAAGGGAGCTCACAGACTTCCTATTGCTGAATAATATATGAGTATTTGTGGACTTTAGTTTTGCTTAAGGCCTCTTTCACACAGGCTTTCCAATCAATCCACCTGTCAGTTGTTCAGGCAGGCCTGATCAGACGCTCCATGCACCCCTATGGGGCAGCGGATGTCAGACATTTCCGCTGACACCCGCTGCAATCTGATCCGATCCTGTCCGTGAAATCCAGACAGATGGTGACCCTCTTTTCCATTCGTCTGAAGGATCGGAACGGATGAAAATGGACCGCCCCATAGAGAAAAGCGGGGATCTGACAGCTTTGTCTCTGCACAGTGATTGGAGACGGCCTTGTCATCCGCCTTGTCAGCGGGGATCAGTGGATCGATCCCCCGCTAAAGCAGAGTCCGCCGGGTGGAACGCCCGTGTGAAAGGACCCTTAGGGTAGAATGGGGTCCCAGGTGAAGTAGCAGCCTACATTTCCAGCCAAAACCAATCATTCTTTATAATGAAAAAAACAAAAAGAAAACACGCATGGATGGGCAGTATTACTCATACGAACATAATAGGAAGCCTTATTGTGATAAATAGGGTGCTGACATGGAGGAGTTCACTCAAAAATGCTAACTGCCTGGCTGATTCAATTATTTTTGCATCAATGACCTGCAGATAATTTGAATTGTGCATATAAACTTGTGATGGATTACTTTGCAAGTAAAAATAAAGGAACATTATAAATTCAGCTGGCTGTTCAGATTCATCAGATAGGCAGCCTGACAGGAGCATAAATGGCAGCTGACAACGCTTCTGATAATTGTAAGGCAGTGGCTTAACATTGTCAGTGTAATGGACCATACACACTATACAATTGTCTTTAGATTTTTTCCTTTAGATTTTCCAGAACCATAGAATATGAGGTCAGACCTAAACACTTTCAGTTTGTATGCAATCAGGCAGGTCCTTGCACTACAATCTAACAACAAAAGTATATATATATATATAGTGTATTTATCGTGTGTGTACACTTTAAGGTCCGTACACACCATACGAAAATTGGAAGTAACATTTCGTCCGACGAACGATCTGCCGATTTTCGGATTGTTAGTATGGTGCTTTCGACAGCCGATTACGAATTTTCGAACGACAAAATCCTGATGTGCAGGCTATAAAATTTTTATCGCACGTGAACACAATGTCCGATTTTCGTTTAATTAGTACAGTTTTCGTCTGAAAAAAATCATAAGAGGAAGACTAGGCATGTTCAGAAACTAAAGAACACATACAAAACAATTCAACACATGACATCACTTCTGAAGTTGAATTCTGTCGTACGGGAATTTTCGTATAAAAGTAACCTCTTCACTTTCCATATGAGACTAGCATGCAACCAAAAACGGAAGACAGATCGTTCGATATTCTGATCGTGTGTACGGGGCTTTACTGCCAGAATCTTCATTGAAAAAACGTTGCAAGAGATTCAGAAAAGTGATTTGCTTAAAAAAAATGGTACGCAGATATGATACCAAATATACTGAAAAAAACCTTTGAAGCCCATTCCCCCTATTGTGCTGGGTAATGTGCGTGGAAATACACGGTACCGGCGTTGCGATGTTGCGATGCAGTGTCCCAATTCATCTTGCCGACAGATGCGTGGTGCCAGAAATGCTACACACACCTTATGTCCTCATTCATTGATGGTTTGAGGAACCTGATGTACTTCTGTGTTTGGGAGAGACAGCTGCAACATACAGACACCCATATTAATAAATGGCTGGCTGTATGCCGGTATACGCTGTGCTTGCATAAACGCCTGCGATTTATGCTCATGCAACTGTTTATGCAAACACTGCGTATACCCGTGTCCAGCCCATTCATTGATACGGGTGGATAAATGTAACGATTGTCTTTTATACAAGCCTTTTTCAACCAGGCTGCCTAGAGGTTTCTTCAGGGGTGCCTTGGCAAAATGCCTAAAATTGTCCAAAAATGTTATACAACCCGGTGTGTGGATGAAGGCTGCCTTTTAGTTACACAAAGCCACAGGTTTTCATTGTGCACCATTACAACCTTCTAGCTGCCGGCATCTTATCAACCAATGAAATCATCAGTTGATAAGGGGGATGTCTTTTGCCTGTATATAGTAGCATCCTAGTTTGACCCTCCCCTGCCCCTCTCCATCAGCGTCAGGGTCACATTAGCTGAGTGATGGAGAAGAGAAACATTGGAATACTAGTCAGTACCAGTTTGCAAAATTGTATTTGCTTTGGAAGAATAAATCGGCTCCAACGTTCGGTGTCCTACTTGGACTTTTTGATGTTGCTGAATTTTGTAAAACTTTTAGAATAGTTTGTTACATTTTAGAATGGGGTGTCTGGAGACTGTCCATGATTTTTAACCACTTCAGCTCCAGAAGGATTTACCCCCTTAAAGCGGAGTTCCGGGCACAAAAACGATTTTTTTTTTTGTGCCCCTCCGCTAGGTAGAGCTCACCTGAAAAGGAATTGGATAGTTATTTTTATTTTTTTTGTTTACTCACCTTTTTATTGAAGATCGTAAATACTCACCTATGACTGCTTCCTCCTCCAGCGCCGACGCTCACCCCGTCACTTCCTGCCTCGCGACGATTCCTGGGAGCAGAACGTCATAGCTCCCAGGAATCAATGCGACGGCACCGGCCCCGCTCGTCATTTCCGGGCGACGCCGCATTCCCCTGCTAAACAGCTTCTGGGCATGCCCAGAAGCTGTTTAGGAATGTGGCGCCGCACCGGAAGTGACGAGAGGGGCCGGTGCAGTGCATTCTGGGACACGAAGACGCGGAAGAAGACAGAGAAGAGGACCGCGCCGGCTTCAGCTGCCCACAACAGAGATGGAAACGCTGTGGAAGAAATTTTCAAAGTAAGTATTTCTTCTAAAAGGTAAGTGCGAACCGGGACAGATCAGAGGCTAGCCATTGTGGAATGTGCTAGCCCTGACTGTCCCGGGGGTATGTTCAGCAAAAAATCATTTCTGTGCCCGGAACTCCGCTTTAATGACCAGGCCATTTTTTGCGATATGGCACTGCGTAACTGACAATTGCCCAGTCCTGCGATGTTGTACCCAATTAAATTTGATGTCCTTTTTTTCCCCACAAATAGAGCTTTATTTTGGTGGTATTTGATCAGTTTTTATTTTTTGAGCAATAAACAAAAAAAGAGCGACAATTTTGAAAAAGAGAAACAATATTTGTTTTACTTTCTGCTATAAAACACATCCAATAAAAAAAATGTAAAACATCTAATTTCATCAATTTAGGCCAATATGTATTCTGCCACATATTT